>NW_022983479.1:1967461-2175102 GCF_010015735.1 Aaosphaeria arxii CBS 175.79
ATGAGGTAGCAGCTCCAGAAAAGTCGTCGGCGGCCTTCACGTTCCATTGGCGTAACTTTCAGATTTATCGGTAGTTCACGATGTAAATCGAGCGCAATGACCATGCTGATCGCGGAAGCTAGAAAATCATGATTAGCGCAATGATCTGCTACGGAGGCGCAGGTACATACTCAACAGCATGAAAGTCTTCTTGCCCTTGCCATTTTGGAAGCTCGCTTGGGCGAGCAACATCAGGGTTTGTAGGCACTCGATAGATGGCTCGTCAATATCAAGCTCCATACGCGAGCGCCTTGCATACTCTTGGCCGATTCGCACTGCAGCATTGTAGCCGCCGAAATGGGGTGCATATCTATGAGTGTGTGATTAGACTTGCTGGCCATTCGTTGATCATGTGATGGCGCTCATACCTGGCACTGACAGCGTATATGGCGTAGGCTAAGTAGGATGGTAGCTGATTGGCCTGCATGCGCTGCCTGGTGGTTGTTTCATCCAGAATGTGATAGGGCTTGCCATGAATCCTGGTGAAGTAAGTGTCCAGGAGCAGATCCGGTACAATGCTAGGGGTTTGGAGACTAGGGTGAGGGTCGTGTTAGCTAACTATTTTCCAGATTTGCACTCTAAGAGGCTGTATATGGGGTGTATATAGGTACCTTGGCTCTACTGGTGACATCAACTGATTTGCAGACCCCGTCGCGGGATTCGGGGCTATCTCGAGCAAAGGTCGGGTTGCGGAGGCCGGGTCATTTCCATTTCCATTTCCATTTCCATTCCCAAGCTCATTCTTGCTGTCGCTGGCGGTTTCACTGGGGGAGGATTCTGGGTCGAGAATGGCATCGCTTTTGCCCTCGGAGTGAAGCCGCTTTTCCAGGCCATCGACGCGTTTTAGCAGAGCCTCGAGAACGTCGGTCTTTGGTCCTCTTTTCTTGGGAACGGCATCTGGAAAAACATTGACAAATCAGTTTCGATTATTGATAAACGTAACAGGCCAGGCGTTGACGACAAGATGGATTTGATTTTTCCCTTTGGAAGAGGGTAGGAGGGTAGCAGTTCGTCTTACCGTAGATACAAGGGCATGCGAAGACCTGGCAGGCTTCACATGTGGGACGTGTACGGTTGCACTTGATCTGAAGAGAAATGAAAGAATAATGTCAGCGATTTTCTTGACGGAAAAATATCTTTTTTGCAGAATGAATTGAATAAGAGAAAAAAAATCAAAGGGAAAGGGGTTACCTTTCGTTTCCGACAGCTCTTGCAATTCATAGATTCTCGTGGTTCATTGGTAAGACGACGGGCGGGAAGACGGTCAATGCCGATCTGTGGCCTCGACATTTTGATGTCCAGCTGGTCGATTGAAAGGAGTAGAGGAAATTGGCGAAGGTAGAACGGGGGATGGGCGTAGGGCAAGGCGCATGTCTTTCTGGCGTAGTAGGAAGTGATTCGACGTTGTGGAGGAGGAAGAAGACGGAGAGGTTGAGGGAAAAAGCGCGTGGGATGTAGGTAGGTATGTAGTAGTGTAGGTACCTAGGAGTGCTAGGTAACTGACTACCTAGGTATGTAAAGCGCGTGTGCGGAGAAGTATGGGCATATGTATTGCAGGCTGGTCGGCAGGCAGGTAGGTGGAAATTGGGTCGAACAGAGTGCTCCGATGAAGGTCAACAATGAGAAATGAGAATCAGAACAACAATGGTGACAGTGACCAAGACGTCAGGATGCACAAGGAAGCAAGCAAGCAAGCCAGCAAGCAAGCCAGAGGAAGTTGATGTGAGATGTAGGTCCAAATTAAGGCCTTTGGCGTCCGCACAGGACAAGAAAGCAGCAGCAGTAACTTTAGGTTAGGTGGTTAGTGGGGACGAGAGTCGACCGGGGGGGTGATGGTGATGGTGATGGTGGTAGTGGAGGAGGGGACACACGGACGGCAAAGGCACAGAATGAGGAGGGAGGAGGGAGGGGGAAGGTCAAGCAGGGCAGGGCCAGGGAAGGACAGGGAAAGGTAGGCGTGAGTGTGACAGGCAGGGCAGGGCAGGGCAGGGCAGGGCAGGGCAGGGCAGGGCAGGGAAGGGTAGGGTACTCGAACTACCTAATGCTAATACTCGTAAGGAGAAGGAAATGGACGAGGACGAGTGCGAGTGCGAGAGTGCAGGGAAGGCAATTGAGAGGAGATGACTACCTAGGTACCTACCACTACCCTTAGTCTACGGGTCTTAGGTTAGGTGGTTAGTACAAGTACCTGTATGGGTGTGCGCATGCGAACCTGGATTGTTCTGTTCATCTGTACTCTAAGAGACACTGTAGGTCCGGGGTACGGAACAGTATTCACATACACAGTAGGAACTTCAGGTCGTGTAACGTTCTAGGTCTTCCGTATTGCAAGCATATATCGTGGCTTATGTTGATTACTGCCGACTATGATAGAGTCCGCCACCACCTTTTGGTTTTCTACATCACATCATTCAGTTGCCAGTTGCAAAACAACGACAATGACAACGACAAGGAAGAGGGATGGAGTCTGTGACAGTTCGATACGGAGTCCAAGAATAATACAATACAAAACAATAGATCGTTGGGTGGGTTCGTGCGGTGCGGTGCGGGAGCTCGAGCTCCGACAGAACACGACTCAGTAGCGCGGCTGCGAGTGACGAGGGGTGAGGCGCAAAGAAAAACATGCGAGTGTGGAGGATGCAGGAGGGTATGCCGTATGCGAGTAAAAAGATGGGAAGGGCGCGTGACGATCGTGAACTAGCAGTAGTGGTGGTTTAGTGGCAGTTGGAAGGATTGCGGATTGGTGTGCGCATAAGATGGGATGGGATGGGGTGGATGAGACGAGATGGGGGTGGGAATGGAAGTTGACCGTTCCGTTGATTCTGGTCGATCATGGGCGGCGGGCGTCAAGGTTTGCTGGGGATGCGGAGATGGACATGGAGATGGACATGGAGATGGAGATGGAGGGGGATGAGATATTGAGGGGAGTCGGGGTAGAAACAGTTAGGTCAATCGTCAATGGGAGTACTTCGTAGCAATTAATTAGTGTAGGGAAAGTCTATATGCACTGTACAGTAGTCAACTGCCTAAGGTACTGGTACTTGTTGTCACTTGTATAGGTACCTTAGTTACTGTACGGAGTAGCTATGTACACAGTAATTAGTAGTGCAGTTACTATGCATGTTTACCTACAAGACTCAAATATGAATAGACAGCCGGCCGGAAAGATGGGACTAGGATTGGTAGGCGGTTACCTGTAGCGAATCTTGTATCGTCAATCCCGAGCCTCTTTCTTCCCTACCTCTAGATATCTAAAGCACAAACCACCTACCTACCTAACTAGTAACCTATCAGGCCTCCTTACCTAGATAGATACGGAGAGTCAAGTGAGTTAGTACAAGTACTTGTAAGAGAGAGATGATCAGGGTTAAGGGTAATTGGGCTTAGGAACGATTTAGTCGAACCGCTGACTAGGACTGACTACTGGCGGCCGGCCGTGATCTCGAAGACATGTCCCTATCTCCCCAGTCTATCCAGGCTCAAAGGTAGGCCAGTGTTATTTCTTGTAGGTCCAAGTAGGTTAAGCCTCGGGCCATCTGTAGCATTGTAACAGGGGGCTTGATGAACCATGCAGTCCATGCCCATACCTACTCTGTACTCCGTACAATATGTACAAATACAAGGGGTCTGGCATGGGGGAAATGGAAAATGGATCAAACGATAGTGACAACCGTACAAGAATAGTCGTCCTTTCGTCCTTTCGTCCTGTCCTGTGGTTGGTCGGTTCACTGGTTCCTTCGTTCGTTCGTCCCATCCAAAGATTCTTCTAGACACCCGACACGGGCTTTGCATGACATGTGGTGCGGTGTACTGGCGATGGCACAGTCCGTGATGATCTACAGAGGCATCGAGCCGCCATCAAGCCATCAAACCATCAAACCATTGTGCCAACTCTTTCCACTCCGGCCATCCCATCTCTGGCAGTCTATCCACACACTAGCTTCGAGCACAAACTGCTGACAACCCTCTGCTCCGGTGGTGGGTCGTGATCTCGTCCCAACCCCCGTCCAGATTTCAGGGAAGAAGACAATTAAAAAAAATCTCCTTTTCATTCCCGAGCACCAAGTTACAAGTTGCCGTCGTCTCCACTCTCGCGAGTGTCATAGCAGCGTAGTGTAACAGTAATCCTATCTATACTGAAGGCTTGTGCTTTGTGTCCTTAAAGACTTCTCCCACCTCGGTATCGGCCAGTCCTGTAGCTGTTAGTTAGTAGGTAGGCATGTAATAAGTAGTAGTGGATTGCGTGGTACGATACAAGGTACGATATGATGGCGCTGTGGAACACATTTTCCATGCCATGACCACGCTTTGCCCACGCACCCACTTGCATGCACATTTCCACACGCACGCAAACCGTCATCCGTTCTGTCCTGAGCTCCGTGCGTGCGTCCTGCCCTGCTCTCCAATCTTCTCTTTCTCCTCCGGACTTGTACCAATATGTAGGTACCTGGGCAATTTGCACATCGGAACCGAATAGATTACGGGGTTTCCAGGCTCCTGGCTGGGAGTGGAATGGCGTCGGGAGGCAGTGGAAGGGTGTGGTCGCTGTGGTGGTTGAAGGGCGAAGCACGGGGAGAGGAGGGGCCCATTCATCCAAAGCCATTCAATCCCATCGAGTCAACGGCCAACCCATGAACATCCACAATTCCACAATCCCTTCTCATCCCAATGAAATTATCTACCTAATCTCTCGTATGTAGGGTCTTCCTTCTAGACGTTCCCGTGGAATCTGGGGTAAGGCCGCAAAACCTGCCAAACGAGCCAATGGTCAATGACCTTTCGTTCCACCTCCTGCACGTACAGTTGCACACCTCACACTTCCATTCCTGAACACTCACAGCACAGTACTTGTACCACCACCATCACTGCTCACCATGCACTATACACCATATCTACGCCATACACACATGGCTAAACGTCGGGCGCTTACATCTACTGTACCTACAATATCAACTCAGCGCTTCCCAGGTTTCATCTCCCAGGTTTAATCGTCCTAGGTTCTGCACCTGGTACAGAGGGTTGGCACGTCAGGCTGGCCGGCTGGTAGTATTTGTATTCTATGCCCACAACAGGAGATTCGCGAGATCTAAGACTGTTGACTGGCTACAGTGCACTTTTAAAGAGCTACTTCAGAAGATACATGAAGCTAGTAGGTGGCCAGCCCGACACTGCCAACCCTCTGTACGCGTTCATACTCCGTATGCGGAGTGTACCACAAATATCCAACTCCACACCGTATCTAGTTAACGAAGCAATAATTGTCTATCTACACAATCCATGAGGTGCAGATAGAAGTCAGAACCCAGACGTCACTCTGCGCCCGTTGCACACCTACTTCGTACAAGTACATTATTTGTAAAGGTCCAACTCGCTTGCTCACTCGCTTATGACTCGTGCACTCCCTCTCTCTCTTCTGTTTCCAAACCCGGACATGATTACATCTCTTCTTTTGCGTGACCCGTAATCCCTGATCGTCACCGCTCATCATCACCACCATTACATGCCGTCTTGTGTCCCTCGCTGGCGTGTTTGGGAGTGGGAAGTGGACTGATTGATTGGCACCCACCTCTCCTCTGGGTTCTCTCCCTACCCTTCCTCCCTCCTTCCCCGATCCATAATTTACTCCGAGGAAGGGAAGGGGGGAAAGAAGAGGGGGGGGCGCAAATTGTGATAATGCCCACCATTGCTTCAGAGAGTATCACAACATGTCACGTATTCGCCTTTCATGGAACACCCTTCGACAGAGCAATATAATTCCTATGCATGTATGTATGTACACTGATATCCGTAGAGAGAAGAAGGAAGGGAAGGAAAGAGGTATTGGTGCGCTTTAAAATTTCACTTCGTGTCTCTCTCTGTGTGTGTGTGCGTCTCTAATAGAGTCCTCGACCCGAAGCCAGACACACGAAATCGTAACACACGTTCTGCCCAACAAGCAGGCGTATCGTCTCCACCGTCGTCCATGCAGACACATCCCCGATCCCATACGCGGTCCAGCCCGCGGACGTAGCAATTGAAAGCGGGTCCGCCTTGCGAGGACCGCTCGCCAAGTCGACAAATACTTTCCCTGCCGACTTGCCTTTGTCAACCACGCCCCTCCCCCCTGGGCTTGCGAATCCATTTCCATTCCGACCGTCGACACGGTAGTGCTTCAGTAGAGGCACCACCAGCAATGACTTCTCTGCTGGTAGTGCCGATATAATGACGAACGGCTGCTCCAACCTCTTCACGTCCTCCACAGACCGTACGGGTACCACCTCTGCGGCGAGCGACCCATGGGCTTTGAATCCTATCGTGTACACCGGTCCGATGCCCAGGCTCTTGAGCGCGAATATGGATGCGGCTGCGTCCGCTTCTGCATTCGCTAGTAGCAAGGCGGCCTGTCCACTGTATGCGGACGGCACAAAATCTCGGGTCAGCGTTGCCCGAATCCCCTTCCACGTCGCATTGTCCCCTACAAAGGTGCCATTCCCCCCTTCTTGAGGCACCAGCACCGTGTCTACCTGTCCGATCGCCCGGGCTGCGTTCGACAGCGTAGGGATGCGGCTGTTGGCTGCTGACAGTGGCGGGTTGATGTATGCGCCTCCAAAGTTTGGCCGTCGCAGTATGTGATCTACCGATGCCTTTGGCGCCCTCTCTGCGAAAAGGAACTGATGTGGCAGCCCCAGCTCGTTGAAGCACTTCTCGAAGAACATGGCCTGCGACGTCGACCGGAAACTTCCGATGCCGTATATGTCTAGTTTGGGCATCTGACCCATGCTGTGAAGTGCTGTATTAATCTCGGCTGCGCTTAATTGTCCCGGCGCTGCAATCATAGGTAGCAGTGGGTGGGTGATGGGGGTGAATATCCTGTTCAGAGTCCGGGAGAGTTGACCAGTGGGACCCATGTTGAGTCCTGAGAAGGGCGGGTGCGGGTACTTTGTTTGGATGGTCGACCGGAAGTACTCAAGCTCGTAGTTGTCCTGCATCGAATTGACCAGCACGTATATCTTGACCACGTCGCCATACTGGGCTCCTCGCTCGAAAAGCTCCTGCGTCCGCGGCGCCGTCCACTTGAAATTCCCTGAAAAGTCGTGGAATGCCGAGATGATCTTGCTGGTTCCCTTCTTCTCTGCCAATTCGCGCCGGATCTCCTCCGGCAACCACAGCTCTACGTCTATGTATTCGCACCCCCATTGAATCGCACGCGACAGATACTTCAGAAAGAGCGAGGGATCGTCCATAGGAAATCGGCCGTTCTCGTTGACACACCTTGTCGTGAAGATGATGGGCAGCTCTGTACGTTGTCGCAGCGTCATGACTTGCTCTCCCACATATTTCAAACTTGGAACGTTGCTGAACCCTCCGCCCGGCAAGGGCTCACGCAACAAGTCAACCCGGATCTCAATCGCATCGGCACCGACTGAAAGGATGTCCAGATTCGGTAATGCTGCGTGTACATCTGGAAAGGTTGTCGAGATAAGAGTGGTGCGCGCCTTCTTCGCCAAGTCACGATGATGTCCAATTTGTCCGAGTATAAAAGAGAGGAAGCGCGCGACGTCTCGCCGGACGAAAGGCGACTTTGTGTAAAGGTATTCGTAGTTACAGCGTTCAGTCAGAGTCTCGTCGAGTGTGTGTCCCCCATCTACGCAGTGTGTGTTAATTACCAATCTCGAGCGATCCCACGAGTCCAGTTGGGGCCCGACCGCACTGGACGGCATTCCATAAACGGTCTCGCTAGGTCCATCCTGTACCTCAAGTATCGTTGAAGCCGATTCCCATTTCTGTCCCAGGACATCCGCAAAAGCGCTGACAATATCCCCCTCGCCTTCGTTATGTATAAGTAGCAGCGCAGGTTTAGCTCCGCTTGGCACCTCCAATACTTCGACGACGGCGGTATCCTTCAGGCGGGTAGTGGTGGTGGTGGAGAGGCTCCCTGCCTCAATCATGGTGGCCATCTTGAGTGAGGTCTCAGTCGAGAGCGGGTAGGGTTGAATGCGCAAGACTGAATTGTTAGCCGTAGACGTTGAAGCCGTTGATGCGGCACTGGATTTCTACGAAGATGCGGCGGGAGGTATTCGGCTGGCAGGCTTCGAGGGCCGTCTCTACCATCTCCGCCGAGATGTGCGCAGGTTGGAGGCGGTGGGGCGATATATGAGGAGTTTCACGCGCGGCCAGCGGATTCAGGTAGCAGGAATGCAGTATAGTTGAGATATAAACCAGTCGGAGGGATTGATCGACGCCGGCTTGAGGACTGGACTGATAGCGAAGTAGCACCATACCATGTCCATACGGAAGACTCGAGATTCCGCAAGGTCCGCACGAATTTGACAGAGCTTTTCAGCAGCGTCGTATGGCTGGACTGTGAATATGCCGTTCGGGAAAGGGTCTAGTACTGAGTGGAAGCATGGTCGGGCAGTTGAATTGGTAGTGAATTGGGGGCAAGACATCCAGGGCTCTGCGCCGAATGCTGGGATTCGAATTTATCCGTTAGCTTTCTTATGGGGTCGCTAACGGCGTTAATTTCGCACCAATCATCCTCGGCCTTTCATTCGCCGCCGTCCGCACCCCCGTCCCACCCCGTTCCCCTTACCCCATCACAACCCACATCCTCGACATCCACTACATCCACTGCCCCAAGAGCCAAGCATAAATTCCATCTCCTTCTCAGACACTTCCCGTACCTCGCCGTATCCGTTCGCACTCCGTCTATTACCAACGTATCTGGGGAACTGATCGTGAAACAAGATCGAATCGGACGTCGACGATTGGTGGGATCCCATTCTCTCGTCGCCTGCACGTACATAATACCGTACCATTCACCGTCCCATATCATCATCTCTCCAATGTCTCCATCCGACGGTGACCAGTCGACTACGCATCATAATCCTCATTACGGATGCAAATAGTAGATACACACACATACAATTCATAAACCTCGATTCGAGACCACACCGGGTGGAAGATTGCCACCCCTCATGTACACCCACCTCCCTTTCCGAAAAGACGAATCCCGTCTATCCTAGACTCTAGAGTGGTCACCTTATCCGGAACGGAACCTAGTTACATGAGGCTTACTGCAAGTCAGGCACTTGTAATTAGTGCATGCACACATACGGATTACCTCTCTGGTGGCTGCCGAACCCTTTTCCGTGACACTGTCGATATATTCCTACTCGATATGGTCTTGATCTTTGTCGAGTTTCTCTTATCAATGCCCTCGACGCCCTTTCCTCGACCAAATGCAGTTCCAGCCACATAACGTTAACCTATTCACCCCAGTGCACGGCAGGTCTTCTTGGTTTGAAACAGTGAAACAGCGAACCCCTCTCCAAAATTCAAAACAACAATTCAAACCCAGTCACATGAGAAATGAATATTACCTTGCTAACCGGTTCATTTTTCAACCTCACGATCGCAATCGATGAGTTGTCTTTACCCGCCTATAACATTTAGCCGGCAGTAACCACGAGGTATAGATGAATGCGGTATCACGAGCTTCGGGCCTACTGGTTTTCAGACCAAACTAGTATGGGGTAGTCTTCGATCATGACTTTATCGACAGATCAAGAAACAATGTAGTATTCGGGCAAGAGTTAGATTCAGCATAGGCTACAGCAGCAGAAGCACGACTATCTCAAGATTTTCGTTTTCCAGAGCGTCACCCCACAACTATGGACTGTGCTACTTCAACTACTACTGAGACTCGAAATAGAGTCCACCGATGCCTTACATCAATACCCTGTCGTGATGCATGGCGTCATTTTTTGAACTGATGATCGTCCAATTTATAAGGCTGAATTCGAGGCTACAATCTCGGTCTTCGGCGGCGGTAATACCCTGCGGGTCTTCTGGAAGAACGCTAGGAACAATTGCTATGCAAATGGCGGCCAGATCACTGCATTCACCAGTCGTGTATGACAGCATGTCTCGGCAGATCGTCAGGAACTGTTTGGATAATCACCACGGTACCCTGAAGCTGTACCGTCGTGAGCATACAGCACATTCTCAACGTTCTGCCTACGCTAAATCCAAAAGTCGGGTTTGAGACTCTGCCTCTTCAAGCCCTTAGGTACTACAAAACTTGAAGTTGTAGGTCTACCTTCTAGACTCCGATATATTGATCCACCTACAATAGAACATAAAGTAGTGGCGTGTCGACAATTTGAGAGAGTGCGTGGGGGCGCACAGAGTGTATGGGTTCACATTTTCATCCTAACCAAAGAGTTCTTCGCCCCAAATTCCACCATCAAACAAATTATCTTTAAGACTATCATGATGTGTCCTTACCTCACTCGAGAAGACAGACGTAAGACAGAAAGATCGGGTCAATCCAGTATCTCCCCACACGGTTGAGTTCTTCGGGCTACGTTTTCTATATCATTCTTGCTTTCGGCTTTATCAACCCGTGAGTGAAAGTACCCTTCTAACAACACTGCTATCAGTACTGAATTTTGGATCATCAAATCAATCTGGCAATGGGTTCTCCTGCATTAGATTGTTCCTATTCTTTCAGGCTACATGATCTTTACCCGTCCTCCGGAGGCATCAACTACGCTACCACTGATCCACTAAATGTCGCGTAAATATCTCCACCTGTCCGAAGGAAATGACACTTACCCTCGCCTTGTCGCCGACCAAAAGCCCTACCACATCTGCGACGTCCTCTACTTCTCCAATTCGATTCCCCACTGCCACATCTGCTGCATCGGCTTTGGTGATCTTTTCTCGGATTTCGGGCGGTATTCGATGATAGGCTTCCGTCTTCGTGAAACCCACGCTGACCGAATTGAATGTTGTTCCTTCCATACCAGGGCGAGTTCCCAGTTCATCGGCCCAAGACCTGATATGCATGAGTCGTTAACATTTCCGTGATAGGTCTACAATATTGTGTTGGAGGATTGCCTAGAACCGAACTCACCTCATAATGCATTCTAGCGCGGCTTTGGTGGCACCATAGACGGATCTATTTGAGAACGTCCCGTTAGCCTGAAACTGAGTATGGCATTACAGCGACGTTTCTACGGAAACTTTTCTTGAAGATACCATCACGTTGCCATGATTTGACTCCTTCGGACCGTCTTGCGTGCTAGTATCTCGGAAGCCACCTCTTGGACGCCTATGAAGAAGCGGTCGTGACCAATCTCCAAGAATTGATAATCCTTTTGCTCTATTATCGAGTAGAGAGGTCTGTAATCCACCAATAGCAGTTTGCAAGACAATCAACACTGCGTGGCATCGTCTTCGAGATATTCCGGGCTTTGATTGTAGGTTTCCACCTGTCCCCCACATATTATCTTATCGCGCCGGAAGAATTAATGCATTACTCACCCTCCCGGAGGTCTCTTCGACCTAACGCCATCGCTACTGATTGCGACCACCCGACCGTCTCTTCCTATATAACTTCCCGTCACCAGACCTTCCATCAACATTATGGGAAACTGTATATTCCCGCTCAACGCTTGCCCTATGAAGGCTTCCGTCAAGCCACCTTCGCCCATCTTCGCAAGCCCCATGACCGCCGCATTGAACACTACGATATCGACTCTGGAATCGAAATGTTGACGTAACGCATCAAGGATGACCAATGGACTATTGGGGGACGTAATATCCGCAGCTATGCCAACGATTTGGGGATGCTTGAGGCTGGATTCACACGACTCTGAAGAGGAGGAATAAATGTTGAAGATATCTTCGGTTAGGGTATCGAAGAGGCGGCTCGACGAAGGATGCGTATAGGTACCCAGGATTGATGCACCCCGTGTCGCAAGATCAAGGACAATCGCCCGACCGATACCTTTTGTCGCTCCTCTGGATATCGCATTGTTAGCCTAGGAACAATTCCATCAAAAATATCAGGACCAATGGCGACCATAATGGGCATACAGGAATGCTTGTAGGAAGTTACGACATAATTGTCGTTCGCAGGATCAATCTCGCCTGTGACATCAAGCACAATCCTCCTCCCATCCAACGAGCATATTCAGTAACAACTCTCCTTATTTGAGCGCATGCCACATGATGAGCAAGACTGCTCAACGGAAAGTCTTTTATGTTTGATTCATGGCCAAAGACACCAAGAGGTATATGACTTATGGATCTTTATTGGAGGAAGTTTCGCGGCTCTAGATGGGCTTCGGTTCGGACGCAGGTTCTAGATGGTATCTAGAATTGTGGGACTTATTACGACGAAGGTGGGCCCGTTTTCTTTGATTTGTGTGAAGTCTTCGCAATCGCTGCATCCAGAGTGCATAATGAATTATGAACCTTTCCAGCAGTTTTGCCTTGATTATGGGAGGGAATGGCAAATCATTCAAACATGGGCTGTTGAGACGCAAACAGGGGAATTTTAATGGGCAGATGAGACGCACGTTACCAGAGCTATTTTCCCTCGCAAATCCTGTTCCTGTAAGCGAACAGCCATTCGGAAATTCGATTCGAGCACTGTCGTGGTTTCTCGTAAGTAGCCCAGCCAATTGTGTAGAATAAATAACGCGAGAACATAAAGGTTTGGGCAATCCACAAACCAGTTGGTCGCACAAGGACTATTTTAACCCGGCTATATCATTGCAACGCCCCCACATCCTCCAAGATATGCGGAACACATCACTCAGCGTCACGGCTGTCGCGTGGTGACAAGGGGATCACATACCGAAGTACCCCACATTCACACCTCCAGGCATGCTCCACTTCTGGAAGTTTACACTCAACCCACGCACTTGTTAGTATTTACTGGAGTTGTAAAAGGCCGGGTGTACGAAGCAGTTGTTATCAGAACAACAGTTCAGTCTTTCCTAATGACATTGTTGTGTAATAACCATATCTTATATATCTATCTAGTTTCATCAAATGAATTCAAATAAAGCAAGGATTGGATGTTACTATTAGTAGTAATGCGGACCTAGCTTGAGAGCAACAAGTTCAACACATTCGGACCGTTGTTTGCAGGGTCGAGTCACTCTTTTCAAAACACTACATCTTTTAGAAGGCAGCCAAAAAGAGAATTACCACAATGTAATACATTTCGCGGTCTAATTCATAACATATGTATGTAGATATATGTAATTCACTCAGTAACTTAGACGACAAACTTGCCTAAAAAAAGGACAAAAAGAAATGCACTCCCCGCGGGGCTCGAACCCGCAGCCTCCAGATCTCTGGACAACGAAGTTCGGGTTTTGAGAAAGCTCAATACTTCATATTAGAAGTCTGGCGCGCTACCATTGCGCCAGGGGAGCGAGCATGTTCATCTCGATTTTGACAAAATTTTCGGACAAGATGACCTATGTAGTTATGCAAAAATGAAGACGAGGAATGAATACCAAACCGGTCGGCTTCCTGCCTTCCAGTGATCAAAATATTGCACGCTAAGCCACTCATTACTACCCACTTAGGTGCTTATGACACAGTGGTCACACTAGTTTGAAAGAGTTTTTGGTTGGCACTTGCAGTTGGCAGGTGTAAGCCAAGTTGGCGCCATCCATTGACTAGCGCATATTCGTGCAATGAAAGAAACATGCCTCGAACATTGTGACTATGTAACATATGAGCATCGTGCGACCCAGAAGATGGTTTTGCTGAAATTATTGACCTGTGTCCAAACTTCAGAGACGATCCAATGGGATGATTCCCCAACTGCAGCAAACAATTTCCGACAGACTTTATTAGATGCGGATATGGCCTACGCGCAATTCATGTATAAATTTGTCGTTGAGAAGATAGACATATGGGGGCATTATCGCCGCAATGGATCATCGGTCAAGTACAGCACAGCGAAGGAATGTTTTGAACCATTTGAGCATTAGTAGATCGTTAAGAAAGGTAGCGAGACAGGTGATATTTATCGTTTTCACTACTTATCAAGCATACACCTTTTCTACAAGCAAGTCTCTCTCTTACATTTTCTTTCTCCCCATCACTGACATGCCAGAACCTCCTCTTTTTTGCTCCAATCATACCGGCTTCGTTGAACATGATATATTACAAGAATGATTCGTCATCGGTAAATGAAGATAGGATACTGAGCTTATTGGCTTAATGTTCCATAGTAGCTACATACATGTAGAATAATTAAACATTTTTCCTGGTCGGGAACACTATTCGAATGGCTCACGACCATGAAGAAGAGAGCGATGATGATGATGTTGTGTAAGCCTTCATAAGTTTGAAAGACTTCTAAAAACGCAATGCGGTTGTGCCGTCAATTGGTTACAATATATTGGTTGCACGATTACAAACATTGCCACTGTGCGTTACAAAGGATCAAAATGCTCAAGAGGATAGGTTTGCATGAACAAACTAAACTCAGATGCGTATATTTTGAAAGCGCCGCTAGATAGATACCATCCACCCAGAACATTAGTTCTAATTCGTTGCTGATCAATGCTATCAGGGCCGGATATGCCAGGTCACCTCTGTAGGTTCAAGGGTTGTGGAAGGGCATTTGGCTTGTCACAAAAAGCAGTTTTACTACTCGCAAGTTACGAGATATTAGCGACGTGATCATACTCTAGATAATCCCCAGACGCTTTCTAAAGCCTGGAAACAAGATCATGTGCCATGGCTATTATCTATACAAGATGGTATGAAACCCTTCAATTTCCACCTTCGTTCCTGTTTCTCTCATTGCAGAGCCCAAATCCAAAGGGAAAAGGCGAGATCATTGTGTTGCTTCCCGTCCTCACTCTTTCCCATTACGCAAATCCTTGTTATGTAAAATCTGGACACCACAAACCCAGACGACAACTGTGGAGTCAGGCATCGCTCCCCACGGGACAGTTTGTTCATTTTCCCTTTCCCTTAAAAAAAATCACGATAAAAAATCAACACCATTCTTTATGCATATGCCTTGTGGGGAAAAGAAAGCGTCCGATATCCCCACCACAGAAACGCCATCGCTAGAGACAAAGATATAACAAACAAAAAAAAATCAAAAGCACTCGAGCAAAAGCTTTGTGAAGTGTGTATGATACTGTAGCCAGATACGTCGGTTGACGAGATAGAGGGTTTTGGTCAAGTGTCAAGATGCTGGAGCGATCAATGAATCTTCGCGGGGTTCATCCATGCATACTTCATCTGGGAATGTATGGGATGTCTGCCAGCAGTCTATCGTCCACCCTCATATCCGGCTGGACGGCTAGTCAGGCCCGCCGTGCCGTCTGGCTCAATAATCTGTCGGCCCTCTCGAATACGTTGATGGTACTGTTATGAGTAGGCGGTGGTGGCATATGATTTGGCGTGTTGGGTACTGTAGCTTGCGCTGCGGCGCCTAGGGCTGCACTCAACGGCGTTGCAGGAACTGGAGTAGCGAAGCCCCCAGATGTGGAATTGGCTGTGAGGCTGGGCGTCGGGTAATGTTGGGAATACGCCGACGCGATAGAGGTGATAGACGTGTTGATCGGATTAGGTACAGTAGAACCGCCATTTGCTACCATTAGATTTTTGTTGAGGAACTTGGGGGGTTGAGTGCGAGAGGTGAAAGACGACAGAGATGGTGGGCCCATCAGTCCCGTATTGTTGGATGTGAGATGTGACCAGGGCGAATCGTTGATCGCAAGACTGGCTTCTTTGACTGTCCTGTGCAGTGGCTTCATGAGTTGTTTTACTTCAGGGCTCAAGAGTCCCATATTGCGACCGTCCCCAGTGCTGGCTGATGCAAGTTCACCCCATGCCTATTAAGTGTTAGTGTCGCTGCCGTTGCTGTGAAACAAAATGCGCTTGTGAAACGAACCTTGATGAAGTTCATGCACTGCTGCCAGAGAACAGGCTGACTCCTAGTATACCTGTCCTTAAGCTGCATCTGTGAAAGAGCCTGTGCTAGCGGACTCGTTGCCTCCTGAACCATATTACTCTTCTCAATTAGACCAGCAAGGACCTTGATCTTGGGATCGTCCGAATCTAGCTCTCTTCGCAAAAGCTCGAAGTTGCCTTTCAACAGCCTTGATATCTGAGGTATGTGGTTTCGGCAGGTATCACATGCGTTGCGGAGCTTGCTATACACTCTTTCGAATTGTGCGTCTTCTTCAGCTTCATCGAAGCTGCTAGTCAGCGTGTTCGTCCGCGTGATGGTGGCTAAAGTAGAGAATGATTCGCCCGACCGCGGTGTCGCTGCAGTGATGCTTGTCAAGGTGTTGGTGCGGCTGCTATCGTTACTGTGGAGTACTACAGGTGGCGGCATATTGTAGTGACCACCTCTCTGAGGCGGCGAAGCCTGGTATTTTCGAGGTTTCTGTGGGCGAGCACGGATTGTGGCCATGGCATCACTACGATTGGGTCTTCGGGGCATCACTGCTATCTCCCTGAACTGTGCCCCAAGAATTTGGCAAGCATTCCTCATTTCGATCAAACTGCTCTGTTGGAGGAAGAGAAACGTACGGAGGAATCGAGGTTCTGCATGCTGCGTGATATCACTTCGACATTCCGCGATCGAAAGCATGACTGACATGAAGAGGTCGAGACATTTCAGCGTGTAATCGTATACGTGTTGAGATATGTTGTGAGCATCCTCTTCATCTTCCTCGGCCAGAGTGTCGAAACGTTGCAAGAGTTCGCTCAAAGCACGCACATGCAGATAAGTTGTAGAAAACCGACGGTTGAAGTCGTCTCTTCGTCGTATCCCTTCCTTGGAACGATCGGCTCTCTTTATGGAGCGCATCATGACTGAGATGGTGTCGTGCATTTGCGATATTGCGTATAGGAAGTTTTTGGCGGCTTCCACGACGACGTCAGGGGCCCTGGAGCCTCGTCTGTGTTCATGGACATCGGACAGAGGACGATTTGCCATAGACCGCATCGTTGCCATATCTCCATACCCTATAGCAGTGGCCGGACCTGATATACCATTGCCCATATTACTACCAGGTACCACAAAACCTTGGCTGAAACCTCGAAAATGGCTTGTTCTTTTCAGTTCGTCCACAGAGCCCAACTCCGAATTCTTATTCGTATAGATACCCATGCGCTTCTGTCGATGGGTTGCAGAGCCTGCGCCATCGCTCTGGCTTCGATTTCTCTCATTGGTACCGTTCGTCAATATAAGAGGGGTAAGCTCAGGTTTTCGAGAAAATCCACCGTTACTCTGCTGCGATGGCATGCGGTAGTGTGACCTTGTAGGTATCGGAGGCGGCATGAGATTTGGAGAGTCGGGTCGATTTTCGTTAAAGCCTTCAACACTCCCAACACTAGGTTTGACAGGAAATCTACCTCCATTGATACGTCTCGAGGGGCGGGGGGTCTCAGGATTACTCTCGGTCCAGCTGCTTAGGTGTTAGTTTGCGGCCTATCAACTAAGAAAGCTTCCGAGTGACCAACCTCTCATCCCCGGATGATTCCACCCGCAATTTCTCAATCTCAACCCTCTGTTTCTCCTTCGTCGCATGAAGCCGCATGAATTTCTTCACTTGGGTTGCAATAACCACATCCCGCTCATTCTCGTTGGCTGGGGAGGGTGCATTATCCTTGATCGTACAGACGTCTGGTGGAGGAAATACTAGTGGATTGCCATCAAGCTTGAGGACCTGCAGGCTGTTGATATCACCGAGGCAGACTGGGAGCTTTTCGATTTTGTTCTTTGCGATAGCGAGAACTTTCAGGGAAGTCAGGTTAGCGATCCGCGGGGGTATGACCGTAATCTTGTTTCTGCTGACGTCAAGAATCTCGAGCGATGTCAATCCGAGAATCTGCATCTGTATCAGCTTCACAACGCTCTGTCAATGGTTTTGCGGGAATGGGTCGGACGAACGGCATCGGGGATCTCGCGCATGGCATTATAGCGCACATTTAAATACCGGAGGCGCTTGCATTCTATAAGGCGTAGAGGAAGTGTCGATAGAAGGTTGTGGGAGAGGGCAAGTCTGCGAAGTTTAGCAAATGGCGGAGCAGGTAAAGTTGCCCATGCCACTTTTCACAGATGTCATAAGCACGGCAGAACGAGGTTGAGCCTACCTTTCTATTTCAGCTCTGATAACGTCAATGACCTCGTCTGGGAGGTGAGTGATGCCGTTATGACCAAGATCGATCGTTATACCGGGTTGCTGCTGTTGCAGTTCTCGCGGGGGTCCCGTGTCAGCCACGGCTCTCTGGTTGATGTCGTCGCGAGACTGGGAGATGGCAGCTTTCGCAAGGGCGAGCACCTGTTCGTCGGAGACGGGATTTGTAGAGTCGTTGCTCATGGTGAGCGTGCTCATGTGGATGGCGAGGCTTTCGAAGCGGTCGAGGGTGACGAGGCTGCCGTTGCCGTTGCTGCTACTGCTACTGCTGTTGCTGCGACTGCTGAAGAGAAGACAGCCTGTCCGGCGTTCATTGTGCTATGGGTATGGGTATGGGTATGGGTAATCGTTGGTTAATGGCGTGGCGTGGCGGGCGAGCGAGTCAAGATAGCAAGCGCAAGGGGCCCTTCTGCACTGGTGGGTCCGTCCGCTAATCCCATTTGGGACTAATCAAGTCTCGACTTCAAACAGCCCCGTACCGGGACCTGCGGCCGAAGAACCCAAGAACAAGAACAACAGCCTGAAAGACCGATTCGGTACTCGTATATCTTCAAACGTGTCACGCTGGCGAGACATGTACTGCACCCCAATTCGGAAACATCGTCCAGTTGATACGACGCTTCTACGAGCTTTTAAGGATTTGCTTGCCCCAGAATGCCGAGAGGGCGATACGGAAAGCCGTTGTGACCATTCCATTATCAGTTCAACGCTACAGGTTCTAGCTCCCAACTCACTACGCCTACGCCGCAACAGTTTTACCGTTGGAAGTACATACAGTACCAAGGCCACGGTACAGTACGAGTGCATTCATCGTGTGCCAAGCTCAATTTAGATTAGTATCGCGTTTACAAGTCCTGTTTCATCCATGAGTCCGTGACTTGAGTTCTGTTTATACCTCCATCAACCGATACTTGATTCATACCTATTTCTATAAGACTGAGCATTGTGCAATCTAATCAAGGGGAAAGGGCGCTTCAAAGTGCCATGGGCATAATGATACCGTAGACCTTTGACCAGTATGTTCCACATTTTCCCGGATTAGCCGATCGCATGTCCTGTATGGGAACCATAGTGAACGGAAGTATCAGGAAAGGGAGGGAAAAGCAGGGTTCACTATCTTCGCGACAGCAAAGTCCATCCTGTTCTTTGCTTGATGTCTAGAAAAAGGGCTTCAAAAGATATGATTTTGAGGAAGTACAACGTACACCAGTCCATTAAAATAAGATACGCCATGAGCGCCGCTTGCCAAAAAGTAATCTACCCGGATAGAACCAATACACATATCAAAAACAAAAACTCCCCGCAAAATGGCATATATGGTACGATATGTCTGCCATCCCTATTTGTACACACAAAGACGTAACCTAGCCTAGGATGCGTTTATATTCGCTAATGTAGGGAGCCGACAGTAGGATCCCAAAATGAGGCACGCTTCGTCTTTTACAATCGAACATGCGCACCGATCTTGCCACCCTTATACCAAATCTGCTCTCTCCACTGCCCGATCCGGATGCCTACGTCTGCGATCGCGCTGAGCTGCAGAGTACCACCCAGCGCCTTCTTGATCGCTTCGTATCCTATACTGCCAATACTCCAATCCACGGGCAAGCGTGGAGTGTCAGAGAGACCTGGGGGTACGGCGAAGGGAAGGTCGTACAAGATCTTGCCGGATGGGTGGCCATCGTAGTAGGACGTTGCGTTCAGACTGGTTATGAAGAGGGTTGTTGAGGAGAATGGTGAGGAGAGTGTGAATATTGCAGTGCTGGATATGATATGCATTGTTGCGCCGCGGATAAAATGCGTTTTGCCGTCTTCTGAAGGCGGATCATTGTCTGGATCGTTGTCGCCGTCGCCGTCGTTTGGCTTCTTTGGGGTGTTGAGACGAGGTGTTGGGAATGTTATTGGCAGACTGGAAAGAACGAAGCCAATACCCGGTTGGGCAGGTATGGTGCCATTGTGGGCCTGGAGCGTAAGTGATGTATTGAATCCTGGGATGAACGTCAGCCTGGGATAGCTTCACATAGAGTGTTAGGAAGGTAAATTACCAGACACATATTGAGATAAAAATTCAGCCCCAATGGCTTTGCCCTTATCTCCGCTGTGCGTGAATGGATCCCAAACAATTTTGACAGCGATGTTAGTATTGTTACCCGGATGAACGGAGATGTTCTCCCCAACAGCTTGTCCGACAATAGTGTCATTGACGAGAATGTTGATATTGACGTATGGAACAGTAGCGGAGTAATTAGTCGGGTTCGTCAAATTGGCCATTGCTCCTATGGTGATTGATGTGCGCGTAGTGTCGATGATGGAAAGGTTCCCCATCTGCAGATTTAGAGCACTCTTATTGAAGCCCGCTTTGTCGCCATCGCCATCGCCATTACCGTGTCCGATAGCTGCACAATAATTGTCAGTCTACTGCCAAACGGCCGGCTAAGAAAAAGGATCACGAACTAGGTCACGAACGTTTAACGGGGACGACTCCTTCTGCAGGAATCTCTCGTACAGCGAAGCTGCCCATTGGAGTGTCTACCTTGACACTCACTGCCGCCTTGATATCTAGCATGACCGGTTTGCTCCCGCCTAGTAGTGATTGAATGATCTCGCTAAACACGTCATAGTCGAGAACATCAATAGGAGCGTCTTTGATTTGGGCCTCTACAAGCAGTGAAGCTGACTCATCACCATTTGCGTCAATCATGGTCGAGTTCGCTTTCTGCCATTTCTTTAGATTCAGCTTCCCGAACTTCTTATTGTGATAGTAGATATCAGCATCAGCTTTGACACCATCGACATCCAGGGGGAAGTTCATCTCCTTGGGCAAATTGATGTCCACCTTGATGATAGCAGAGATTTTAGGCGATGCTTCCGGGGAATCAGGATCGGCGAACATGTCGGGCAAAGAAAAGTGCACATCGGCAAGGGAGAAATTCTTAATCAGGTTGCCCATGTCTTTTCCAGCAAAGGGTACGGGAACCGTAATGTCTTTAAGCAAATCTCGGGCCCAACTAGGAGTGTCTGGATCAGGAAACTTGCAACAATTGATGTACACTGTGGCGGCATCGCCGTGCATGTAATCCCCCAGGAGAGAGTCGAGCGGTGACTTGGCGGAATCAGGACAGATGGCAGTCAGAGAATCGGGTAGTTCCTCAACGTTTCCTGTGACATTAACGTGAAGATCGGTATGCGGTTCGACATCTAGACGCGGAGTTTCGGCAGTGCCAACCATTATGTGCTTGTCTGACGGCTGGCAGCCATCAACGAGTACATCTACAGCTACCGGTGGAAGCGTTAGCTGCAGTGGGAACTGATTGGTAATGTCGATTTCAGCATCAGCACCCATGCCCTTGTTGCCATCTTTAGCCTCGTGAATGTTAATCTTAGAGATGTTGTATGCAGGCAAGGAAGGAACGTCATTTCCTACGTATGCATTAGTGAGGAAACACCGTGTCAATGTAGAGAGGGTTGCTAACCTTGGAAGATCATAAATTTCTCAATCGTCTGTTTGCCGAGGCGAATCAATCCGGACTTCAAAGGAACCTCAGCTTTGCCTTTGACTCTGATCTGGCCCAATCTGCCATCGATCCAGTCGTTGGCAATATTGCGAATTCCCTCAAGTGAGCCTGGTTCTACGTCGGCATCGAAAGAAACGTGGGTGGTTTTCCCATTGCGAACATTGACTTTGATTCCAGGTATTCTGGCCGTTCCGAGAAGCACGTTGCCGTATTCCGGCAGGTAGACATCGACATCTGTAGGTCCACTCTCAACCTCATGCGCAATCCACGTTCCGAAGCGTCCTAAATTGCGCACACTGCTCTTCTCGACCTTGGAAGCATCCATTCTGAAATCCCCCTCAACGTGGATCTTGGCACCAGTATGGGTCAATGAGCCGAGGGAGAGCTTCGTAGGCTTGAAGTCGGCGGCCTGCATGGCGTACTCCTCTACTCCCTCGGTGGCCAAGAAGCCTAGCATGATAAGAATGACAGCAATGCATAGAAGAACAAGAGCAACAATGCTGGGCCATCGCTTCTTCCATGATGAGAATTTCCCTTCCTTTGTGGTACCAATCAAGGACTGGAGAAGCGATGCTGTTGCGGGGGTTTCGGGTATTTCCTCTTCGTCTATATGCTCATCTTCATGGGATCTGTCTTCATTCGCAAGCAGAGGTGTCTGCTCTGTGGTCCGACTTGACGGATGCGATCGTGAGGAGCGCGAGGAGCGACCTGACTTTTGCGAGGCTGGACGCGAGCTGGGAGCGTTGGACGAGGCGAACTGTCCGTCGGGGGTGGCCATGGCTGCGGAGGGGCGAATGATCTGTGCCGGGAGGACGACAGGCCTCTAGGCTGTCGCAGTCATCAACGAGTCGTAGTAATGTGTCGAATCACCGAGTTTAGGTTATGTAGGCGAGCGCAGAGGTGCGATGGAAGGGCTTGCGTATTAAGAAGTTGAAGGTAGATGTAGGTAGTATGTGTAGGTGTGTAGGTTTGTATCGAGGTCGTCATCAACACGAGAGCCATGCCATGGCATGAATGCGGCGGAGATCCTGGTACCTGGACTGGGGGTTGGGAGGAGCATGATTGGTCGGGCCAAGGATGACTGACAGTGACCTTCCTCCCTCGTGTTCCTCGTCTTATCTTAGAATGGAATAATGGACTCAACTACAACACGACTCGGACGGTGTACCTAGCTAGACTCCTAGAGTGAAGAGAAAGGAATGAGTTTATCAATCTAGGCTCCCAAGTCCGTTCATGTGTTCTCCACTCTTGTTCGTACAGAAGGCAGGTCGGGCTGACCCTTGCTAGTAGTATTCTCACTGGGTACCTGTTATTGTGTATGCCTACAACATGTGCATTATGCATGTACGCTTTGCGGGACCCCAAGACTGTCAACTGGCTACAGGACATTCTTGCTTAGCTACTTCAGGTGTAGAAGATATTTCTATACCTGAGACTACGAGGTAACAAGTATCTAACTGCAGAGTAGACTACTCTGGTCAGAGTTGGGATGGAGCAGCTCAGGGAGTCAGGGCCCAATCACATACCAACTTCTGTCAGAGTGGACCGTGCACCGAACCCCAGATTTTATTATCATTTTCGTGACGCATCACATCGTTTCTTTATCTCTCGTGTCTTCTATTCTTCAGCACAAAACAAAACACCAAATTTTCTTCTCAATTGCTGATCGCTCAACCTCTGCAATCCCCAATGGCGTCTACACGACCAATTACTACAGCTTTTCGAAGCTCGCCTCGTGCTCAATTGCGTTCCGTCTCCACGTCGTCCCCCGCTGCTCCACCCACATCACCATTTGCTCCTCGACATTTGCTATCGATAGCAGACCTTACTCCCTCAGAACTCACCACACTCATCCGTAATGCACACCACCATAAGTCAGTTATCAAACCTACGGGTCAAGTGCCTTTGTCCCTCCGAAGTGGATTGGCTGGAAAGACAGTCGCGATGACCTTCAGCAAACGAAGCACTCGCACTAGGTTGTCTGCTGAGGGTGCTGTCGTTGCGCTGGGAGGCCATCCTATTTTCTTGAGCAAAGATGACATTCAATTGGGAGTATGTATCCCCGTTCAATCCATGATGTGTGTTATCACATCCAGTTCGCTCTAGTAATCGAGTTCCGTCTACTCACCACCAGTTAGGTCAATGAGTCAGTATACGACACCGCCGTTGTCGCGTCAAGTATGACTGCAGCCCTCATAGCTCGAGTGGGCCCGCATTCGGACGTCGCAGACCTAGCAAAGTACTCCTCTGCTCCTGTCATCAATGCCCTCTCCGATCTCTATCATCCACTCCAGACCCTCGCCGACTTCCTCACGATTGCCGAAACATACCCCTCGAACTCAGCAGGATCGCTTGGACTAGAGGGCCTCAAGATCGCTTGGGTTGGTGATGCCAACAATGTTTTGTTTGACCTCGCCATTGGTGCCGCGAAGTTGGGTGTAGATGTCGCCGTCGCAACGCCCAAAGGATACGAGATTCCCGAGGAGATGCGTGGAGTTATTGACCAAGCAGCTGCCACGGCGCCTAAGGCTGGTTCCCTGTTGGAGACGAACGTGCCCGAAGAAGCTGTCAAGAACGCGGATATCCTCGTCACAGACACTTGGGTCTCCATGGGTCAAGAAGAGGAAACTGCCAAACGTCTTAAGGCATTCGAGGGGTTCCAGATCACGTCTGAGCTTGCTAAGCGCGGTGGCGCAAAGGACGACTGGAAGTTCATGCATTGCTTGCCTCGTCATCCTGAGGAAGTCAGCGATGAGGTCTTCCACGGGCCTAGGTCGCTTGTGTACCCCGAAGCTGAAAACAGGCTGTGGACTGCCATTTGTGAGTTACCATGTATACATCGAGATTGACAAATACTAATCTTTGTATAGCTGCACTCGAAGCATTCGTGATCAACAAGGGTCACATCACCAAGGATGCATAAACAATAACTACCAGATGTGCAATAGCTGAAGGCGATCAAGACTCATGATAAAATAGAACACCCAATGATATAAACACTGTCTTCAAAAGTTACCTTTCATAGACTTGGAATGAATTTAAACTCAACATTTACGGGCCTCCTACTTACTCATACATGCTTTGCTTTCATTAACGTGACAATATGTCTAAAATGGCAAATGTCCTATATGGAGCGAACTGTCTCCGGCAGAGCAGCATGGACAGAGTTACTACGTAATATTAGAGACAAGAGCCTCCCACAGGGGCCATAATCAGCAATGACGAAATCATAAACTTCAGCCGTGTATGCACTTCCCGCACGAGTACATACATGGGAGGAAGCGAGTTTTGCTTACGCTGAATTGCTCGGTATTCGGACAATCGCATCTTCGGACAAATCGCTTGGCAAACGGGAGCGACTGAATAATCAATCTCGCTGTATCGGCATTGGTGGGGAAGCGGCCCGTTGGCTTGCCTCATAGGTTCCTACTTGCAGTGAGTGCATCGTAGCCGCCAAAGAATTAACTACCAAGTAAAGCAAATACACCTGCAGGATTGGAAGGCAAATGGACGAGACACGACGGAATTGATGTGCATGCAGCGTGACAACCAGCACCTAACATCCAAGATCAAAGATAAATAAATATCTTGGTACCCAGCACATACTTGTGGCAATACAAAACATCACTTCTCTTCTAACCTTCCAACCAAACACGACCCAAGAACTACATTCCATTTACGTCCTTTTTGAACCATCATAAGAACAAAACATTCCAACGATAAACAACCTCTAGAAAGAATAAATCCTCCACCATCTCACACCAAACCAATCCTCAACACAATGGTCAACATTAACCTCGCCTATACCGCCCGCATCAACCCAGAGGGCGCCACTCCAGTCCTCACATACCCCCAGATCTGGGCTGGTCTCCAGCGGAAAATCCGCTTCGCACAGGTTCGTACCTCCCTCCCTAGGCACACAGCCTATCAGTCATCTACCTCCACTCCCAAAAGCAGCATGAAAGGAGAAGTTTCTATAACAAAGACCAAAAGGGCTAACCAAGTGTGTGAGGGAAAAAGGAATTCGTCCCCGTTATCAAGGGATGCGAAGTCCTCTCCGACCAAGATGGCATCGTGAAACGCAAAGTCCAATTCCAGCTCGGCGGACCAAGCCCGGGAGGAGAGTTCATCGAGACAGTCACAAGCTATGAACCCAGCTGGGTACGTCGCCATTCCTTTCCTCTCCTATACACGACAATCGGGGCCAATTCCCCTTTTGCTAACCGTGGTGTGCAATAGGTATGTTTCGAGCAGCAAGATGGAACTCAGATCCGCAACATCGTTTCCGACGGTCCATCTGGCGAGCCGGACGACCTACACATGACGTATGTTTTTGAGTACCGCCTTCCCAATGTGGAGGCAGGTGAGGCGGAGGCGAAAGAGCGGAAGAGGTTACTTGCTGTGAGTTCTTTTTCTTTCCCCCTTTCCTTTGTACGCGGCCTTTCTCTTTTGGTAGCAAAGTTGATGCTGACTTTGGGATGTTTAGTTGGCGAAGACGGCGGTGGAGAGCAGTATCAAGACGATTAGAGAGATGGTGCAAGATGGCAGGATTAAGGAGTAGAGGAACTTGCCAGG
This sequence comes from Aaosphaeria arxii CBS 175.79, assembly GCF_010015735.1. Classification (NCBI taxonomy): domain Eukaryota; kingdom Fungi; phylum Ascomycota; class Dothideomycetes; order Pleosporales; genus Aaosphaeria; species Aaosphaeria arxii. Next base: position 1,993,557 of record NW_022983479.1, read on the forward strand.
AGCGCACGATCGTCCATAGGAGATCAATGATGCACACGGGGTTTACTGATGTGTGCGAAACATCTTTAATATAATATGCAAGCGAAAACAATCTTGGAAAGTCTGATTGAATAGAATTGAATGTATTTTTTGTCTCCGCTCCCAGGTGGATCGATCGAAATGTCGAACCATATCTAAACATCGATTACTTCAGCGAAATCTTTCGGAACGTCGTCGTACATGAATCTCTTCCCAAGCTCTGAGAGATAGACGAGCTCTCCTTGATCGAATTCAATGAGCGAAATATTCCCCTGATGGCAACATATTCCAATGCCTATAGGTCGCTGAACTCCGTCTTGACAAGGTCATTTCCTCCGCGCTCTTTAGGACTGGATGTTTGCTGACTAGGAGCGGATTGTTTATTCCGTCCAGCTACCAGTTTCGCTACCGATTCTTCCCGGCGGGTAATTCGGTGACCATATGAACTGAATTGTTTCGCCAATTCTGTCAACTGTTGGTTTCGGGCTCTAAGCCCCGTAACTTCTCGGGTATGCATGTCCTGCATTCGTTGTAACATCTCGGGGACGCTTGCCGTTGACACATTGCAGGTGATCACATGGTCCGTCAACTTGTCATTAATCTCTTTGCGTTTGTCCTCAATCGCTTTGTCGAGTGCAGTGAAGAATTCAGCGTTGTCCTGGCTGTATTTTAATCCTTGTTGATGAGCTTCATCGATTTGACGGTCTGCGTTTGCTAGGGTATCGTCGATTGAGAGGTATTCATTCCTACATACAACCCATGGAGATATAAGTTCTGGTGTGGTCGGTCGTAGACCTCACGACAAGCTCTTTCCTACAATCGCTAGTTCTTGAGTGTTTGGTGGGAGGTATCCGACTGATCTTTCTTAGAGCGCTCTTCCGCTTCTCGAGTCGTGATATCGTCCTGTAAATTGGCACACACTACCGCCAGTTCTTCAGGTGACAGGCGCTCGAGCTGCGCCCTTGTCATGTACATGATTTGGCGATTATGATGAGTCTGCTACTAAACATGTGAGTATGTGGTACATTATTGCCTCGCGTGTGATCGGTTTCACGAATGAGATAGGTCCGACAGGCTTGTCTCAACATACGTGGCTGGTTCAGTTGACTTGCTATCTGTTGAGATCTCTGTTGATCCGCAAACAGTAAGTACGGCTTCGTCACGTTCACTGACAAAACGGTAACGAGATCCAATGTCGCAATCACCGTGGTATGAAATTTCGCCTCAGTAGTGCAACCGTCTCTTCCTTTGTCGCGTCCAGCTTTGGATCTTTCGTCTGCGCGCTCGAGGAATTCGGACTCTAGTCGAGATCGAAACGTCCTCGGCAAGTGAGTTTGTTGGAACCGAGCGTCGAGTTCGCGCTAGAACTCATCAATAAGCTGAAAAAACGGACAATGAGATCGAACAACTCAGCAAGGAATTGAAGAAAGTAGATACGGTCTTTGTTGGCACGACAGACGCAAAAGCCCCGCGCAGGTTGATGAATTTCGTAGCCTGACAATAGGATCAATCAGATCGATAGTAACTGATCCTGTATAATAGGATTCGATCCAAGCGCTTACAAGCCATATAGACAAACATCCGGCACCGGATCAATGCCATGGAACGGCGTATGGAAGGTCTATACGACAACGCCATGGGTCTTATCGGTACAAACAAGCCTGTTGCAACTGAAGTAACTGGTCTCAATGTAAGTATGACCTAGATATAAGAGTTGACAGAGTTCATGCTGATGATTCAATAGGACAGATTCAAGGCAGCCATTCTCGTAATCGAAGAGGAAACACAAGAACTGTACAATTCATTGATGGACGATCATGAAGATGGTACAACAGGTCTCCGAAATTTCTGGAAATCTTTCGAGGATGCTAATAAAGCTATGCCGGAGGAACATCGAGGTGTTCGTGGATGGGAGACTATTGATATACCAAATACTCAGATGCCTGCTAAAAAAAAAGGGAAGGGCGTGATGACCACATAGACGGCCATTCACACGTTACTCAGGACTATGGGAGCCTCTTGGGGAAAATCCGGCAGGTTGTGTCCATCGTAGAGAATGTTTCGAAAACCATTCGACCCTCTCTCGAGTCTTGACCTTATTTCTACACCTACGCTTGCCTCCAACAACTGAGCTCTCTCTCGATCCATCGATGAATAGGCACTTTGGCGATCCGCATGGATATGGAGGAATGAGTCAATCGGATAACAAGTCAGTCGTCTTTGTGTAACAAGTAGCAAGGGATGTGACAGGAGAAACCAATATGTATAATTAATTCCTCCCAAGAGTAAATTGCTGGCTCACGGGCCTAAGCTCAAGCTTATCCAACATACCAAACAAATACAACACTGAGTACGAGGGCGGAGTTTTTGCTATACTAGTAAAGATGATACTACCTGAATATCTGGCTGCGTTTAGCTCATATCAGCAGCACAGTAACAACCAGTAGCAATTCTCAAGGAACCATGACTTTTCAGATGGGCTGATATTGATTCCAGGAGTAGTCTTACCTTGCTCTTCACACATCTAAACAACCCTTTTGTGCCTCCAATTGAATCACAGCACTTGCCACATGTGCGATTTTGGATTTCATACACAAAAGTCAAGGCAAGAAATTGAAGTGGTCAAGGCACGTTGATGACCGTGCCAGAGGAAAGCTTTTTCCATTGCTTTTTCTGTTTCTCTGCCAGAATGATGCATCTCCCGATGCTGGAATCCCTAATAGCACTCGCTGCAAAATAAGCGTACATAGCTGAAAGCCCAGTCAAAGAAATCCCAGAAAGTTATATCGTCCACTTCCCAAAGCGGAGCCAAACCTGCTCCGCCATCGAATCCCTCATCCTCATCATGTGTATCTTGCTTCTCAGAAAATATGAACGAGCCACCCAAATGGTGGCTCTTGCAATGCTCCCCCGTCACTATGTCATAGTGGTCCCGAATAATCATTAGAGGGCGTAAGAAACCCATAAGCAAACCGAATGAACGTGAAATGTAAACGTTCAGATAAGAAATACAATCCGGAGCCTGACCAGCCTGCAGGTCATTGAAAGCTCCAGAACAATCATAGTCGCTCGCGTTGCTGAAGTCGCTCGACACGATCCGCCAGTGTCCTCGTCAAACCGACCGAGGCCCAAAAATCGTCCGAAACATCGTCTCGCTGAGCAATCCTCTCGAGAATCGCGCGTGCATCGCGGAGTTCCTGGTCTAGCGTCTGCGACTCCGCATCTGCAAAAGGTTCCAGATGCCCGTCCGCATGGTCCTCCAAGAGCTGCTCGGGTGGGTGAGCACTGTCGCGCGACGTGGTTCCATAGAATCCCCGAACGTATGCACTCGCTTCGCGCGAGCGGTCCCGAATACCACGCGAGTACCTGTTGGGGTCGCGTGACGGCGGCTCATCGGCATACCCTTGTCGGCTCCTCCGACGAAGCGAGGAACGGTGAAGACGTGATGTCGTGTCTTCTTCCTCTTCTGTGTCGGACGCAGTGTCGTCGTCGGAGGTGTCACAGGCCCGCATGAAGACCTCGTTCGGTGGAGAGCCTCGCCGCGAAGGGATGGTCAAATGTGTGCGCGATGACGTTGCTGAGTTAGAGTTCGAGCTGCCGGCTCGGGAGCTCGAGTGTGAGTTTGAAAAGGAAGCCGACGCCGCCGCAGAAGTGAAAGAAGAATCCGCAGATGGAGCGACAGGATCCGGCGCAACGGTGCTGAGCATTGTATCCCAGTGGTCGTCGATAGGACTCATGCTGCGTTCTCGATCGCCAAGGCCGTCGAGAGTGGTGGCAGGGCTCCAGGACTCGCGAAGAGAGCTCGACGGTAGTGGTCCATCAGCGATAGTGCGACGACCCATTCTGCGAAGAGGTGGAAACCCAACTGCATTGCTGTCGTTATCGTCATCGGCGTCTTCAATAATAATGATGTTCTCAGGAAGGAGACTTCCGCTCATAGGATGATGCGAGCGCGCCGGGTCCCAGGGCGACCTCCTAGAACTCAAATAACGCTCCCTAATGCGCTCCACGGTACCATCCGCGCGGGCATTCCGCGATGCAGCAGCGGGGGCAAAGTTTGGTGTTAGGGCCGCGAGTTGGCCGTTCAAGCGGTGCGTGTCTCTGTGGCCTGATGAGGCATTCGAGTCGTACATGGTCCGGTAAATAGTGTCCCGGCGCAGGCGCATGGCGTTTGCGAACCTTTCGTCATCTTCTGTCGATTCGGCAGGATGATGATAACGTTCGATGCCTGTTGTCCAGATTTCGGCTCGTGGTATCTGAAGCAGCTCAGGCGCGGCTGGGGGAGCAGCGCTGCGACGACCACTCAAAGGACGTGGGATAGGGTCACCATGCGACACAGTCGCGAGGTATTCAGGATCGAGCAATCGTGGAGATCGAGGGGATCGTGAGGACCGGGCGCGTCGACCTGCGAACGGAGAACGGCGGCGGATGGGCGAGCGCGCTGAGGCTGAAGGGTCGACTTTTGTCGCGTTATTTACCTCTGGAGAGGGTGCGCGCCACACTGGAAGACCCATTTCGTGGTGCGAAAGAAACAAAAACTGGTGATGGGAGATGGAAAAGTGATGGGTGGGAGGTGGAGGTGCCAGCGACGATGAGGCGAGTCCTGAAGGGTGAGGGTTGGGGGGGGACGGGGGACAGTCGGGGAAGGAACGGACGGTAAGCGAGTCCCTGCGGCGAGCGGCGAAGTAACACCAGAGGAATGCGAGGAGAGTGAGGCTGAGAGGGAGAGTACGAGGCGAGAAAGTGGCGGGTAGACGTTCTCCTTCAGTGAATAATCCACCTTTCCATCAAATAAGTTGTCATTAATAACCTCGTACCTACAGTACGGAAAGAATGATGCTTAAGAATCAATTTCCTCTTCGAATATTTCGTGATAGTCAATGATGTTTAAGCCTACAAGAAGGAAAGGTCCCTCTGTCCTCTCCAGCCTCACCAAACCAAACAACCTCAAACGTCACGGGGAGGGATTGGACTCCAACCACGGACGCCAAGACCGATATCCCAAAACGGGAAAGGCTCGCTTAATCCCAATTCGCGTTTTCGACCACTGCTCCATCTGACTCACAAGCTTCTGCAGGAACAGAGTGACTGTGCGTTTCAAAACGAACGATCAAATGCCGTTGCCTAGGTAATACCAGAAAGTCTTCATTGTTGCCCATGATCCCTTGAAGGCTGTCGAATTCTCGAGGCCATGATCCAGCCGGGCCTCGAACGCATAGCCCTTCTGGTGAAGGATCTCGAGTTCCCATGGAAGGCCATACATGTTGCTGGAACTAACGGCAAGGGCTCAATCTGCGCCCATGTGGCCTCTCTCCTCCAAAAACGCAATGTACGCGCTGGCCGCTTCACGTCCCCCCATTTAGTCAATAGGTAGGCGCCTAATCACGTGGCCGTGCTGCAACGATCTAATCAATCATGGTGCCAGATGGGATTGCATTCAGATCGATGGTTGGGGGATATCCAAGTCGAAGTTTATGAATGCGGAGAAGTACTTCCAGAGATTGAACGAGGCACAAAACATTCAAGCATCGGATTTTGAAATCCTGACCGCAATCGTCTTTCAGATCTTCACGCACGAGAGAGTCAAGATTGGTGTTGTCGAGGTCGGCATGGGCGGGAAGCTCGACTCCACAAATATATTGAACAACCAGGCTGTCTCAGTGATATCAAAGATCTCCTATGATCACGAGGGGTTTCTTGGCAACACACTCGACGAGATTGCAAGGCATAAGGCAGGGATTTTGCGGCCGAATGTACCCTATGTTGTCAATACCAGTAATGAGTGGAATGTCCGCAACGTCATTGAAGAGATAGCCAACGAGGTGGGGGCCGGACCATTGGTTCACGCAGATACCGAAGATCTGAGGGAGAGGATCTGGTCTACGTCTAAGTGGAAGAATTTCGCATCAACATTGGCACCTTTCCAACGTGACAATGCGGTACTGGCATACCTTGCTGTAGAGGAAGCGCTTAAGGGGCTGGGGAAATCTCCATCAAAAGTGGGTCAAGTTGTTGATGCATTTAAAAACAAACCATTTCCAGGACGATTCCACAATCAAGGAGTACCGGCTGTGTTTGGACCTGATAGGACTGTTCTTGTAGACGGTGCACACAACGAAGACGCTGCAAAGGCTCTCCGTGAGTACATTGGCACTTCTTCTAAGATCAGCGGTTCGAGGATAGGATTTGGGAAGTCTCCAATGCAAGATCCGGGCGTTTTGCGGACGCGGAAACCCATTACTTGGGTACTCGCCATGTCTGACACAAAAGATGTGGATAAGTTCCTTGCGACACTGGTTCAAGATGGGGACGGCGTTGTCACTGCAAAGTTCGGTCCCGTGGAAGGCATGCCGTGGGTCCAAGCGATGGATCCTCAAAAGATACTTGAGGCCGCGAGAAGATTACATCCGAACATTGCAGGCGTGGCAGTACCCGAAGTTGGTGCGCACAGGGCCCTACTGGCAGCAAAGTACTTGTCGTCAGATGATACCCTCATCGTCCTAACAGGCAGCTTATATTTTGTTGGCACTTTGATGCGTGAGTTGAGGGAAAAGAAATATGACGAGCATGGTACGAGCATGGACGCAATCGAAGCGCAGGAAAGGAAAAGGTTCGCCCAGCTTGATCCGAATTCAAAAATGGGTCATTGGGATATTAACCGACACGCGGCCACCGAGCATGTGTCTTCGCGTGAAGATTCGATGAGGCAGAAGCTCCAGGATGATGTTCGCGAGCTGGATGACATGCTGAACAGTGTGCAACAAGAGAGCGAAGATATTCGCCAAGACAGTGTTCGGCGATTGGAGAAAGCATGTGCATCTCCTTTATCGTCTGACCTGTCGTCCACCATACAACAGGGGCGAAATTCCCTGAAGGAGAGATTCCAGGTCGATGTCGATGACATACGAATGCGTGTGGACGCATTGAGCGCGTTGGACTCACCCAACCGTCGTCGTGGGAGTGGCACGAGACGAGAATCTTGATAAGTAATGCACTTGTTTAGCCATGTACTACTTATCAAAACATGACCGCAACTCACCAAGTTGTTCTATTTGAGCCTGCTTCTGAGTTTGTACTAAGATAATGACTGTGTACTGCTCGCAACATCACAACTTCATGGAACTTGCATTATGTTTGGTGAAATAATGTACTCAATATGAGGGTATCAACAATTACTATCGTACAATCATGTAATCATGTCCGTTCAACCAATATCTGATAATATCATTACAGCCACTTCATAACTCCCCCACTAGTTGAAACGCTCAATCATCAATAATTTACAAGTGGTGGCGGCGAGTGGTACGTCCATCTGTACCGTGCATGCGGCGAGTGCCAGCAGCCTGTGAGATGTGTTAGTTATCCATTCGAGAAGATAGGAACAGATGAGGGAGAACTAACCTTCAAACCCGGACGACGAGTCAAAGATCCCCTCAACTTCATGAGGGCACCAGAGACCTTGTCTCCCATGGTGGCATGTCGCTTCTGGTGATGGTGGTGGCCCACGGGAGCGGCACCATGATGGCGAGTGGTCTTAGTGGTGGTCGTGGTAGTGGTGGTAGTTGCCGGTGTACGATGGGTACGGGTAGTCCGTCCTCCACCAAGAAGTCTCGTCTTCATGCTTGGACGAGCGGTGGTGGTGGTGCGTGGAGCACGAGTAGTGCGGGTTGTGCGGGGAGCAGTAGTGTGGTGAGTGCGGCGCATGATAGGCATGATGGATGAATGGATGAGTAGAATGTAGGTTTGAAAGATAGGGTTTGAAGGTTGTTTTTGGCTATAGAGTCTTTGACTCGAAGTAGTAGTAGTAGTTGTTGTTTAGTGGGTTGGTTGCTTGTTTGTTGGATGATAAGGAAAGGAGTATAGGGTCGACAACGGTTAGATTTATATACACATTGATCGGACAAGTCTGTCACTCTAAGGATGGAGATACTCGTATCTTGTCGTGAGACCCTGAAAACAGGTTCATTCTCCAAAACTCACAAGAAAGGCAGGAGATCATCACGAAACGTCATGCAGGGCGATGGGTAGCTTGGAATGTGGCTGCTTCATATGGGGCACTGACGTTTGCGTCCAACAGAGGTGGCTTGGGAGTTTCCAGAGCATTTCCTTCTTCGGCGGTCGAGACAGGATGTTAATTGGATTACAGGGATACAAAGGATCGAGGTCGTCCTTGATCAAATGAAAGATGTGGTCGAGATGACAAGTCGAGGCTATGACGCAGCCGCCAATGACGTAAATTCTTCAGCCCTACGAGACAAGCAACCCCGAATCCCAATCCCCATTCTCCACCAACCCCCACTGCACGCAATCAAGCCGTATCGTGAGAAAAAGCTTGCGACGACTGGGAAGAAGTCCGAATACCCGGTTGCAGGAGTATCATTACTGTATCTTGCCCTCGTTAATTCTGCCGCGAGTCATAGCACATTGGACTGTGAGGTCATATGCTGTTTTTGGTGGTGGGAGCATCCCGTCATTGTGTGTGGTGGGAGTGACGGCATTTCAACAATGAACCCAAACTCAAAATTCAATTCGAAACTACGCACAATATTTTTTTTCAGTCTAGGTACCTTTCAAATGTTCCCCATGCCCAGCCCTCATAGCTCGTAGATTTTAAGCATGTAGCAGTCGCTGTCGTTGTGCCTTCCGTGCGGATGAATTGCGCCATGCCTTACCATAAACCGAACTCGACTGTGGAATGGGACCAGCACAAGCTAATGGGTAGGCTTGATCCTCATAAGCATTGGATCTCTTGCATCTCGAGACCATTGTTCATGTCCACATACACTGCTCCCTTACCCAGCACATTTCAATATGAAGTTCAAGAATCGTCTTAGCTATCATCAATCGATGCATTTTTTATCTCACGTCTCCACTTCTTTTCATGAGCGTAGTTGTGATGTCACTTAAAAATCAGTGATCAAATAAAAATCATCCAACATCATCAAGAAATAGCATCTCGCTCGATATTTGCACCAGAGAATTCGACTCACCTAGAATCAAGCGCACTCCGTTAATCAAATTCCAATCATGACCGACAAATCGCAATTCGATCAAGGTATGCCACGCTGGTATGCCGAAACAGGAGAAAGAAGCTCACGATGTAACAGGATATGAGGTCCCTGTTCAACACCAGAAGGCTCCTGGACTTGAGTCAAAACTTGACCCCAAGCCGCAATATGATCAGATCCCTACTCCTGAAGGAGGTTACCAGCTGTACAAGGCTGCCGGCAAACTCGAAGGCAAGAAGGCTTTGATCACGGGTGGTGACTCCGGAATTGGTCGCTCCATTGCTATTCTCTATGCCATGGAGGGAGCGGATAGTTTCATTGCTTATCTACCCGAAGAAGAAGAGGATGCACAAGAGACGAAGAAGCTAGTCGAACAGAAAGGCAGGAAATGCTACCTGCATGCAACTGACTTGCGTGACCGCGCCAACTGCAAAAAGCTCGTCGAGAAAGCCGTCAGCGACTTGGGCGGAATCGATATTTTGGTCAACAATCACGCCTACCAAATGATGGTTGAGGATATTCAAGACCTCGATGAGTAAGTTGACATTGAATACCTTTACTCTCTGCCGAAAGCAGTGATTAACAAGCTTGTAGAGAGCAATGGCTTAAGACATTCGACACCAACATTCACCCCTTCTTTTATCTCTCCAAGTACACCATCCCTCATTTAAAGAAGGGAAGCGCCATCATCAACAATGCCTCTATCAATGCCTACATCGGCCGACCGGATTTGCTTGACTATACTTCAACAAAGGGTGCCATCGTCGCCTTCACTCGCGGTCTTTCCAACCAATATGTCAGCAAAGGCATCCGCGTGAACGCTGTTGCTCCTGGTCCTGTTTGGACCCCTCTTATCCCCAGCACCATGACAGATGAAGCTATCAAGCAATTCACTAGTCCAATGGGACGACCATCGCAGCCCAGCGAGATTGCAACCTGCTTCGTCTTCCTTGCTAGCGCTGATAGCAGCTCGATCAGTGGCCAGACAATCCACGCCAATGGAGGTGTGGTCGTTAACGGCTAGACAGTGGCTATTCTGTAAGATGCTACGGTCCTGACGAATACACTGTGGTATTGGGGACATTCACAAGGCATTTAAACTCATGTAATCTCCTACATTTAATGAACAATTGATGCATATAATTCATTACTAATTTCATTATGGTCATCTCTGGACAAATGATGTTTTGTCGCTCTGGTTAGATACAGCGACCACCATCAACTTCAAGGTTCGTTCCAGTGATAAAACTTGCTTCCGAGCTTGCCATGAACAAGCATGCTGATACCACATCACCGACCTCTCCAATACGCCCCATCGGCACATTGCTTATGAATTTCTTTCTGTTTTCCGGTGTATCTTCTACACCCGTGAAGTGTGAGAACAATCCGGTGCCCGTGACCAGAGGACAGATACTATTGACGCGAATCTGGTGTGGCCCATATTCCGCAGCCAGACCTTTCGTTGCCTTCGAGTAGAGTCAGCAACAAGCTTCAATTTGAAAGCAATCGAGAAAACGACATACATTCCATATTGCCCCTTTCGAGGCATTGTACCAGACCAGACCCGGTCGTGGCCTGGTCGCGCCGACGCTGGCAATGTTGATAATGACGCCACCTTCTTTTCGCTCGATCGCCTGCGGCACCCAAGCATTGCAACCCAAGTACACACCCTTCACATTTACGTCGAATGTCCGCTGGAACTCATCCTCTGTGACTTCTATGGTAGGCTTGTTGACATAGCTCGTGCCAGCGTTATTCACGAGGATATCGACCTTGCCCCATTTCTGGGTGGCGGCATCCATAGCGGACTTCCAGTCTGCGGCCTTGGTAACGTCCATTTTGTGGAAGGCGAGCGCGGTTGGATTGGACTGGCATGTTGACTCTCCGCCGGCTTGGTTGATGTCGCAGACGAGTACGTTGGCACCTTCTTCAGCGAAGGCTATCGATATGCCGGCTCCGAAGCCAGATCCAGCGCCTGTGGAGGGCTATGTCAATCGTACGTGGTCGAGAAACCGGGGTTTGTTGGGTAGGTATTACCTGTGACGAGAGCTACTTTTCCATCTAATCGGCCCATTATTACCGTGTTGACGTACCGTTTTGGGTGTTGAAAATAGAATAGAAGACTGTAGTGGAAGAGCAGTGAGCACAATGTTGAGAAGACCTGATTGAACGAACAACGAGCAAACCAGAGATGGGTAGGTATGTTCATATGCTTAATTACGCATCCCCGTACTGCCTTGTACTAACTACCCCACAAAATGCCGACCGGTTACCCCGAATGTGAGCAACCGAGAAGGGGCCGCTCTCGGAGTAGAACACGAAATGCTCGAAGGTGAGGGGTCGGCACTCATTGAATGGTGGGGAAAGAGGAGGAAGCACCTGGATGGAGCGTCTACGTGAGCCAAGAGCTCGCGGAAACATTTCCTTCAAATGCAACAATAATATGACCTTCGGAGATGGGCATGTGTAAACGCGCATTTCCCTCATGTGTGCAAGCATCGGAGTGTAGTTCCACTTCTCCTTTCGGGTTTAATCAGATACTTTTGCTATTGAGCGTCTTCTTTCGGAATATACTTCATGTTTAACAGCCCTTATGCAAGACATGAGATGTTGGATGCGTTCACTTGTATAGGCTATGTGAGATTATTTCATCAATCGAAATAGCCGATAGACCTATACCCATGCCAACCAATTGTTGCATCAGTATCAGAAAGAGCAAAGCCTAACGCATTTCTAGGATATTCTGATTATACTAGTAGGATTAATAATGCGAGGCAGATCGTAGGTCCCGCATGCGCATCTACTCGTACTGTGTTGTTATGGGTTATTCGTTAAGTACCTAGGTAGTTGTTGAATATTATTGGAGAGAAAATGAGAGAGGGAGTAATTATCGCATGCCCCAATTCAGGATAAGCGGTCGGATATGCGCAAGGCGGGGGTGTGCTACCTTTGTACCGATGCCAATGCCTAGGCAATGGAGTGATTGGTTTACCTGGTTGTCACCTACGAGGCACTCTCCTGTGCTATTTGGCGGGAAGGAGGGGAAGCTTCTTGCTCCATGCAAAGCTAGAGATTTGGAGCTAATCATCGGCAATCTTCTTTTGCTATTAACATAATAATTACTCAAACCCCAGTAACAACTACGGTGACGAAATCACTCTCAAGTTTTGCTTTGCGACCCAAAAACTAGCTGTCAAGACTACGAGTACGATCGTTCCACGCGGAACAAATCAATAGCTTCGGTTCCAACCCCATTTGAACTCAGTCCACAAACAAAGTCGAATAGTCATCTTTCATATCGAATTTCCGGCCCTTTATCGCCCTTCGGTCGTAGTATCCGTACACCATGGGTTCATCTGGAAAGTTCGAAGTACCATTCACGGTTTGACAACCCCGTCCGCGACCATTTATGAGCATTCCACTAATCACGGGTATGTAGCTCAACAACCCCGACCTACTTCACAATCTATCCTTTGTCAACGGAGAGTGGGTAAAGTCAAAGTCAGGGAAGACTTTCGAAGTTGTTGGTCAGTCATCCTAGAAGTGTTTCTTGTATTTTCGTTCACCTAACCCACTAGCCTAGATCCCGGAACCGGCAAGGCATGGACAGAATGTCCGACAAACGATGCATCAGATGTCGATGCTGCGGTGCAGAGCTCCCATGAGAGCTTCGAGAAATATAAGAAGCTCAGCCCTAGAACACGGGCTCAGTTGCTATATAAGTGGGACTCTCTGATCAGAGAAAATAGAGAGGATATTGCAACCATTCTGGTCTATGAAACTGGCAAACCACGAGCCGAGGCGTATGGCGAAATTGACTATTCAACTGGATTCACATGGTGGTTTGCAGGGGAGGCAGAGCGAATCCAAGGGACCGTGTTTACTCCAGCATTACCGGATCGTCGCGTCTTCACCATTAAACAGCCGCTCGGCGTGACGGCAGCACTCGTCCCATGGAACTTTCCCATCGCCATGATTCTGCGAAAGGCCGGAGCCGCTCTGGCAGCTGGTTGCACTATGATTGTGAAACCCAGTCCGGAGACGCCCATCACCGTCCTCGCCTTAGCCTATCTTGCGGACAAGGCTGGATTTCCAAAAGGTGCTCTCAACGTCTTAACAACGGATCTGGAGAAAACTCCCGAACTTAGTGAGGCCCTATGCCGTCACGATCTCATCAAAAAGGTCTCATTCACGGGATCCACACGGGTAGGAAAGCTGGTCGCAAAGATTTGCGCAGACAGTCTGAAGAAGGTCACTCTAGAACTGGGCGGGAACTGTCCAGTTTTGATATTTGATGATGCCAATATCGACCAAGCAATGAGCCAGATATTTGCTCTCAAATACCGCCATGCCGGCCAGGCTTGCATCACGGCGAATCGCGTATACGTCCAATCCGGCATTTTTGACAAATTCCTTAAACGCTGGACTGCTGAGACAAAGAAGCTTGTTGTAGGGCATGGTTCTGACAAGGCTACAACAATGGGCCCTGTAACAACACCAAGAGGTGTTGAAAAGGCCATTGCACTTGTGGAAGATGCGAGGGCCAAGGGCGCCACCATCCACGTCGGTGGTAAGAAACTGGAGAGGAATGGTGGGTACTTCTTCGAACCGACTGTCATTACGGGCATCAAACCGGATATGGACATTGCTTCAGAGGAAATATTCGCGCCTGTCTGTACGTTCATCAAATTTGAGAATGAGGGCGAAGTTGTCAAGGCAGCCAACGATACCAGTATGGGTTTGGCCTCGTACTGCTTCACAAAGAATGTGGACCGGCTGTGGCGTTTGTTTGAGAATTTGGAGGCTGGCATGATCGGATTGAACACGGGTAAGCAATCGACTTATGATTTATGTGATAGAAGATAACTTCTGACTTTGCAACTAGGTAACTCGTCCGCAGCAGAATCGCCCTTTGGTGGCATCAAGCAGTCAGGTTATGGGAAAGAAAGTGGAAAAGACGTTGCTGTAGCCGAATATCTGATTACCAAAACTGGCACTTTTACCTTGGAAGGGCAATCGTAACATTCTTCCGTCTCCTTTCGACAAATAATGTATAAGTCAATATAGATGAGCTATGGTTCATCTACCTGCCTATGATATGCATCCACCGCCACAGCTATTAGGGGTTGATCTTGTGCGGAATTATTCACCATTAGCAATGTCTGTAATTATGATTCCATCGAAACTTATGCAGAATCAACTGTTTCACAAATAATATGCTCTTGTCTTCATCTTATCCACGTGACTGGGCGCCGCCCAGCGCTTTCACGCTAACGCCGCGATCCTATTGTTTCCTTCGTACGTGGATCCCCAGTACTATCACCAACCCCACACCTTCCTGCGTCTCAACGTTGTCGTTTTTTTCGAGATGGCAACCATGGATACTGACATGACGGATGCAGATTATGATATCCAGATCGATACTGAGCCGATTGAAGTGGTCCAGGCCCCGGAGACGACCCTGGTGAGCTTCCCCGCCCTAGCTTCCGCTTCACCTGTGCCCTTCGCTGACCACAACACCAGACTGTCGAGCAGGCGCGACCGAATGGCGGAGATGGAGGTGACTCAGAGATGCCTGCCGCCTATTTTGAGTCACTCGAGACACACGCGCCCATTCCCGAGCTCCTCAATATTCAAGGCGGATCTCAGTTCGGCCCAAATGCGCCAATCGACTATGCACTCGAGCATTGCCCTGAGCGACGGCCACGAAATGTTCGCTGGATAAACGACAACTCTGTGAACCTCGAGTACGACAATGCACAAGACGCCGCGGACGCGCTGCTTGCGTTGACGCATCCCGATGTCGAAGGAGCCGCTTCATTAGATCCTCAGACCTCGCGCAAAGCCCAGATCTATTCTGGCAACCCTGACAGCTATCTCACTATTCGTCAGGCCAACACTGGTGACCAGAAGCAGCGAAATGCAGCGAAGCACAGCGAGTACTATAAACAGCACCCTCAAGCCCGCGATCGCCAACGGCCGCGTCGATACGATCGAGAGGAGCCTGAGCCCGAAGTCTTCTTGGATTATGGCGATGAGGGAGTTGATAAGAGCAAGAAAGCGTCAGTCGGTCGGCTCCTGATTTCCACTATTTGTGCTAACTAGCCCAGCTCCACCTTCACCGAGTCAATGTATGACGATGCGCCGGCGCCTAGACGCCGAGACAATGATCAAAATCGAAGAAGGCAGCCTAGGGACGTTGACACTTACCGCCCTGGCTCTAGGAGGTACGGAAATTCTTTCGATGACTGCTCACACTTACCGCATATGTTGACATAACCTTAGCCCGCGTGAATCTAGATTTGGACGTCTGCGTGGAAGAAGTGCGTCGCCTGTATCAGGTGAGGACGGCCGCTACGGCTTTGCCGAAGAATCGAGTTCTAGTCGCCGATACCGAAGTAGAGACCGCGAGACTACGCGTCGCAGGAGTCGCAGCCGGTCCCAAGAACGATATTTCAAAAGGAGGCATTCTAACCACGAAAGCGCTAGATGGGAACGGGACCAAAACATCACCTTAGATGGATCAGGACGCTGGGCGAAGAATTCTAGTACACACCAGAAGGCAGATATGGGCAATCACCGACGATCGGATGCCATGGACGAGACCAACAAAGGCTCTCTGCTATCAAGGATGACTAAAGATGGAAAACCTGTTTCCGAGTCCTCTGAAAGCCGCTCTTTAGCAAGCAGAATGACTCGCGATGAGCCATCATCAGGACACGGAAGGCTCGCCAACAGGATCACCCGAGATGGACCAGAGTCGAATTATGGAAGACTAAAGGACGACTACAGTGCCCCCCGCGAGGATAGCTTCCAGGAGCCAACGGTAAGCCGACGCGACCTTGCGAGCCGCATCACCTGGACTCGCGATCGGGGTGGACATGACGAAGATGACGAAGAGATCGGTTACAACATCCGCGGGGCCGCACCGCAGAGTGGAGGCTTCTCAATCCGTGGCGCTGCTGGGGGAAATTAGTCTACCGACAAACATCTACGCTCATGGCTTTGGTTACTTCTCTATTAACATACCCATCGCTGTGAAGAAGCTTTCTTCAATCGAACTCCAACAGCATCACAGCAATGGTACTTTCTCTTTTCCACTCAGCATGTCCGGCGTTATAGGGAGAACAGAGATTCTTCCATACCTTTCTAGTATTTAGGGCGAAGGCATTGAGATACCAAAGAAAGCTTTCATGACCTTTTTGAGTTTTCTACACAACTTGTACTATATTCTGTTTTCAGCGGTAGTAGTTCAGATTACAATGAATAGCAATGTAAGACTACTCTTGAAATCAGTGTCATCCCTTCCCCCGGGCGCCCAGCGCCAACAGAGAATGCTCTCCGGCTTCATAATCGCCCTCTCAGCCTAAGGGGAAGCCGGAAGTAGTCCTGGCCACCCACTATTGTTGCGACCAACTGAACACCTTTGGATCCAGAAAATGATATTATATGATTAAATATTTAAATGTAATAGAAATGTCACGAAGGTTAAAGAAAGGGTATTGATTTTTTGTTATTTGACCCTCTGTAATGTCTCTGTAGTCAGTCAAATAACCTCATGAGCCTTCCCAGTTTCCGGCTTCCCCCTTAGGCTGAGAGTCATCATCGTCGACCTAGGTATTGTCAAGGTATGCAAAGTCCAGGTACATTAGCCATACATCGTGACTGGTTGCGTCCTTTGGAGGCTGTTGCATGTAGTAGTACTGCAGAGGTAGAAAATATCCAGACCAGTGCTAGTAGTGAGTTTCTCTGACCAACCCTGTCCATACGGTTTGACTCTCCGCTTTTACTCATGAACCAACATCACATGTGTGGCCAATGGTCATTTCCGTGTCCGTAGATAGGTTCCTTATATGCGTGTGCATGAAACTATTTGCGACCATCAATGAGTAGTGTACAAACAACTATTATTTCTGAATGCTCCGATGCAAGTAAACACTTATCGATCTTTTTGAACGCGAGTTCAGTCATACGTTTTATTGCTGACGTAACAAACTAATGTCAATCAAGTGTAAAGACAGTCAAATTAGACTATTTAAGACTCACTTTATATTAGAAAATATTTTCTAGGAGTAATATAGTGCGCAAGCATGTCCCTATTGGCTTTATAGGTATCTAGGTATATGTGTGTGAAACTGGGATCCGGTATGGCACGTGAGCATCTGCAACCATCAGCCCTTTCCGGTTTGGTCGATTAGCGTTGGTAGACGCGCTAAAAGTCATCTCAACTCCACATTTTGCAATAACTTTTCGTGCTATTCTCCTCAAATTCCTAACACTTACAGAGATGGTTTTTAAGGGTATATAAAATAATTAAATTGTAAATCCTTCATCAAACAAGTCAATTGGAGTCTTGGCGCAATGGTAGCGCGTTGGTTTTCGGCCGAAATGACTCCGGATGAGAGTCATCTCCAGTCTGTCCACCAAAGGTTGTGGGTTCGAGCCCCATGGACTTCGAAAGATTTCTTTTTTTGCTATATTACAGTCATCAAACGCGAGCAACTGCATAGATGCAGCTTGCACTTTTTTCCCCTATATGCATTATTTATATCTCTTAGACAATATATACACAAGCTACCTTGTGTGTATAGAGGGTTAGCAAGTTGTCCCCTTGCTAATATATCGTGCCTACAATAGTGCATCTATAAGATCTTATATTAAGAAGTTAGGATAATTTACTTACTACAGTGTACTCTTAAATAGATACTTTAGGTATAGAAGACCACCCTCTCTCTGTGCATATATATCTTCCACTACTTGTAACGCAAGTCCTTGCTTACATAGAAATATATTCACTATCCTTTACATGTAAATATTTGTCTACAGGACCTGTGCTAAGCAAGTGTATTTTTTTGTCTTGCACACGGTACTTAGTTTTATTGAATTCATAGCTACGTTAGAAGAAGTATTTAGATCTAAAAGGCAGCCCATGCTCACAAGTCTGACCCTTCAAGATAATTGCTAATTGCCGATTGCAGCATGATTATCAAGAAAATTCTATAAGTGGGCACTTCGCAGATACTCTAGAACTCATCGAGTTTGATGGTATGCAGTTTGCTTCATCAAGAGAACCAAAAGTGTAATCCATACTTGGCGAACATAAATTGATAGAGCCTATGTACATGTTCTCTATCAACAATCATGCTCTAGTCGCAGAACAGAACTCGTTTGCAGAGCATCTCTCGGATGAGAAAGTCTCACCCGATGAACTAGCATGTGAGACGACAAGTAATTGTCGTTGAGTAAATGCAGCTCGAAGGCGCCTGAATGAACATGATGAAACTGAAACGAAGTCTTCAATCACGCAACGGCTTTATTGGAATAGTTCATGGTTTACATACGAGTAGGTCATGGAATGATATCCCTAATCTCAGCCGTTTGAGGAACGGGTCACCGTTGAGCCTAGTTATATTAGCGCGGACCTATTTTGAATGACAGGCAAGATGACAGAACGTTGTCAACAGCCTTACTGCTAATTACGTTGGTCATATACGTATAAAAGTCCTCATCCAGATCCAGAGCGATCGGATCTTGCCCGCTGATTAGACGGAAAGTGATTTTATAGGGCAGTGATGCAAACCTTATAATCGCACTAGCAGGTCAAAACTGCGGTAGCGGGACCGATAGGTTGCAGCACAATCGTCATCGTACTGTTCAACTCTCATGCTTTACCCCACTGAATACTTAGGTCCCATCATTTCCCTTTATAATCCGTGTAGTCAGCCCACAGTTTTGAATACATTTCGAGGCTGTTGGGGAAGGCCTAGTGGCTTCTTATCATCAACTCATGGACGCGGATGTGCCGTTTCCTTCGCCATTGTTTTCGCGTGTTACGAGAGCTCAGGTAGTCTCACGACGCACTTGGTTGGACGATGATACCGATTCCTCTTCAGATTCGGACTCTGCAGTGCCAGCGTCGATTCCTCGTCGAAGATCCTGTTTAGTTCAAGCACGAATGAGAGAAGAGGAGGTTGACTATTTCCAAACACCATCGGTTCCAATAAAGAGTCCATTAAGAAGAAGCTCCGTAAACTCCACGAATCATCCAAAGACTGTATCTAGTACACCAAATCCCACTGCAAAATACTCTGATGCGCCAGAACCACGGAACTTCTCACATCCCTTTAGCGTCGACTCTCAAAAACACACGCCGAGAGACCGATTTCTGGATAGCACAAAATCCGGTACAACTACACAGCGCGGTCCTCTATCAAATCGAAAGCCATCTACAAGACCTTCTCCATCACGGCAGGGCACCCGTCTACCATTGCATTTGCAACGATGCAGTTCGCTAGAGACGATTGTGTCGGTGAATACTCAACGCTCAGCGAGAGATACCACACCCCGGGGCAGTTATGAAACCGCCGCTGCTAGCCACTCGACTTCTGAAGAGGAGTACTCTTCACCGACGCTCTACAATTTGTCTGTGCCCCAAGGGTCTCCTTCTATACGATCATCCGAGGGCAGTACACAGCCTTCAAACCAGGCATCTTCACCAACAAGATCGACCCTTCGAAGTCCCTCATCATCTTCTATAATACAAAGGCTAAAGCCGAAGAAGTTTAGAGAACCACTGGTAGAACCGGAACATCTCGAGATCGCTCGCACTGTGTCCCTGGATCAAGTCTCACACCGAACCTCCTCGTCTAGCTCTATCTTGACGATTTCTTCCAGCAGACCTTCCGACATCTATCCTGCAGCATCGACATCGACATCCACGAGTAATAGGTCGCAAGACAGTCACGATTGGAAGGCCAGTGACTTTGATACAAGCAAACTGAGCGAGGCTGAGCTGAAGAAATGCAAGAAGAAGGGTATTAATCCAGCATTGTACGCTGAGATGAAAGCAGCGAGGAAGGGGAAATGGATGAGCCCAATAGGAGGTAACGCTGTGTTGTAAGAATTATCCTATGGCTAGAAGGCATATCTGCTTGCATAGCACTCTTGAGGCAATTCGGCGGTATGAATGGTAACCATCCACAATGAAGACTACAACCTCTCAAAAGTGAAGCAAAAATTGGATTCGAAAATGGTTCATGCAATTATCATCTAGTGACCCAGTGCTCCGCCAACCAGGGCATCTTGATTATCTCCATCCTCGTTCAACATACTACGCCACACAAGGCCCTACGCTCATATGCAGTGATCATAATATTCATCCCAGACTCATACCGTCTCCAAGCTATTCATCTACCCATTTGACAACATTGCTGCTTTTACGGATAAGACCTTGATACACGCTGTCTCGTTTGAATATCAAATTGTTCGCAGGCCGAATATTGAGCAAAAGGCTAACCCATATTGAATTCGTCTTACCAAAAACGTATGTTCCGTTCCCGAAGCAATGAACGCGCGGGTGCCCCCACGCTCTCTCCTCCGTTGTTTACTTTGCTGGATTCGGTCGTCATGTCCGTCACCCAGCGCTCGCCTTTGATGCAATATTGCTATAGCATAATACGATCGAGTAGTATCATACCAGGATCCACACGCTCTCTGGCAGCCGGCCTCCACATTGTGCTCTATTGCGTCGGATAACGCGGCCGAAGATCGAAAGGGGACAAACTCACCAGCGACCCAGTCTCAAAACCCCAGTATAGCATGTTCGACAAAGAATAGCAAAGTGGCTTGGAATCAATGTACCAGAAACGTGGAACTACGAGGTAGGGTCATTTCACATCCGGCACTTGAACGATCCGTACCCAGGCTTCCGGCAACGGGGGCCTCTGCACCTACTCGTACTGAATTCCAAGCTCTACAATTGAATGGTCCCCACCTCCTTTTGTGTCGCCGGCTAAAATTACAATACCTGGATCAACATCCTCGCGTCGGGACCCGTGCTTGATACACCGCTTGCTTTTTTCAGCGTCTGAAGCGGTGGGCAGGCGTTTATGGCCAGAGTGAATGATGACTGACGTGTATGCCGTACAGCCAGTGTGCTTGACGTAGAGGACATGTCCCGTGCTCTACATCACAGTTATCTATTGCTCATCGCATATCGCGATACTACCTAAAGGATAAGAGACAGTGCATCGTGACCTATTGCGCCTTCGCAAATTGAATCTACGCGTCAGTTGTCGGACATGTAAAGATATGGCAAAGCCGCTAACGAATACGATCAGATGCCAGCGATGCACTAAGTCCACAATAGGGTTACTTCCGCGACGCAAATGAATGTAAATTAAATCATATCGCACGCACGAGAGTGTAACTGTCTCGAAAAGGCTTGGTGAGGTATGCGATCCCGGGAGAACGTAAATTAGATCGGAGGACATTACCTGGTAACGTTGCTTTCGGGTTGATTGAATCACGATAGAGTTGGAAGTCTCGGTGACCGTTCTCGAGGAAGCCCGATTTCAGTGCATTATTGCTTGCTTGCTTGAGATTCTAGAGTTCAGAGTGTGAACACCTCAGGCGAGGGACGATTCTGAGGCCCATCTAGATGGGAAACCTCATATGTGGCTGTCGAAATGCAATGCTCCTATTCGAACGAATGATAGGAGTTTGTCCCGAACTCTGGAGGAATACAATAGATCTAGCCCTTGCGTCTGACTCCCCAGCATACGAGGGCATCAACGATCGACCACGACTCATGCAGCACACAGTAAGACGGCTACTCGTAGTATTGATCAGCAGTGGAGCGTTCAGCGTGCGTCTATGACGGGAGACGGCAGCGGTTTGCAATTCCCTCCGCGGGCGCTACTGGCCATGGTTCGCGATGCTAAGCATCAAACCCGATGACCGTTGCGTCTACTTTCTTAGCAATCTACGGGGAGGTGGCAAAGTCTTGGGAATTATTGAACATGTGCTGTTGCTGGGCTGAAGGGGGGAGGGTGCATTCGTGCTTATGTTCCGAAGTGAGATGATATGTCGATCCGAATAGCGTGGTCAGAATAGTGCAGTGGTTTCTGTTGCTGCTTTTGTGCTGTACTCGATGACAAGTTGGGGAAGGAAAAGAGGGGAAAGGAACATGGGTGAATGGGGTCTGGGTGGTTGGTTGATTGGTTGGTTGGTTGGTTGGTTGGTTGGTTGCTGTAACTACTCGTAATTGAGGCGCAGATGGTTGGGTGCTTGTTGTACTCGCACGTACTTGTAAGTAAACCAACGAACTATCCAACCGACCAACTGGCCGACTAATTCACTAGCTATTACGGAGCACTCCAGCTATCAATCTGTCAATTCTACCCCCAGAAGACCGATATAATAATTATTCATCCGGGGATTGATTGATTAGTTATTTGCTGTTTACCGATTATGCAAACATAGCCTACTTTTGCTGCGAAATTCCGAGAAGTACGAGGCAGCAGCAGTGTTCACCATAGTTATCCATTTGTCAATTAGTACTCTGTAGCTCCAGATGCGTCAATATTGTATGCATTCCTTCTCATCAAAGTTTGGCAATGGTTCTTGTAGATCACCCGACCCGTCGGCACATCACTTCTCGTCACATCATACTCGTAGTACGAGTAACACAGAAGCTTTCCAGAAGAAATCCAGAAGATGCCAGAAAGGTGGCAAAAAAGCAAAAAAGTGCAAACGAGAATTGATCAGCCCACCACGTGTTGCTCGCTTGTCTACTGTTGGAGTGGACGTGGATCGAAGCAAGGCAAATCGCTTCTCTGCAGTCTCGACATCGTCACACAGCATACCGCTTGTCTGGCATCATTCCTTCCCCCCCAGTAACCCCCTCCCATAACAGAACAGGGCTATACCCTCATCCAACCCATTACGTGTTAGTGCCGTCGCCATGCCGGGAAACCCAAGGAAGACGCCACAACGTGTGAGGGATTCCGCTGTGCTAAGCTGCATTTGCGCAGTCCTGCATTTTCGATGTGAATCCGAATGCAATTCTCCTACACAACCAATCGTGCTCGCGTTCGCTTGTGACCGCTTGCAATTTACTCTGCTCTTCGCGTGCGTGCGTGATGCCATGCCATGCCGCCTTTCGTAGCGATTCATCTGTGCGTGACTTGACGTGCGCGCGCGCCAGCGCAATGGCCTCCTGCTCGAAACCGGGAGCAATTCCCTGAGGCATCGTGAAAGAAATGCTCTCTCGCTTTTACCCGGCATTGGGAACACAGTGAGTAGTTCCACCAATGCTATGGGGTCCTTGGAGATTCATTGCTGGGAAGACGAGGGCAGGGTTCGGCAATGGCGCTTTTTCCAAAGAATACCTCTTCTACTTGGATTGGACGGCACGAGATTCGCATCTCGTTTAATGATCAAGACCCGAAGCTGAGGTCAACCACTATATTATTATCGTGGGATAACCTGGGGCACCGTGGGGGTACAGCATTATGAGCAACGACGTGCGCGATATCAGTAACGACGCTGATCACAAGATACGTTTCGCCATGCTTTCGTCGTGTGGGCAGACAATCAGTTTCATGCGGTGCGTGAGGATACGCCCGATTTGTACGGAGTACACAGTATAGTTAACTGTGTCGTGTAGGATGTCCCCTTCTGTATGCAAGGAAGCTCCAGGTTTGCCTTATCTCAGATCTGTATCAGACAGCATCGATTGAAGTCATGCTTCACGGATGCTCACCGTTGAACTTTCATGAGAAACAGGCACAGTTGGATCAATCAATGAATCCTGGCGATTCGTCACCATGATTGAAACTTGAAGCAAATCAACCATCGCTCACCGCTAGATGCCTGACTCTGACGCAGCACAGTATTGCCCTGAAACACAATAATTGTAGTCGCCCATCTCAACCACCTCAAACCCACCTCGGCACACTACACGCTCACGATCGGTCGCTGCCCTGCCCTAGGATTCCCAAGCTCGCGACCGCCCGGTAGCCTGTAGGTCATTTGAATAAATGTCAGACTCATAGTTGGAGCCGCTATGCCGTCCCCAACCTGGATACGAGAAGAGAAGAGAACGGGTCCCTGCGCGCGCCCGCCTAGCCATCTATGTACCATCATTATCCGCATGAAAGAGGAGGGAAGGATGGGCTTGCAAGCCACACGATATCTGAGTGGGGACTCTTGGGTACTTCCCTCGCCCATCGCTTGTGTTTGATGGGACTGGGTTATGGGCCATGGCTTCGTGATGCACGTGTATGTAATGTACGTTAGGCTCAATATCAATCTAAGACGCATCGCATGGCATATACCTTCTGTACTACATTTTCCCGCCAAAGACCATTCTACCTTTCGCGGTCGACATGTACTGTGCGCACAATTCCCCAAATCCCCGGGACATCGTAACCTCAGGCCCGGGTGAATTGAACGTAGGAAGGGAGGAGACAGGATAGCAAGATGTCAAAGCTCGACCATACCTTGAACTTTGAAGTCTGTCCACCCTTGCCCTGGTTTCCGCGGCCCTGCTGTACGCCCAAGCCATGCTTTTCCCCAAGAAATGCAACACGAATGATGCTCCGAAGGGAAGATATCCAGGTTCGATTAGAGTGAATCCCAATCCTTCTTCTCACGAGGGATGGGATGCAGGCCTCTGACATGCGTGCGTGCGGGGCATACATCTTGTACCTAATTAGATGAAGAATCCATGGACCCAACGGCGGGCATGACATGGTACAAACGAATAGAAGCACGGAAGAGGATAGGGAGACGCAGCAAATCCTTCTTTACCGGGTAATTCAAGAGGCGAAGAGAGATTCAGAAGTAGCCTAGAATGGTGATGCTTGAATAATCGTGAGCCCTATCCTCTGCTCTCGGCCCCAGCCAGCCTTACACAGTACTTACCAACCTTCTCATCCTCGTGTGCGTGGGAAAAAAGGCCTCCCTTGGTCCCTCAATTCTCACTCATCCATCCACCCGCCCACACCCCAAAGAAACCCCTGGCCCTCCACCAACATCGCCTAAAGTCCCGAGAGAAAGGGCACATAACCCAAACAAAGGAAGAAAGAACGAGGGAAGAAAAGCCACCCAGGCACGAAATTTCGCTTCGTGTCTAAACATAGCCTTCCCCTCTCTCTCAAACTATGTGAGATTGTGGGCGTTATGTGCGCGCGTTGCTTGTGTGACCGCTTTTGCGACCGACCCAGGTGGCGGACAATGGCGATAATGCATCCATAACCACACCCCGGTCACGAACCTCAGCGCTCCGACCCGGACAACCACCTACCTTCCCCTCTGACATACAGTACAGCCTCATTTTGCCTCGCCTCCGCTGGTTCGATCTGTGCCGTACTGGCGTTTTTTTTCCAGGCGCCGAGAAGGAATTGAGAGAATAGGAAGAAGGCGATTGCATGTTCCTGATACGATGTGGAGCCCTCATAATGGAGTGACCTTGTGATAGACGACAAGATCACAATATCACTGAATCCTTCAATAATCCATTCCTCCATTCATCTATCCATTCACCCATCGGCCCATACATCCACCTACCGTTCTTCTTTACCGCGCGCGCACACGCATGGGTAAGAAAGCTATGGTGACGGATAGACAACCAGGAGCATTGTAGACACCAACGGACAAACGAAGTAAGCACAATATCAAACCATTCCCCCGCCATCGCTCCCCTTCCTTCAACAGGGAAAAAGAAAGAAGAAAGATCGGAAACTCCGGTCCCATGATCCATCTTCTTTTTTCAAACAGCAGCAGCACGCAATCCATGGGCGATTCGATGTAGTGTGTTAATTGCGCGCCGCATCTTATGTTTATGACATGTTGGAACGGCCCAGCCATGATGGAACGGGCCCCCAAAAAGGTGTACTCGCGAGTAGCATGACCTGTTTACGCGCCGCTTCGCCTCCTCTGTGATCAGCATTCGGTGAGATTGCGTTTGACTGCCTTGAACATGTTTCGAAGCTCGCGGCGGTACTGGACATAGAGGGGGAGAGGAAGTGCGTGTGTGTGGATCTTGTTCCTACTAGACGCTGCCACAAAGCGCAAAGGGATATTCCCAACCTTGCCCTAATCCGCGAACCGCCCATTTCCCACGTTAAGCATTGTTGCCTTATTTCTATTACATTATTGTCGGTTTTCTAGAACGCAAGAATCAATGCAGAATGCAGTAAGGAAATCGAAGAGAGAGAAAAAGCAACCGGCCGGACAAGGCACAGTCCGACCTTACGGTCATACATAATACATACATATGCACACATGGCACACAACCTAGGTTCGGGGACGATCGACAAACGGCTTTTTCCTTTTTCCTTCTTCTTCTGCGTTCTCCTTCTTTTTACCTTCCCCCAAGGCTCCAAGGGGAAATATCTCACTCATGCTTTCCCGTCCAAGGCTGGATCGTCCCCAAGGCGCCGCCAATGATGGAAGATAGCGAACCAGACCCTCTAGGTAAGTGTAACTCTGGATCGGAGACTGCGAGGGGAGAGCGGAGCGGCTGTAAGGCTGACATGCTTCATGCGGCATGGGTTTAAATCATGTATGGATGGATGGATGGAGTTGAAGATGCGCTGCCTCGTACGAGTGAGAAGAAGACGGCTAGAAGCATCCTTTGATTCCATTCTTCTGCTTCCTCGAAGCGCTCTGCGTGAAACCTCCGATGCAAAGATAGCAATGTGATTTTCTTCCCTTTGCCTTTACCCTTACAAGCGTCTAAGAAAGGAGATATTGTATGCCAATTACTAGGGGTTGTTCAAGTAACAATTACATCAAATCTAGGTAGGTACCTAGGTAGCTAAGGTTCTAGTGTACGGGGACGGGCGACCAATGAAACACGCCTGGAAACACTCCCTTCCTTCCTTTCCATCTCCGTAGCCCGACCAAACTTCACCAGACTCCGTCCGTTCATGCGGATTCATGTGCATGCGCGTACTTTCCCCGTTGTAGTATGATTTTATTTTGTTGTTGGTGAAGAAGAATCAATTGGGGTACTGTTGAGGTCAATGATTCGGAGACGGGGAGGGGGAGTGCGTTGATGGGAGCGAATACTGCACGGGTTACGGGCTTTGGCATCATGTTGGTTTGTTTGTCCGTCGTGTAGTGTGTTGGTAGGATTTCGGTAGGAATGAATGTACATGTAATTACTTGTGGGTTGATTTAGGTAACCACTGTGCAGTGCGTACGGAGTTGTTACTGTGAATGTTGTCGACATGGATAACTAGGGTTAGTGGTAGTTAACTTGTAAGATTAGTAGGACGGGTAAGTAGTGAGTAGTGCGCTGCGAGACACTGAATTGTGGAGAACCCTTGGGACACATCATACAACTCGTTCGCCTACAGATGCCCAGACGGAACAGGTAATGGTAGTTACTTGAGTCTTGTACTTGTAGTGTCTAGGTGCACTAACTATTCGGCGTCCACAGGTCTGCGGCCGGCAGGCAGGGTGTTAAATTGTCAGGATGTCTGCCATAGTCACGTATATCGATGGATATTAGAAGTGTAACATTTCAATAAGATTTATGATGCCCTTTGAGGGGATGCGCAGATGTTCGTTTGTCCACGGAAATGCTCTTCATTCTTTCAGCCTTGATGCTCTATCGAGGCTTCGACGCCAATCCACCCATATGAAGAGCCCTAGAGGCTCTGGGGTACTCGAAAAATAATATGTGATATCTCGATAGGAAAATTCGTGACCCTGGAAACCCAAGTGTCGCCGCCCAACCAAGACACCAACGAATGTATGCATCTGTCGGCTCGAAAATGCTGAGAAACGCCAGTCCGCCCCGCCAATGATGGTGTATATATGAAACCCTGAAAAAATAAATCCACAATATAAACACATTATTCACAAGGCTCCCCGGAAAATTGGGAAAGCCCGCTCTGTGGAAACGAAATCTAATCAGAAAATTGCGTTGAAATCCAAGGACCCTAGCCAGGGTATTGATACAACAGTCGCCGGTTCGCCATCTGTAAATGTAGGGCAGTTTTGGAATGATAACAAAATGGTGAACGCCGGATGATGCAGCCCAAATGCAGGTTTGTTATGCGAAAAGACGCTTTCGATATCGCACTGTCGTGATCGTGTATTAAATTTTTCCTCGTTCGGGTATGTCGTGATTTCCTCAGAAGAGGCCTCCTTCAACAACTCCGTCCTCTTCCCTCAATGCGCCCCCGGATCGTTTCTTCGGCCAGAGCTTGCTGCTCACACGCTTCCAACTGTCCCGAGTGGCGTTGGCGAGACCGTTGTGCTCGCCACGGCTGGTTCGAGGGCTTGGAGTTCCACTGGTAGTGCCACTGCCTGTTTCGTAGTAGGCCTGGTGGTAGTCGGCCATGGGGTAGTCGCTCATCGGGGGCGTCCCGGGGGGTGTTAGGGGATCGCTCAGTCCGCTGGGGCTCCCGCTGCCGGAGTCGTCCGTCAAGGCTTCACTGCCACTGCCGTAGCCCGACGTTATGCGTGCGGAGTTCGACGATGCCGAGGTGGTTGAGGCAGGCTGAGAGTTGAAACGGGAATGAGAGAAGGGTCGCGGGTGCATGAATGTGTTGGCGAGGGACGACGGGGCGGAGGCTCGTTGGTGGGCGGGGACATGGTGTGGCTGGCCTCGGTGGAAAAGGGTTCGCTCATCGTAGCTGCGAGTGTGGGATCGATCGAAGCTTGAGTCATGGCTAGCGTGACCCGTCGAGGCCGGGTACGCGGACTGGGGATACGCGGACTGGGGGCATGCAGAGTTCAGGAAGGATACAAGGACGCTCTCTTCCATCAGTTCGTAGATCTTGGATACGGCTTCGTCCAAGGCGGAGGGATGAGGTGGGGTGTAGGAGTCGGAGAGGTTGAGCAGAGTGTCTCGAACGTCGGCGGGGAGATTGACCTGATCATAGTGGTTAGTTGCTAATCTGGGCGAAGGAAGTTCAGAGCAGTAAGAAGGCAAGGGAAGCACTCACTTCACGTGGGCCAGATTCCCGAATGTAGGCATCGATCAATCGCCGCCAGAGCATGAGGACGTATGTGCACTCATCGGACAGGGGGGATATCGGGCTGCCGGGATGGCGATTGACCATCTTGGAGTAGTGTTTTCGATATCGCGAAGCATCCATGGTGAATTCGAGGTTCTCTAAGCAGTGGTTCTGGGAGAGGAACGCCATGAAGGATGTCAATGTCCATGGCGGCGGCGCGGTGTTGGCGAGGATCTCGGAGAGGGTGGGTTTGCGGTGGCTGGAGTTTGCGATGTTTTTGGGTATGGAGACGGTGAGTGGCTTGGATGGGGGGAGGGAGTCGACCATGGTGACGTCCTCGTCTTCAGGGTCTATTGTGGATGTGGTGGGCGACGACGCCGTCGACGAAGAGGTCTTTATCGACAGGGCGTTGCCGCCTAGTTTCCGTGAGTTCATGACGCTTCTCCACAGCTGTTTATACACCCTGTGGGCGTTTGTTTTCTCCCGGTGGTCGTATCCCGGATAAGAACAGTAGTCTGGACGTAATGGTTCCGCCAGCTTGACTGACTGTTGAGACCCGTGGAAGTGCCAGGAGGGAGGTGGGGGAGAGGGCTTGGAAGTGGACTTCTATGGCTGCGACGACGGTAGCATCGGGTCGCAGGGAGGGAGACAGGTGGGATATGTGTGTAGCCCGAGGGAGAAAGATATGGCGCTGGAACGCAGGAAGCGAGCGTCCGTTTTCGGTTGTCGCGGTGGTTGTGGATGGAGTAGGCGCGGCGGCGGCGGCGACGACGAAGTCTTCTCGAATGCAGCACAGCAGCAACGAGGAGGGTAGGTTACGAGGGGGTGGTGGTATGGGGATTGCGTTTGTTGCTGAACACAGGTTCCGAAGGTGGGTGGTACACAGCAGCGATGGCGGTTCTTCGTTCTTCTTGGATTACTGCGACGAGACGGGTGGAGGAGAGGTGAGTAAATAGGGTAGAGGTAGAGTCGAGAGGGTTGGAATGTGTGTGTGTTGTATATTATGGTGACGATGGTGGGTGGCGGACACGGAGAGTGAAGAGGAGTTTTGAATGAAAGAATGATGCGGCGTAGCGAGAAGGTGAGGTGAGGTGAGTTGGGGGGTGGAACTTGGAAGGATGATGGACGACGGAGAGCGGAGAGTTTTGTTGTAGGCGGGTGGGTAGGTTAGTGGCAGTGGGCAGAGTGTAGTGTGTGATGTGTGAGGTGTGTGAGGTGTGTGAGGTGTAGTGACGGAGTGGTGGGTAGACTGTAAGAGTAGGGTAGAGGCAGCGGGTAGTGGTAGTTAATAGTATGTAGGGTAGGGTAGGGTAGGGTAGGGTAGGGTAGAGGAGGGTAAGAGCCGTAAGAGAAGACGAGACTAACTGAAGAGTAAGAGATCAGAGGCAGAAGCAGAAGCAGAAGCAGAAGCAGAAGCAGAAGGCGCATGGGCCACTCAACTGTCAAGGATTCCTTCAAGGATTCCAAAGGACAAGACAAGGGTACAAGGGCCTACAAGGGTATACATATTTATGTGGGCCCACAAGGGTAAGGAGGGAAAAGAGAAGGGTAGGGATGATGACAAGGGGGTGTGGGGGGAGGCAAGAGCAAGGGTAGGGAGTTACTGCCATAATACATACATGATGGATGATGATGATGATGATAACTGACCAGGATTCAATTCACACACACATCCCCACACCCCCTTGTCAATGCCGCTTGACCAGATGAAGAAGACGCTTGCGCGCTTGGGCTTGGGCTGGCTCAGTTTTCAGTTTGAAGACTTCGACTCTAGTCCTATTCCGATTAGTCTCCCACTCTCTTCTACTCTCTTACTCTTCTCTATCTCTCCAACTACCGCGTGTGTGTGTGTGTGTACAGTATGTGAGACAGTACAAGTAGGTAACCATCTATTACTAGACACTACGAGCACTTGGATTCTGGATACAGTACATATTAATACTATCTTCACTTTGTAGACTTCATAGATTGCACAGAGTACTCCTCCGTAGACAGTAGCCTGACATTATATTACTCCGTACAAGCCAGGAATGCTGCGAACAATCAGTATTCCGTACCCAGAAACTCGTGTCAAAGCGGCGGCGGAGGCGAAGGCAGCGACGGCTTCGGCTTTGGCCTCGTCAGGGCTCCTTCGTCTTCGCCTTCGTCTTTCGTCTTTCGCCTTCTTATTGTATTCTTCAAATCTTCTCTTCGTCTTCCATTTCTTCCTCCATCCTTGACGCCGCTCTCAGGCATTCTTCTCTCCGACCTCTCCTCTCTCATCTCCCCTCCCCAGTCAAGCCTAGCGTTGGCGTTGGCTCTGGCTCTGGCCTTTGGCTCTGGCTCGGGCTCTGGCGTAGGACCTGTCCGTGTGTTCGTCGTTTCCTCTCTACAAGTACACTCTCTGGGTCCGAGTGGAGACCCTAGGTTGGGGCGGTTTTTTTTACTTTCAGTCCCCAGTGCACACAACACACGATCCATCCTGCACCGGCTGGCGCTTGGACTCGGCTGGCTCGTGAGTCGTGACCCTCCCATCGAATAATGCCCACGATCAAAACATGGCCATGGCCGATTGCTCGATCAGTGGCCAGTCCCAAGTCCCAATACTTTAATGTCGGGTAGTCAATGAGGAATGGTGCCGACACCTTTGTTGTTCCGTTCATTGCACCGCACCGCACTGCATACCGCTGCGTACACAGTAGTGTGCAGACGGAAGCGTGCGTCCCCGACTAGGGTCTACTGATCGAATACTTGTAAGTTGTAACTACTTGTAGTTACACAGTACACAAGTGACAAGAGTACTCGGTACGACTAGATGGGGCTCCATGTGTCGTTCATGCTGTGTTCACTATGTAATGTACTCCGACCGTACTCGTTCAAGAGGGCGCTCCGATAATAGTGCTGTGTAGAATACGAGAGCAGAGTACAGTAATAATTATAGTTGAAACAATAAGAATCATTGTAATGTAGGATGATAATGAGTAACAGAAGTACGGAGTATACGAGGAACTACCTAGAGATTCCATAGCAGTACCCAACGACTGCTCCGTACAAGTTATTCCCGTAATTCCCTGTTCCAGTTCCGTGGAAGAATTCAGAGTTCGTATGGAAGCGTGAGTGTTAGTTGACTTAGATTATAGATAGTTAGGTAGTTGGTGGAGGCGCTCGACAGTGGACAGTGGACAGTGGACAGTGGAGTGGACAGAGGAAGAGCGCTTCAAACCGGTAGGGCAACACGATGAAGAGCGAACCGCGACCGAAAACCGAAAACGAGATGATAAAAGCAGCGTCGATGCGCTAGATGAAGGAAGGCGCGGGAGAAGCATCCCCACTAATTACTCGTACAAGTAAGAGAGCATGGCACGCGCTACATGGACTTGTACTTGCTTGTACACCACCACACAGTAGATATTGTACTGGCACAATAGTCGCGCGCCCGCTACTTGCAGGTACTCCACCTCCCAACACGCCTTGTGTAGGAAGATCCCACTATGCCCAATTCATACGTAACAACACTAACCATTAGCCATCAGCCATCATCAGCCATCGGCGGCCATCATCAACCATCAACCATAGCCATCCGCCATTGTTTTGCCACCAACGACCAACCCACCTATCGCAACTCTCTTGCTCTTCGCACATTAATAATTCATATTCATTTCCACAATAGTACAACTTCCTCGTGGTGCGATACTGTACTGAGTCGGAAGCTTGTACACGTATGGAGTAGTATCTACCTGGTACCTACTCATAGTACTACAAGACATATCACTCACATGAGTCAATTGATTAATCAATCTCAATCAATCATTCATTCAATTCATCCGTCCATCAAAACTGGGACACTAGTAGCACTGTGCTGTATAGAGTATTGTTCATTATTGTACCACAGATACAGTTTGGATCACGCCTTTGCCTGGGTCGTAGTACTGGATGTTGTACTGCAGTAGCAGTCACATCAGCGTGTGCTCGTCGTACAGTCGCAGAATTGCAGAATCTCAGAACCTGTATGGAGCACTCCTTACACAGTACGTACACATCCACAAGAAACTTCACAAACAAATCACACATGTGCTCGATCTCTCATATCATAATGCGTAGATCATGTACTTACTAGCCGCTGTATAACGTTGTAATCATGCGGTAGAATGCGCGAACGACTCAAAACGCAACAAGGCCTACAGGCTTGGGTCCCCTTTGAAACCCACACCACATCTCACCACCAGGCCTGCCGCAAACGAACCCCCAAGCCGCCAGCCTTGTCTCTCCCGCACGCCTAGAGAAAGACCCTCTTGGTGGTCTGTACTGCCCTCAAGACTCAGGGCACCAACGGAGCGACAGTAGACGTCGTCCCTGTAGCCCCCGTCATGTTTCCTTTGTTCTCCCTTGGTCGTGATGCGTTTCGAGCGCGACAGCACGCAGATGAAGGTGTCAGTAATCGGCCAGACAAAGGTTGGCTGAGATTGCCACTGCCATCATTGCCGCCGGTCCTCCACCTGTCACCGGTATTTTCTTCATCAAATATAGCAGTGGCAGTGGCAGTGGCAGTAGCCGATGACAACATGATGCCATGTGTTCGACTGTTGTGCAACATACGATAGCACGTAGAGAACGATGAGCGCAGCGCGTGCAGTGGTTCCCATAGTTCAACATCCACGAGCATTATTGTTGTGTAGAGAGGGGACGTTCAAGACCCCCGCTTGCACTGCCCTCATATGTGTGGGCACATTACGGAGATGGACGTAAGAGACATCCTATCATTGCGTGACCAAGCCGTTGTGCGTCCTCCTTTCCTGGTCTCTTCGTCCTCCAACAACTACTATGTACGAAGTATGTATACTCATGATTGTTATGGTACACGCTCCTGGAGAAGTCGTACTGCAGAGTACAGCTTGTGTTCCCCCTCATTAGTCTTTTGCACTGCCCTCAGCCTCTTGATCTCTCTCTGCGTCCTCTCCAACCACGCTCACACGCGCTACCTTGGCATCTCCTTTCTCGTGACCAATCAGAACGATCCCTCCGTCCTCCAACTGCATCGATCACGCGAATCGTCATCTCCCCACAGCGAGCGCTTCCATCTTCCTTCGCTGCAGGCCGTCTCTCCGGCCCTAAAACTGGGTTTGGGCGATTCACGTGAGTCCATCAATTTCATCACTAAGGCTAAATGGGTCTACGCTGGTCTTCCCATTGCTTCTTCCTTTGCACTACTGCCGGAGCCGCATGGTGATCGCTCGGTGTCTCAAACACTACCGGTACTGCCTACAATACACTACGACTCCTCGTTGCACCGTGTACTGTACTGCATCATTGCACCCGGCAGGCTGAAGAACTCCGTTGAGGCCGTGTACTATGAAGGCGTCCCCCCAACACAATAAGATAAACGCTACAAAGTCCATCAAAACTTAGCACAGAAAACAATCTGCCGGAATTCAGCCTTTACGGGTCTTCGGCCGATTCATGTCTCTACGATCAAGTCAATTTACGGCGTCTCTCAATGATAAGGCCATATTTGCAGCCTCACCATGCGCCATCACCACAAGTTTTTCTGGCGGCGAGCCATTCAAGGGCAGCACTGACAGCACTGTCCATACAAAGGCGCCTGTCGGCTTGCCGGGGCTCATCATACGTAGCACTAGGGGGACAGCACGCACGAAAAGAGGGGGTTAACCTTCAGCTCAAAAGCAGCGTGTTGTGCTGACGTTTCGTCGCCAGGCCCCGACGAGTCGACGACCCCCCTCCTCCACGCACAGGCCATCTCAGTGGCTGCATGGAAACATTCTGGAATTCTCGAAGCCTGCCTGATCGGGTAAAGGCCGATCCGTTCAATTTTTTTCTTTTCCATGCAGATCCCGCCCTGTCACAATCGCCTCCCTTCTCCCTTCACACCTCACTCAACTCGTCGAGACACCGTCTGACATCGTGGCCGCACATCCCATACTTCTCCAGGCACCTGACATCACGCGGCCTTAACCAACAAGCTTTTGTTGGCTTATCCACCCGGCGCTCTTGTATCGTGGACCGTTACCTGACCATCCCGGATCTATGTTGCGGCTCCCTGCACAGGTGCTTCTGGAAGGCGAAAAACCCACCGAGGCCATGCTCAACACCACCTGTGCGAGCGCTTATATGCTTTAGCTAGCTGTTCTGGGATGACCACACCGCCCTGGTAAACCAAGAGAGCGTCGAAATCTCTGTTACTCAACATCATTCCACGAACGAGCGGTTACAGCACCACATCACCCTGCACGGATGCAGCACTATAGGAATAGCAGGCAGGGCAGGTTAAGATCTCCAGTCCCTCCGGGAGCCAGCATACACCTACTCGCGTAGTACGGGTATGCTCTCCTGGGTATACACTCCCGACTCACCGCCTGGTGGATACGCTGTGAACTTCTAGGTGTGGCCTAATGTATGGAATCGAAATCACTGTCCTCAACTGATGTCGCTTGATCTCTCAACACTTGGCAGCTCCAAGGCACACGCCACCATAATATGAAAGTAGGCCCTTATAGCCTATTTCACCTGAACGTCATTAAGGAACAATACCGGGATAGCGACGGGGAGCGATTCCACAAAAGAATGCACGTAGTTTGATTGCAGAAACTTTCGGGCCACATCACGATCTCGCGAGAACTATGGCCGAACCCCTACGGAAAACTTGCAATTGCATTGCGCTCGCCTTCCGTATCCGCTACTAATTTTTCCATGTGGTCGATTAGACCGCCATTGCCACGTTGTGGAACTATGCACACGATATTTTTTCGTGTATGATGTGTTACAGAACGTAATCACTTGGTTAGCCGGAATTTTCCCATCTCGGGCCGGATACGGGTATCCACAGAGGCAATGCTGCAAGGCATTGATCTCACTCTATTTTGGTTTCCAGGGTCCTAGTTCCCTCTGTGCGAGATCCGATCCGAGCGACGATGAAAATTTCCCAACAAGGAAGGTATCAGTCCTCCATAACATCGCAGGATCAGTCAGCCACCGCAGACTGTTCCAGGCGATCCCTTCTCGAAATTTTGCGTTGCTGACTGCTTAGATCTGTCGACATAAGCCTACAAGGGAAATAAAATTACTGTGAGCCTCATCTCACTATTGATGCATGTAGTCGGCACTAGCGGTTGCTCAAGAGAATTGCCGTCCTGAAACGAACGACATGGCGATCACGCTCTAGTCTTCAAAGCTCAGAATGTGGAGCACTTTCATCGTGATGAACACCTCGCAGCGACCAGGTCCTTTTAACCTACAATTCCAAATGCTTTACTTACGAATTCCTATGTAATGACATTATTCGGGCGAATGTGCTCAATCATCAACTCGCCTCAATTTTCTTTCGTTGTATACTTTTTGCATGGAGCCAACAGGTGGGATTCAGCAGGTAGGAGGGTGCTCATTCTTCTCGATTAATCAAAGTTGCTTGCCCTACGGCAGTTACCGTGAATATTCGTTTATGAACCATTCTTCAAATTAATCGTAGTCCGCGTCCCAGCCCTGGTTTCCAATGCAGCAATCTCTAAGTCCCACCCTGCATTGTTCAGTTCTTCAGCATACGTTTCAAACAATGTCCGTGTTTCCTCCAAAGTTGCCCTCAACTCAGTGAGTTGTTCCTGTTGTCCGTCCGATGACACGAGACCGTCATCAACATCGCCATCCCCACTTTGCTTACGCCGCAACGCATCACCTCTCTTCCTTGCGCGCCTAGCCAACAACAGAGCCTGCGTCCATGCCCTCAGCTGATCAATCGGAGTGCACCCATGCTTTAGAACGATGACAGCTTCGGATTGCTCGAACCAGAGTACATAAGCATCGTCATCGTAGATGCGCAACACATCGGACAATTTCATGCCGCGCATCTTCATCTCTCTGGCACCAGTCCGACGGCCATCCCGTTGCTGCCGCTGGCCGTCCATCCGGCCCAACAGAGCATTCAGCGTGACGCCTATGCATGCGTGACCCAGGATCCGACCGTTGTCAGCGGCGGCCGCCCAACGTAGGACTCCGTCGCGCTCAAAGACACGCTCGCGCGGGGACACTTCGCTCGGCCGCAGCACGCGGCCATGCTCCACAATGTGCGATAGCACAATGTTGGCTCGCTGCCGGTTGAGCGATCGCATGCTGACGGCGCGGACGGCCTTGTAGTTGGTCGCCAAGTGGATGGAGAGCAGCGCGATGAGCGTGGTCCACGTCGCCATCGGCGATGACACCCATGACACTACAACGCTGCCAGCCTAAATTTTGTGGAAAGTTATCCACCATTAGCCCATCTGTTCTTGCCCATCAAATTCGATACGTATGACTTTTCGATAGATCGAAGGGGAATATCCCTCAGGTGGGTGTGCCATTGCATAATGCGCGCCCCATATGAGGGATTACCGCATCAGGCCCACTGATATTGTTGCAGCCCTAGAACTATCTCTTTCTCGAGCCGGAGCAGGACACCAGCGGGCTATAGTGTGTGGTCTATGCTCACGGCACGTTTTATCTGGGGGAAGCCACTTAAAGAACAAATGAGGACTTACTAGCATTCCCAGAAGCGATATGACAGTTTCTTGGCTCGAATCTTTCTGTAGATGAATATCCATCAGTGTCAAAGCTTAACATAACGGTCGGGTCCTGGATCAGGCATGATGGTTGTTGCACGTGCTTTCCTCATCAAACGCTCCTTTACGTTATCTTTCCGTGCCTCCAGGTAGACGAACGAGGAGGCACGGAGAAGCGAAGTTGAAGCTTCACACCATCCCAATTCATGAATGATATAGACAACCCCTTGTTGGAAGTCAACTCACAGCATTAAGTTCCCCAAGGTTCCCCCTCTTCGCAAAATGCGCACTTAAGCTCGCCTTGGAGCTCCCAGCACACACCCCACAAAGGCTCCTCAGCACGCTGGACAGTCCCAGCACGCCGACCCTGATGTTCTTGGGGAAGGCCGGGGACAGGCAGTCCAGCACGATAGAGATGTCGTTGAAGACGTCGGCGGCGAGGCGCCACATCTTGCATTCGGGCTCCAGCGAGGTGCCGAGTCGGTGCGCGAAGAGTATCGTCGCGATGCGGCCCATGGACTCCTGCAAGACATTCAGTAGGAGCGCAGCTGTCGGGGAGGCGGTTGCATCGCCGACGCCGACGCCTGGGAAGGGTTGATTAGTATCTATTGATATGCAAAGTCTTATGGATGTAGAGGGTTCAGAAATATTGAATCTGGCCTGTTGTAGAAAGTCCAATGTAAAGCGAGAATGCAAATGAACTATACTTCTCCAAACAGATATGCATGGTGGTCGTTGGATACCTGATGTGGATGGTATATGCAGGGTGTATTTGCAGAAATCATGTGCTTTGCACATTCAATATGGCTACTGTGTCTTGTGTACATACCCTCTAGGACAGCCCTGGACGACAAAAGTCCAGCAATAGAAGATGAGAAAGCTTGAAGCGAATCCTATGCAACAAATGTTAACCGGGAATGAACAACCAATGCCTCCTTGTCCCCATCATGCAATGTAGGGGGTGCCCACCACTTCAGACACTTTGAATACAACTTACATAGATTTGGTACCTAGTGAAGGTCCGCACCCCCTCGGGCCTCACATTAGCCCTGTGCACTTTTCAAATTGCATTTGAACTATTGTCGAAGAAGGAGGGGGAACTAGTGCGTGCAATACATACTCGATATAATCGTCCGTAACACTATGCGGGTACCCTACAGGAAGGAGCACGTCGATAAGCTGTTGGACGTAGCTCTTTGTCGATTTAGGAGGCTGGAAAGGAAGGCCAAAGTAAGCAAGTAAACTCTGATGCTTGCCGTGCGATGGCGCCAAAGCTGTGATTTTGAAGTCCACACCGTGGAGTTGGAGATGGGGAACAAGGGAGTCATGAATATGCAACAAACCACAATGTCGACTCTGTGCATAGAGTCACTGGATGAGGATGAGACATATGAGCATGTCAAGTTTCCCGCCTCGTCGTGCTCCACGATCTCAAGTTCAATAGTATTCATGGTCGTTGTACTTGAGATGTTGGTAACAGGGCTCGAATAATGGTTAGGGAGCTTGGGCATTCCACTGCCTTAACGATACGGAGAATTCGCCAAGTACGTGGCGGTCATCGCATGATTTTGAAAAACAGAGATGAGTAATGGTAGTGAAGAAGACCTTTGTTGCAGTTGATGGTGTTGTCATTGGTAGCTGTGAGCATCGCCCGCCAACGTGTGAGGTTGGCCGTTTCAACCCCACAACAAGGCTAGTTCAGCCCTGTGGTTGCTTACCCTCCAGGGCCTCCACCCTCCAACCACATCATCGATGATCCATCCAAGCAGGCGCCTATTGTACAAGATCTCTTGTCTCAGATCTATCCGACATCCCACATCCTGAAGGATAAACATTGATGGGCTTCCCATGCACATGAGATGATACTTTTTCTTTGCAAGCATCTACCGCTTTTGGTCTATCAATATACTTAAATCTTAGTACATCATTCTCAATAAATCAGAGTCATCGCTATCTCTGCTGGAAAGCCACCCAACACACACCGAGATGTGTACACCCAAACAAGACAACTGTCCAGTGATCAGACCACCCCCTATAAACACAACACAACATCCCAAATTCATATAACTCGCGCCATCTCATACCGAGTCCGATGAGAGAGAGCCTCAATCTGCACGTCCCTCCACTATACGCATCTCCCTACCGAAGCACTCTCACTTAAGAATCAAATTCC
This sequence comes from Aaosphaeria arxii CBS 175.79, assembly GCF_010015735.1. NCBI lineage: Eukaryota > Fungi > Ascomycota > Dothideomycetes > Pleosporales > Aaosphaeria > Aaosphaeria arxii. Next base: position 2,033,038 of record NW_022983479.1, read on the forward strand.
CAACCGGTTAAATGTCATCAAACCCCTCCATCCGACAGCAATCAAAGCAAACGCATCATTGGTCCATGCATCCTCAACATTCGCAAGAGATCAATCTGTGCCACTTTCCCCTCCCCTCCCTTCCCCAATCTCTGGAGATTATCCGCCCGAAACGTTTCATGGGCGATGATGTATGATGAAAGACATGGCAAATTGTCAAGGTTTGGACTTCCCGGTATTGCATGGGTCGAGGGGAGGGGACGGGGGGCCGCCATGTACCTAGAGAAGGATATATAGTAGATGGCCAATGCAGGTATCTTGTGTAGGTAGGCAAAAGCAGCAGCGCATTACGTGCATGCATTTGCCCACCGAGATTACACGCACAGTACTCTGTACATGCACATGTTCATTTGTAGGACAGTGCAGTCGGTTATGTTTTGGCAAGTTGGGGAGAACGTTCGACGGCTGATCAGATAGGAAGGCGTGCTTGTGCTTTGTCTTTGCTTCGATCGGAATGCATCGATGATGGTAGCATTAATGTTTCCACAACCTTGGATAAATCTATCGTGACTAAACAGATGCAAGTAGAGACAACAGATGGCTGGCCTCTAGATCCATGTAGCTATAATGGAAGCAAACCCTACTCCGTACACAACATCAATAGGCAGACCGTATCCCATCGCAGGGCTGGTAGATAAATCAAACGAAACGTCGATCTCGCTCGATAGACACTATCAGCACCCAGCCCTCCCACCATCGACTCCATCCGCAAACACCCTCATCATCATCTCATATGTACGGAGTACAACATGCACGAACCCGCACCACCGCATTTCCCATTCCCTAGATCCGCTATATAATGCACGCACGCACGTACAAACGCATGGACTCATGTTCTCTCCGGGACGTTTATCCCCATATTAAACGGCATCCTTGCCGTCCTCCCCTTCCGCCCATGTTCCCTGCCCGAACCTTTCGGCTGAACAGCAGCCTGGATCATCTTTCTCGGTCCGATTTCGCAGGGCAAGGAGGCGAGGAAAATTGACGAGCACAGGGTGCGAGTAATGAGTGGTTATCACTGTACGCATGCCGGTTTGGTGACATGGGAAGGGTATCAGTGCAATCTCGGACGGCTACCGCTTTCTGGTGATGCATATCAAAGTGTGTATCTGTTCGCGATCAAGCAAACACTTGCATAAGGCGATAAGGGGACCTTGGGTGGCAAGTCAAGGACGGGCAAATCAAGTGCATGGACATTCGAACATCTGAGATTAACTGCACGGATAGACAAACATCCATCCATCGCAGCACGTAGCGGTGGAGAGTGAAGGACACTGTGCAATGGTCCGGCCCGAACATCACACAAGGTCACCGTTGCTACCTCATCTGCCTCGGTATTGTGTCTTCTCCATTTCGACAAACTCCGATTCTGCATGGCACTAGTACATATAAACTCCGTCCATGCATACGCAGTCTTCCGTACGACGCACCTCAACGCGTGCACTCGATGGTACTGCAAACGAAAGAAGAAGACAGAATCGGAAACTTCATCCTCTCGGGTCCTTCGTACAGTAGTGGAAGTTAGTTCTATACTCCACCTTGCATGAACCCGGCAGGAGAAGGGCGAGGACCGCATTGCACGATACGTACGGGTTTCCGTAGGCACAAGATATGCATGGTTTTAGTTGTGTCACCATGGCTGCATCTGTGTGCGAGTGTCTCTACGCATGCCCTAAATCGGGTCTTAGATTCTTGCTGTACGACATGAGAGGCGTGCATGCAAGCCTAATGTCGTGCGTGCTGCACTAGCACTATCTGTGGTGATACCGTCTTTCGATTGTCTGGAGAGCGTGATTGTTCGCGGACACGGGCGCCAGCATAGTGGTACTGCATGAGCGTTCGGTGCGAGCATATTGTTGTTCTCTTTGTTTCGGGTTTCACTGCTGCTGATGTTGCTGCGAACTCGTTGGGGTGTGCGGAGTCGTTTCCGTGGGAAGACGTTGCGAATGTGTAACCAGCTCTTCTGTTTTGGCCGAGGGAGGTTTGTGTTGTAGATTTGATGTCATGATAGTGCATAGGTAGCTTTGACTGTCTCAGAATTATGTCTACAAACCTGCAGCTAACGACAATGATCACTGTACCATGTTTTGTTGCGTCACGGGAATCGATCAATCTCCATTCAATCATTCTAACCTGACCTCCGAGCCTGAGTTCACTGCTCGTAATGGACTTGGGCGTGGTGGAGAAGCTAACTTTTACTATATTGGTAAAGCACAACAATCCATTTTCTGAAGTTAGCCTGAATATCTGATAACCATCGTAGAGGGGCCATGAATAGAATCGTAGTTTACGCACATGACTACTTCGAGTGGCGCATACGATATAGATGTGCACAAAAGCCTCTGATCGTGGAGAATTGGAGACGTCGCTCAAGGCAGGAATGCCTATCATCACTGCTACTTCTCAACCACCCCCACTTGACTTCCTACTACGATCTGCCATTCAATAACAGTCATTCGCAAATTTTCCATCCAACGAGCATAGAGCGAATGACCGCCAAACAACCCATGTACCTCATTTTCTGCGATCAATACTAAGTCCCAGCTATCAAGCAGAACAGCACTTCCAGTAACTTCAATGGTCTCACCCTTACCCTCTGTACCCCTTCATCATACAATGAACACCAAAAGTTACAGCTGGACTCATGCTCGCTTCTACAATGTGCCTAACTAATACATATCACCTCTTGGAAGCCAGAGTCATCCAAAACGCGAGTCCTCCTCCGATGGTTCCGTATAGTTCCCAAAGCAGAACATAAGAGAGGGAAACCAACTATGGCCAACTCACTTCCCAACCACTGTGACAAGTGCGAAAGCAAAAGTCTTCCAGTGATGCAGACGTAAACTTATACAATGAATCATCTGTGAGCATATAGTGTCAGTGTTGGGGGTTGTGTTTTTCATTAAGTCCTTCATCCCACATCCTGCTGCATGCTCTACACCGTGGAGCTTCCTTCAACCACTTTTCTGTTTTATCTGCGAACTAGATAGGAGACTGGGGGCTTTGGCAAGAGGCACTTCTCGACGTCGCGTTGGCTGGTACATGACACATACCGTCAGTAAATGAAGACGAGACGCGTATTTGATGCTCCGATCAAGGGACAGATATTACTCATCGACCATGAGACGAAGGTGCCAAAGAGGTCTGTCTACAATGGATTCTTAATTGTGAGGGACCACAGTAGGAGGTCGGGGGAAGGAACAGCTGGAAAATAAGTGCCTTCTCCGAATAACGGGTCATAGGAACCAGGCCCATATATACGTACGCCGTCTTCCTGTCTATTTTTCTTGATTGGAAATATGAAGGGCAGGCATGATATTCCCTTTCTTTCTTCCACGAGAGTGGGGGAATACCATGATCCCTTTTCGGGGTAATGTTATGTATGAATAGGAAAGGGCCAATAAGGACCTTTCCTAAAACCATGATGAAAGAATGATACTCGCTAGGTTATGGAAACTGGTTTTCAGTCTTAGATACACTCCCTTCTCTTCCCAAGAATGCATGCTCTGCACGATTTTGTCACGTTCTTCGAATTCCTGCGTGTTGGCGTCTCCTGTTGCCCTTCACGACATGTAATGTAATGCAGTCAGAGAAAACGTGGTGGAGGCCGGCTCTTGTGATGATGGTTTCTATCCATGCATCCAAGGACTCGGGGATGTTGTATTTTTCTTTACAGAGAAATGTGTGTACATTTTGTCTACACTAAGTGCATTGAATAAATGGTATTAAAAAATAACAACACTTTGCGTAAATATCCACCCGCGGTAGATGTTCGGTAGATCCCTTCTTTCCTTCTTTCGAGAGGTATGGCAGTGACCAACGGATTCTCTTCTCTATGCTGTGCATGTGGCATACACATCTAAGGGGTAATGTGTTACGGGAGCTCGTTTTACGGCTCGTGTTTATTTGTTCACGGGAGACTCTCGTCCAACGACGGGGTTGTGGCCCGCGGGGTACTTAGAATCCGATTGAAGAGTCTCGTCGGGTTTATCTACAATGTCGATGTTAGTATATCAAATGCTACCAATCTGAGACTGTGGAGAAAATTCCCAGGAACATACCGTGTCGGGCGTACAGCTGGTACTCTTCATCGGCGTACTTGCCGACTTTTCCACTTTCGACCTCCTTGCGTGTCAGACCCAACTTGCTCTTAGGCAGACCCATACTGCCGAGGTAGGTAACTGTGTTTTTCCATTCCTTCTCCTTACGTGCGGAGTCCCAGTGGAGTTCCTCGCTCATGAGATCGATGACCGTGGGCAGCGCCTCGAGCGCGGCCTGAGCATTTAGGAAAGCGAGACGCATTCGGCGGGCGATGACGTCCGCGGCAGTCTGGGCGTACTCGTGCCTGACGCAGTAACGGACTTCTCCGTCAATGAAGGGGTACAAGGACGAGATTCGCTTGCCACGGACTGGGAAACGCTCTCCTGTTGGCGCAGAAAGTGCGACCACGGTCCAAGCGCGGTCACCATAAGCCTGGGTCAAGTATTTCGCAATCTCCGTCTCAATGCCGTAGTGCTGAATGAGGTTGATGAAGAGGGTTTTGGAGTAGCCGTGGGCACCAATCAGTCGGACGCGGTGGGTTTGGCAAGTACCATCAAGAGGCGCTTCGTCAGAGACCTCGGTTCCACTGACACGGGGCGCGTTGACGACAGGTTTAGATGTAAGTCCGAATTCCTTGATAGCCTCGTCGACAGTCTCCTCGGCCATCTGGCGGTAGGTAGTCCATTTGCCTCCGGAGCAGGTCAAAAGTCCAGAAGGCGAGCTGGTGACGAGGTGGTTCCTAACGAGTCCTTCCGTCTTGCTTGCCTTGGGATCACGTACCAAAGGTCGAATACCTGACCAAGCTGCAAGGACATCGCCACGCCTGACGCTGATATCGGGTTGCAAATACCTGCGGACCTCTTTCAAGATCCACTCGATCTCATCCTCGCCTGCAACAGGGTTCTGTGTGATTTCGGTTGCGGTGTCGGTGGTTCCAGCAATCGTGTTACCCTGCCATGGGAGGAAGAAGATAACACGTCCATCAGAGGTAGAGGGATCAATGAGACCCATGTTTGAAGGCGCAAAATAACCAGGCAGGATGATGTGCACTCCGGAGGCGGGCGCCACAATCTCCTCGACAGTGGAGTCATCCATCTTTCGGATTGAGTCCGTGAAGGGTCCCGTCGCATTGATAATTCCTTTAGCTTTGATAGTAAATTCCTCGGATTTCTTGCCATTGAGTTCCGTGATGCAGTCTCTGACGCGAGCGCCATTGAGTTGGCCAGAAGCGTCTTTCTCCAGAGCGGTGACTTCCAAATGACTAACAACCGTTGCGCCATACAATGCAGCCGTCATTGCTAGAGATACGTTCATGCGAGAATCGTTGTGAGCACCATCTTGCGGACTGTCAGACAAAGTACTATTCCCCAGACAATTGAGCACTTACCGTAATAGACCAAAGCACCGAAAAGATCATCCTTCTTCAACATTGGGAATGCGTCGATAGCCTTACTCTTTGTCAAGAAGTAAGAGCTCTCGATGTTTTCCGATCCAGCCAAGAAATCATACATCTTTGTACCAGCCCAGAAGTAGGGAGCCTGCCACCACTTGGAAATGGGAATCATAATCGGGAGCCATGACGACAGATGGGGAGCGGTATCCAAAAAGTAACGACGTTCGCGGAGGGCCTCTACGACCAGAGAATATCTGCAGACCGATGCTCAACATTTTGCTTCCGAATGGTTTGACGGGTCCTACTTACTGGTTGTAGTCCAAGTTCCAAAATGCCTTCTCGAGGTATCTTACACCACCGTGGACCAACTTGGTACTCTTGCTACTGGTACCGCTGCTGAAATCATCCCGCTCGACCAGGGCAACCTTCAATCCACGAGTTGCTGCGTCGAGAGCGATACCGGAACCCGTAGCACCAGCGCCGATGATCAACAGATCGTATGGTTCCTCTTCACCCTTCTGCTCGGCAGAAGAGCCTCCTCCGATCCATTTCGAACCGCTCTTTGCACCATCAGTTATGACGCCGGCGCTGCGCTTCAGGTCCGCGATCTGCTCATCTCTCGTCTTGTTCTGGGGGAACTGAGGTGGCCGAAAAACGCCGCCCTCGCCATAGGTGGGAGGAGGAACAGCGGCTGCTTCCTGGCCTGGGACGTGACGGGGGCGGTAGACTGTGTAGAGCGCTGCACCACCGGCGAGACCGACACCGGTGGTGTAAAGCAGCGGCTTCAATATTCGACTTGAGCGTCGAGTGGCCATGTGCTAGACTGTACCCAAGTCGACCGGGACGAAGGTCTATTGAGGATCCAAGAGGGAGGATGGGAAGGATGAGGAGGAAGGAAGGGGGAGAGGAAGGGAAGGGGGAAGTAGAAATAGATGGAGGGAGAAAAGAAATGTTGGAAGATAAAAATAACGATTCAATTGGGGAGGGACGAAGCCCTTTCACATGGACCAGTGGTTAGCTCTTTGGGGTTTTTGCGGTTTGGTTGCGCCGGAGAATTGATAGGCCGGGGAAACGTACCGTGGAAAAGTTTAAAACAGCATGTTGGGAAAGGGAGGGCGTGATGGAAAGGATTGAAGATTTTTCCGGTCACAGGCGGGTTGTGGATGGAGCGGCGAAGAGTGGGAAACAGTGGAAACAGTGGAACAGTGGAACATGGAGGACGTGCGAATTGAGAAGTCTGTGAAGCTTTCAATGACGACAAAATGTTGGGTCGGAGGAGTGAGAGGAGGGAGGGATGGGCTCTCGGGATTGGCTACACCGACGCTGACGACTCTCTGAATCCTCTCAGTCCCTTTCTTGATAGCTTGCATAAGAACGAACGATTGCGATGCGCCGCGACTACGGAAATGTCCATGACTACCAAACATTCAACTACTCCCGGCTCCGTAGTGACAACGGATTTACCTCATACGCCCACACGCCCACACGTCCACACGTCCACACGGCCCTAAACTCGTTAAGTGCACTTGGTAACCTTATGAGTCTTCCCCTCTCTCTTTCCCCCCATTATTCCCCCCATTATTCCCCCCCCCACGGCCGCGCATCGGCTGCAGACGGACCAAAGATCGATCAGTATTCCACCACGCACCTGACCTGACTTACTATAGGTACCTATCCCATACGTACACAGTAGTCTATTACTTGGTGACTCGACGGATATGTAGGTAGGAACGGAGTATATACCGGCAGCACTATATAATGGTGATGAGGAGAATAATTACATGTATGTGCCCAAGTATGCACATATAATTATACTCTACAACTCTCAATATATGTGCATACATCCATATGTTTACACTTCACTTCATCCATACATGTACCAAACAGTACATCACTCTATGCTCATAACGACAGATGATTTTTATATTCTCCCAATCGTCAATTGTCGTTGGTTCTTGGGTACCGTCTGCTTCGCGGGTTTCCATCATATGAATCGTTTTGCGCCGAGCCCATTACTCCGAAGTCGGTTTACAAAATAATTGCCATCATCAAATAACAATCTGTAGTTCATTTCCTACTTTATGGAGTATATATACAAACATATCCAGTGGCCAATTGCCTGATCCACCCATCCATCTACATATTGTACGTACTAGACACGGCCCATATGCAAATTCTGTACGTAGGAGATGCCCATAGAGAAAATAGGAAACTCGCCTACCTCCTCTTCTGCCGGCAATCCCTTCCGAGCGAAACATGTACAAGCAAAAGCGCAAAAGGTATCGCAATCAACAACTTCATCGCGACAGTCCAAATTAGACAACACGGACGCGCGCACCGCAGGAAAGAAATACAGTAAAACAAGAACGCCAACGAGTATCAAGCAACCCCCCATGGATCGTGATGGCCCCAAGGTAGGGGCCCACATGCCTAAAAGAAACCCACAAATGCCCCCACAACGCCGTAATCATGATGGCCAAGGCGTGCCAGCTATTTACAAGTTCAACGCCCATCGAAATAACAAGATATCCACAACCACCATCCCTATCACCATGATGTAAACCGTTCCCTGGTGAATCCACCCAATGTGGTCGTGTCGCGTCTGGATCGTCACCACTGCGGTGAGCAGCAGCAGCAGGTTGCACAACGTCCCGAGAATGATGGCAACGTCCACCTCCCCTCTAAGCTTCCGTCGGCTGGTCTTGGCCAACACGCACAAGACTATGTCTAGAACGACGGCCGCCCCTAGACAACTAATATAGGTTTGGAGTTTGGCCATTTCACCCTGATGTTGCCGGACTTGGAGCCTCGCCATAAGAGTTTGTCTCTCGAGCGCGGACTGTCGATGCAACGAGTCCAGCGTTTCTGCATCTCGTGCTGGGTCACGGAATGAACGGAAAAGGCTACTCCAATATCCACCTTGACTCCTTTGTCCCTCGACGGGATCAATGGCTCCATAGTTGTGGCGGCGGCTGTTGCTTGCAGCAGGCTCGCCTGCCGTCTCCAACTCGTCGTCGCTAGATGGATATTCGGCTGCAATAAGGAGAGGCGATTGCTCCGAGGTATTCTTCCTCCAAAAGAAGCGTTTCGCTTTGCGCGCAAGATCTTCAAACATTTCTTGCCCTGGGAACCCCATGGAGGCGTCAGGGTCCACATATATATAATATCCATCGTCTTCGGATTCCGGATTGTCATATTCGTTCCAGTAGCCCTGTCTTTGCGGAGGCTCCTCTGATTCGATAGGGGGAGGGTATTCGGCAAATGGGCGCCTGCGCTTCTTTCGGAAGGCCTGCAAAGAGGGCACATTCATCATCTCAGAGGCTGAAGTGCCTGGAGTCTCGTCGTGCCTCGAAGTAAAGGGGGTCGACTGGCCGTCCGTCAGGGATGCGGCTGATGGTGATGTATCGGGGCGCGACGAGTTGGATTGTGTGTCTGGGACAGTCGCTGCCTGTCTCCTGCGTCTCTTCTTCACGGGTGCCGGGACTTTTAGGAGGTCTTGATCTAACAGAGATATCCAAACAGGTGGCGACATGGCGGCAGGTTTGTGGCAGGACCATACTGCATGGGTCTCCAGTGAGTAGCCATGAACCCTTTGAACCTGAGAAATGTCAGCGTTGTAAGTAGAAAGTGAGATCCATTGATGTAATTACCAAGTGACTGTTATCAAGTCGCTGGATCAGAGACTCTGGATAACCCCCCTCGCGCCGGATCTCTAACACGGCATGCCCGAATCGATGGGCTCCCTTGCGTGCTTCTGACGCCCACTCATGACTACAAAGATCGGTTTGTACGGATTCTTTGAAGGCTATGTCCCTATCCAGTGTTGCCCAGATCCCACCTGAAGAGCTATTCTGCAACCCTACAAAGCGGGTCCGCTTCGAGCATAATCCGGCTATTGGCCTAATGTTTTTGTGACCCGAGAGCCATTGACGAACCGATCCCGTTTTCTTCGAATCGCCATGCTTGCCGTTGGCATCATACGATTCAGCTTCCGGTATATCGGCGAAGGAGTTGGGTGTATCGAGGAAGGACTCGACTAATTTACGCTTGATAATGGCGGTCTTGAGCCCCCCAAACCCTCCTTCAGGGCCTCGAACAATGACGGATGCCTCTTCGCCAGTCCAGTGAACATATCCTGCAGCCTGAGCTCGCGTCCTGCCTGTCGCTCCTTCACTGGCACTCACCGTGCTCGCGTTTTGTTTTGGGACGAAAAACTCAAGCTGATCAAGCACAATCATACCGACGTCGTCTTCTTTACCGAAGTAACCGTCAACTGTTGCAGTGGATATCCGTCGATGTGGAGTCGCATGGGGAGAGGCTCTGGAACTACCAGGCCTGGAAGAATGGGGGCGCAATTGCTGGAGCAGGAGAACCTGAACCTCAACAATGTGATCAACGTGGATCCAGTACATGGCTGTGTTTCCGCGGGAGCCGAGCGGAGTTGTAGACAGGGCAACGTCAAACTCTACGTCGGAACCAGATTCAATCGCTTGGGCCAAAGTAGCAGCTGCGCCTTGACTTGAACCAGTAAAAGGAGTCAACGGACCAGAGTTGCCCATTGGCGCGCGGACGGCAGCAAGAACATCAATGTATTGGTCTAGTAGACTTCCCAGATCCAGCTGAAAGAAACTATCGGGCTTTTGGCAGACCTCATCCTCAAAACGATGCGCAAGGTTCGTATCCTTTGTCCATCGCTTGTACTTTTTCAAAATCTTGTAGAACCCCGTCTTTTGGGCAGTGCGAAAACGGGAGAGTGAACGGATTTCTTCACCGGCCCTAGGCGGAGTTAGTTGTTATTCGTTCCATGGCGTCGGCAGTCCTGCGGTTGCATCTGCCCGGCTCTTCGGGTCTACCCATGGACTGCAAGGTGCGTACAGAATTGAATGATAAGCTGCCCATAGCAAAAGTGACGATCCTGAACCGGGGGTATTGTTTACGCCAAGGCTCAGGTTTCGGGCCTTCAAGATAGCAAGAAGAAGAAGAAGAAGAAGAAGAAGAAGAATACTCACCTGGTCACATCCGCATCAATCTTCGCATACTGCTCCACTATCCTAGCTGGAAGACGTGCGTCCGGCCCATAGCTTGACGACCTCGCTCGGAGCTGCGCTTGCTGTTTGCCAATGTAATCCAACCGACTCTCGATTTCTCCGCTCTTGCTCTTCACGAAGCAATTGATGCGATTGTGTTGTTCCTTCAGAACGAGGAAGAATGTCTGGCCGAAAGCGCGTTCGATCGTTTCGCCTTGGCCGGGGATTGAGAGGGCTTTGCCAGTACCCGGTGTAGTCTGGTCCTTGATCAGGTCTTTGAGGTAGTCATAATCGATGTTATCTGCAGTCTCGATTAGTTCTAAGCTCATGCGTGACACAAGGAATGCACCGTACGGTGTGCCCATTCGGGAATGGAGCGCTGGCGCAATGTATCGCCGTATTTCATGTCCTGCTATTGTGGCTCGATGGTGGTGGTTGTTGTGGTGGTGGTGGCTGCAGCACAGGTAGAGAAATGACGTTGTCGAAGAGGATGTTTGTTGGTTCCTGGCTAGTAGCGCGGGCGCCGCGGAAGCATAGGTTTAGTTGAGGTTTAGGTTGAGGCCAGTCGGGACTGGAAAGATGAAGCTGTGACACGAGCGATAAGTGAACAGTGTCACAGCTGATTGATATATGACGAAGATGTTGAGGAGTGGTTTAAGAATGTGAGAGATAAGGTACTCGTCCGTAGGGTGTGGTAGACAGGACGGTAGTCGTATCTAGTGGAAACTGGGAAACAGAAAACGGAAAGCGTCCGTTACAGGGGATTGGCGATTTCTGGAGATTGTTGATAGGTGATTGGCGAATGGAGGTTTCGATTAGAGAGATTGGTGGTGGTATGTACTTGGTTAGGTACTTGGTATGCACGGCCAGGGACCTGGTGCAAGCGTCTGCAAGCGTCTGTAGGCGGGTGGGGAGGGGATTGCCCTGGGGATGGTTTGGGAGGGATTGGGGCTGTGGTGGAATAGTTCGGCCCTCAAGGTATGCGGTCGTTAGTTAGTTGTTATGAGCCTACAACTCCGTACGACCTCCAAGATAATCTATACAGTACTCCGTACTACGTAGTCGAGAGCTCTGGGCTAGCGGAAGCAGGTGACGTCGTTTTGGGAAATACTACGTTAAACGACGGATTGGGAGAGGCGATAATAATTTGGAAAACGATGGAGCGGGAGAGGCGGAAACGGCCCAATTCGATAGAATAAGATCGTCGCGAATGGCACGATACGGATTGAAGTTGACAACGGATGGATGGATGATCGAGACGGAGAGTAAGGTGGTACTCCGTAGATACCGTGACAATATGATCGATTGAATAGGAAAGCAGTTGGTACCGAGGTAGGTAGGTAGGTAAGGTGATAAGCCGTGGAGGAAGATGGATTGGAGGGGGAGAGGGAAGGATTGCTCGATGGCGACAGGCGCCTATGTACTCAGAAGAGAAGGGGAAGTTGTAGGAGGAAGTAGAAGGGGAGAGGGAGACAAGAGAAAGAAAGAGAAGATGGTGTGGAGAAAGTGGCAGTAATGCTGTAATCGTTGTTGTTGATTATGATGGAAAAAATAATTAACAGCAACCATGCATATGCACAGTATCTGCAATGTCGCTCTTTCGGACTTCCAAACGTGGCAATTCAGAGGTTGGGAAAATGGCGACACCTTACGATCGTACCCTGGGCATCGCGAGCCTTTCAACCACAGAATAGAGCACGAGCTCAAACAGAGGCCTATGAACCGACGAGCAGCTATTCACTTACCATCTACCATCTATCATCTACTAGACTCTTAGACTACTAATACCTACCGCCTGCTACGTAAAGGATGCAAGCACCCGCATTGAATGACAGGCCAGTCCCAACGTGTGAATGCACAGGCTTGGTGTTTGAGGATGGCTTGTTACGAGTATTGTGTAGGTAAACGGCTGGTTAAGGATTCAACTTTCCAGTCAGAAGTCTCAGAACTGCTCAAGTTTCGTCTCAATTAGTTAATAATTCAAGTAATATTTGCTTTAGTACGGAGTACATAGTCCGCCGTAAAATAAAAGAGCCCAGACTACCTAAAGAGATCCACTTTGACACCCGTAAGCGTAAGTGGCACGGGACACTACTGTGTAGTTAGAGAGTGAACATCACAGTTCTCGTGAGTACGGTACTAATCGTAGACAGTGAGAAGACCATTGGAGAAGACCGAAAGTCTGCCGAGGATTTCATGCCGTAACAATGCTCCCATTCGTCTATCTCTTCCCCAAGAACGATCGATCACGACTGAATTACAAGTACTTACTCAGTAAGAATATATTATCCTTTGGGCTAATGAATAGCGGCCGCATCTCCGGATCCATTCTATCTCCATCGTATACGGACCGTATTCACGTTCCTCAGCAATGCAACAATCCAGCCACTTGTATAGCTTTACCAGGTCAAATTTTGAACTCTGGATCCGGCGAGAATGGTGTACAGAGTAGTTTGAGTAACTCTCTCTCTCTCTCTCTCTCTCTCTCTCTCTCTCTTCCTTTGCTCGCAAGGGCCATCTACGAGAAGCTTTGCCTAAGAATCCTAGTCATGGTCAATATACGAGAAATCCACAGCCCACTATGCTTCTAAGTTCTGCGACTCTGGCCAGGAATTGCCAGGGTTCGTCGGACCCCACTTGTGGGCATCGAGCTGCAGTAGATTATTGTCAGTTTGACTCAACAGTATTCTACCCTACGCCCCCCAATGACTCCCCGACCAGGCCAGGCCATGCCAAAAAAAAAATTGGAAGAAAAAAAAGTCCAATTCCAGCTTCTACGATGTCTCGTATTACTATTACCATCAATTACGAGTTGGGAGTAAATTCCAGGACCATGGAGTTCGGTGGAGCGCATCCACTGGATCTCCATAGGAAGCTTTGCCAAAATTCACTACTGTGTAGATGGCCCGATGGCCCTCGTGCAGAAGTTCCCCCAGAACTTCCAGACTCTGCCTTACTCCCATAGTCTTGAAGGACCCTTGATCCAGCAGCACATGCGTACCGTAACGTAATTACTGTGTACCGCTATAGTCATCGGGAGTAGTCTCAATTCGCTAAAAACCACCCTACGAGGCATTTCTCGCGACAAGATTATATTTGCACCACCTCTTGATGCTACCAGTAGCGCCCGTGCATGCTACGAGTGACACCTTTAGCTCATTGGATTGCGTACGAGTACGGTACGACTTGACGAGTACGTTAACATGCGGTTGCTGCATGGATATGTGCCAATTGGAAATTTACAATTGTAGCTGAGCAGGTGTTCAATTCAGTGTGCATGCTACATATACATATCTACATGTAGCATGATGCAGTCAAATCGATATCGAGGCAGGATCAACAAGCAGTTGGAACACATGAGCGTGGGGGACAAACCGCAGCCTGCATCTAACATGCTGCATCATACGAGTATGTACAGACTTACAGTGCATACATCCTATCCTTTTGCGTGGTCTGCATTGCTTCCTTGTAAATTCCCGGCGCTCCAATTTGCCAATCCAGGTCAGGGGCCAATCGTGTGCAGGTGCGGAGCTTGCGGGACGACACGCGGCGACGCAGAACTGCTGCAGTGTATCGATCGAAAGAGCATCTAGACATGTGATGCTCTGCCAATTACGCAGTAGCGTCCATCTCAATTACTCCTCGTAGATTATTATGCCTTGGTGACTCCCAAATCAATTGCATTAGGTACGCAGCAATCCGTACTTACTTAGCCCTTCCATGCTAAGAACTCTGTGGTCCTTCATTGGCATGCTCGAATCGTCCCTTCGCCGCCGTTATCTAGCCGTTATCCGACCAATCTCGACTTTCCATCCGCGGCGTTATGGTAGGATGAGGATGTTCGTTAGTAGTTAGTACCTCGTATCGTTGGCCATGTATCTTTTGGTTTGCTGCGTGCGATTATTGCGTATTGGATTCCAACCCCGCCCATGTTGCCGCATGTGGTCGAGGAATGAATGTGTAAGACCAATTACGTCTCATAGCTACGAGTACTACACATGGTAAACATACCGCACATGGGAATTATCCTCGCGACGAGGTGGCGTTGCATGATCATCTTCGTCACGACGATTACGGAAATCGCCAAACGCTATTGGATTGAACCTGTACCAACTCTCTTCGCATCTCAGTGATGGGAACGCCAATCCACTATGTACAATACATGTTTGATCTGAGGAACGCCTGCTGCAAATAGACCGAACCCTTTTGAGCCATTCATTTTACGCATCCGAATGCCACCTATTAGTAGTAATCTTTTCATGCATTCTGCCGCTTAACCTGGAGGGAGTTGGCTCTGATCCACAACATCCTCGGCCTCCTTCTCCTCGATCTCAGTCGTATCATGCAGGGGAGAACGAGGCAGTGCCATCAGACCTATGTATGAGTCAGAATCTTCATTATTCCCACATTTTGTCAAGTGGCATATTTTGACTAACCTGTCCTAGCTGACTCCAAAATTCCGAATGGTGCAATGAGCTTCATGAATGAATCGATCCTGCTGGATTTTGCGGATACTTCCACAATGCAGTTGTTTGTGCTGATGTCCAGTACCTTTCCGCCAAATTGATGAGTCAAAAAGGTGATTGCGCGGAGATGTTCGTGTTTGTGTCTCAGAGCCTGGCTGACGGCCAAATTGTTGGGATGGAAGTCCTTCCTGAGCGAGTCGCGGGCATTTGCTTCGGCTAGAGCCTCGCGGTCAGCCTCGGACAATTCTTCGACCTCATATCCTTCCTCAGGCTCTGGCATATAGGTCATCTCGCGGTGGTGGGCAAGAAGCTCCTCGAAGTACTCGGGGCCCAAGGTAGAGATCTTTGCGAGCAGGAGTTCGCGTTGCACGAGTGGCGATGTGGTGTAGTCGAGGACAGCCCACACAGGAACGAGATCCTCGAGTTGGCGGCGAGCTTGCTCTACGACACCCTCCTGTCCTTGGAGGACAATCGTCATCCGTGAGAGATCGTCAACCTCGGTGTTACATACGACCAAGCTGTCGATGTTGAAGCCACGAGCAGCAAGAATACCAGAGACGCGGGAGAGAACACCGGGCTCATTCTGAACAAGGCAGTTCAATATGTGCCTCTTTGGGGGATCGCGGGAAGGAACAGGCGTTTCGTAGAGGATGTTGCTGACGGCGGCTTGAACGGACCAGGCTGGGGGTCGGTCATCTGTAGGCAAAGGTGCAACCTTTCGGTGAAGAGCCTTGTACGCAAGGGCTTGAGTCGACGAAGAGCTCGACAAACGAAACTGTTGTAGGGATCCGGGAGTCTGTTGTCGCAGAATTTGACGCAGCGGAAGCGCCTGAATAACCCGGCGTGCTGCCATTGTGAGGAGAAAGCCTCTACAAGGCCAATTGAGGGGTTGGGAATGTGCAGCTGTGCGAGCTGAGGTTGAAATTCGAACAATGGAATTTGACTCCGTCACGGCTAAGTTCAACGGCCGATAACGGCGGGCCGAAGAACTTCCAGCAAGGATCCTAATGGTCACGTGAAAGTGGTCCCTGCTCCAGCCAATACTGTTGCAGTTTGTTAGTCCATTGTTCGTGTATCGACCTACCTAGGCTGAACTTCACTCCACTTTTGCGACTTTGACCTCTACAAAGTTTCCACGGAACTACATCACCTCCACCGCGAGAGTTTGATCGCAGTAGGTGTTAACCACACATCATGTCTGACGATCGACCACCTCGTTCGCGCTTTGATAGGGAATCGCCGCCGCCCCGTTCTCGATTTGACCGTTCGCGCTCTCCGGTGTCAAGGACTTCTGAGTCTCGCCGTACTCGAAGTCCCATCGCGCGCGAAGCTTCCGGCTCTCCTGCCACGGCCAGTGCACAACCCAAGATCAACCCGGCAGATGCAGCGGCGGCAGCCAGAGCAGCAGCAGCTAGAATAAACGCTGCGCTTGCATCCAAGAGAGCTGCGCCGGCGGTGGATGTTCCTCCAATCCGTTCCGTGAGATACATCCTCTCTCACTTACGTATATTCTCACAAATGCTAATGAGTCGTTGCAGCCTAGCGTATCTACTCCTCCAACTCTAGTGAAACCATCTACACCGGCAAATCCAGGAAGCGCACAAATCGGCGAGGCATATCAACAAGATGGCGACTTCATTCAGGATATTGAGATAAACGACCTGCGCAACCGGTATACTTTGACCAAAGGAGCCGTACAAAAGAAGGTAATTAAGCTTCTGTCGCCCAACTGATTCTCTCAGGCCACTGCCCCTCCTCTCCAGACGTAATGTTGCGTATGTATGCAAGTCATGCATTATCAACACCCAAGTCTTGAACAACTCATTCTTTTTCCAAGCGTTGCTTTTGTGTCTTGGAGCTGGAGCTTACTCAAACCTTTAGCTGTCCTGCACTACATTTTTCATCTGCTGACCTCAATTGTGTGACATTTAGATCAAAGACGAAACTGGCGCTGGTACGCAGCCTAATATCACGTTGTTATAAGAGTAACCTACTGATATGCATGCAAGATGTCACCACCCGAGGAGAATATTATCCCGATAAGAGCATGGCAACAGCTGCTGTATGTCGCACACTCTATGACATTTTCTTCGAGTATAGCTGACATACAAGCAGAGCCCTCCTTTGTATCTTCGCGTTACTAGTACATCTAAGGAGGGATTAGATGCCGCTGTCGTCGCTATTAAGGATATGATGCAGCAGGATCTCCCTAATCTAGTTGATGAGCGCAGATTTAGGCGCCAACGTGAGCCTCAAGAGTTTGAAAAGGATGAATTCGGTCGCGTAAGAAGCCCTCCACCTCCTTCACTTTCTGCCATATCCCCATTTTTGCATCTGCTTGATTCGAGAAGGTGAAAATGTCTACGAAAGCTGACAGGTGTAGCGCAAATGGCCCGAGGAGAAGATCCCGGTTGACCTTGAACCTATAAACGGTTTCAATTTGAGAGCTCAAGTGGTGGGCCGAGGTGGCGATAACGTCAAGTATATCCAGCAAGAGACTGGGTGCAAGGTTCAGATCAAGGGTCGCGGTTCTGGCTTCATGGAACCACAGTCTGGCCAGGAAAGCGATGAACCCATGTATCTTCATATCGCGTAAGTGCAGACCTGGATCTATGAGAGTTTATGCTGACGAAAGGCAGTGGTCCTCGCCCCGAGGGAGTTGCACAAGCTAAGCAATTATGTGATGAACTTCTTGAAAAAGTCAAATCAGATTACAACACTTTCAAAGAGAGACCGCCACAGCAGCGCTTTGGCAATGATGGTTACTCGAACGGACGTGGATACGGTGACCGTGGTTATGGTGATCGCTACGGTGATCGTGGTGACCGAGACCGCAACCACGGCTATGGGCAAGGGGGTGGGTATGGTGGACGCAGTGGTTACGGCGGTCACCAGGATTTGCAGTCCCCCGTAAACACGGGTGTAGGAGGCGCCCAAGCTGCGAGCGCTGCCGGTTATGACGCCAACTCATGGTACTACGCACAGGCTGGGGGTGCTGATCCTTATGCTGCTTATGGCGGTTACGAGGGTTACGTGAGTTGGTACAATTACTACGCTGCAGCAGCGGCACAGAATTCACCAGCACCAGGCCAGGCAGCGGCAGCAGCAGCTCCACCCCCTCCTCCTTCTGAACCTGCTCCTGGAAACGCTCCTCCACCCCCACCCCCACCCCCACCATCGGGCTCTCCCCCTGGCGGTTTCAATGCTGTATGTCCACTGCAATTGATTATTCCTGAATTCATAAACTGACGCAAATCAGGTTCCTCCGCCACCAGGCATGTAGGGTCGAAAATTCACAATGATCAACATATGGAACACTCAGTGGCAATGCGAGATTCGCTCTGAATAGGATGGCGAAAAATAGTCTAATCTTGATGGTCCTTATTGCTCTTAGCCCCAAGTACGTAAGGTACTATCCACGGGATCGTCATAGTTTCCATAGTTCTCCTTGGAATCATTGCTCGTTACAGTCGGCTGGGCATTATCACAAGGACAGACTTGTAGCGTTGGGAATGGAAGATATCCGGCAGTCCATGCCAAGAGCAAGGATTCGCATCTGCGAGCTGCAATGTACTCTTCATACTGCTTCTTCTGTCGAAGCAGTCGTCCCTGTATAATGTGAGGGTTCATACTTGCACGGTGACAAAGTGATAAAGTGCCATAGTACATTAATTCTTCTCTGTGATCATTTCCCAAACACTCAACACCCAAATGTCCTACAAGCAAGATTGATATGTTGCATAGATACCTAGGTACTCTAGGTTGCCAAGATGATGACTACTGTCTGATACGTGATTGGACAATGCTACCCCAGATCTCGCGTGGGTGATCAATTGCAGGCCGAAGTTCGGTCGACACTTTTCTATTACCCAGTTCGCGGGCACAAGACCAAAGCACCGCATCCCACTGCGCGCGTATATCAAAAATGCGGTCGCAGGCAATTCGGCTCAGCCAGAGCCTCAGAGCGAGGGTGAGGATAGACTATTTCATTCAAACAACCCACCATCGAATGCTACCAAGTCTGACTAGCAAAAACCAAGCGCCATTCGAGTCATCGTCATAAAAACTAACCACTCTTTGTAGCAACGCATATGCGCCTCTCCCATTCTCCTTAATGGCACATCCAGACGAGGTCTCGCCACGACGCACTCCATACCGCCTCGCCGACCTGTAGACATCGCATCACGGACCCCTCCATACCATAAACTTGTAACGAAGCTGGAGGAAGTGAGGAGGGTACTAGGGTCGGAACGACAACTTACCCTTGCGGAGAAAATCCTTTACTCGCATCTGGAGAACCCAGAGGAGTCTCTACTCTCCAACACAAACAATGGAAGGGACATCAGGGGAACTGCCAACCTTAAGCTCAAGCCCGATCGTGTGGCCATGCAGGATGCATCTGCGCAAATGGCTCTTCTTCAGTTCATGTCTTGCGGTCTTCCTTCAACAGCCGTGCCCGCTAGTATTCACTGCGACCATATGATTGTAGGCGAGAAGGGAGCGGATACGGACCTTCCCAATTCGATTGCTGGAAACAAGGAAGTCTTCGATTTCTTAGAGTCTGCTGCAAAGAAGTATGGCATTGAGTTTTGGCCACCAGGCGCTGGTATCATTCACCAGTCTGTTTTGGAAAACTACTCGGCACCCGGACTCATGATGCTTGGAACGGACAGTCACACACCCAACGCGGGCGGTTTAGGAGCAATTGCGATTGGTGTGGGTGGTGCCGATGCAGTCGATGCACTTGTCGATGCGCCGTGGGAGCTCAAGGCACCGAAGATTTTGGGTGTCAAGCTCGTCGGCGAGCTGAGCGGTTGGGCCTCTCCCAAAGATGTCATCCTAAATCTGGCCGGTCAACTCACAGTCCGGGTGAGTAGACCTATGTTGAGATTCCGCAATGTCACTAAAATCAGTACGCTGATCATTTTATTAGGGTGGAACTGGCTTCATAATCGAGTACTTTGGCCCTGGCGTGAGGACACTCAGCTGCACTGGAATGGCTACATGCTGTAATATGGGTAAGTTTCTGCAGGCATTTCTACTCAAGTGAAGCTCATGGGGAAACTAACCTGTTCAAAGGTGCGGAAGTTGGTGCTACAACTAGTTTGTTCCCATTCTCGCCAGCACATATCCCTTACCTTCAAGCAACGCACCGAGGACCTATCGCAGATGCCGCTGCCAATATTGCATCATTGCCAATGCAACAGAACCTTCTACGAGCCGATCCGGAAGCTGTCTACGACAAGGTCATCGAGATTGATCTCTCTACGCTCGAGCCCCATATTAACGGTCCTTTCACTCCGGATCTGTCTACGCCACTTTCGAAGTTTAAGGATGTGGTGGAGGAGAAGAACTGGCCAAAGACTTTCGGAGCTGGGCTCATCGGCAGTTGCACGAACAGTTCCTACCAGGATATGACTCGATCTGAAGAGGTTGTTAAGCAGGCTTCTGCTGCAGGTCTCAAGCCGGTCGCCGACTTCCTTGTAACTCCTGGCAGTGAACAGATCCGAGCCACTCTCGACCGCGACAACACGCTCTCGACTTTCTCCTCGGCCGGCGGAACTATCCTAGCAAACGCTTGCGGCCCCTGCATTGGAATGTGGACTCGAAACGATGCGCCCAAAAAGGGCGAGTCGAACGCAATCTTCACGTCCTTCAATCGAAACTTCCCAGGCCGCAACGATGGTAACCGAGCAACTATGAACTTCATCGCCTCTCCCGAGCTCATCACAGCCATGACCTACTCCGGGTCTACCACCTTTAACCCCATGACCGATTCCATCCCAACGCCCAATGGTCCTTTCAAATTCACCCCTCCGAAGGGTTCGGAACTGCCCTCTGCGGGATTCGCAGATGGCAACCCCGAGTTCGACCCAACTCCCGGTGTTCCCGACCCGTCTGTGGAAGTAGTTGTGGACCCTAAGTCCACTCGCCTAGCTCTCCTCGATCCTTTCCCTGCTTTCCCCGATTCTGAGCTCACTTCTCTCCGTGTCCTGTACAAGGTCAAGGGCCAATGCACCACCGATACCATCTCTGCCGCAGGTCCATGGCTGAAGTACAAGGGCCATCTGCCTAACATCTCAGAAAACACTCTAATTGGCGCCGTAAACGCAAAGACTGACGAGGTCAACGTGGCTTACGATGTCGACGGAACGACATCTAGCATCCCCGACCTCGCAAAGAAATGGAAAGAGCAAGGCCAGGAATGGCTCGTCGTTGCGGAGCACAACTACGGCGAAGGTTCCGCCCGTGAGCATGCTGCTCTCCAGCCTAGATACCTCGGTGGCCGCATCGTCCTCACCAAGTCCTTTGCCCGCATCCACGAGACCAACCTCAAGAAGCAGGGCATCGTCCCGTTGACTTTCGTCAATGAAGCTGATTACAACCTCCTTGAGGCATGTGACGAGGTTTCTACCCGCGGCTTGCTTGACGTGTTGCAGAGCGGTGGAAAGGGAGAGGTTGAGCTTGTGGTTAAGAAGGGAGGTGAGGAGAAGGTTATCAAGACCAAGCACACTCTCAGCAAGGACCAGTGCGGTTTCGTGCTTGCAGGCAGTGCTTTGAACCTTCTGGCTCGCAGGGGCCGGGAAGACGTCGAGGAGCTCACCAGAGCGAATGAATTGAGTGACTAGAATGCTACGACAAAAAGGAAGTATGAGGCGTCATTTCGGTGCTATGGACTGTTCAATATTCTTACGGCATCACGTGTCTATACAAAACGGCGAGGTAAACTCTGATATCTATTTTGTGAGAGCAAAATTAGGCAATGAGACATATTATCAAGTACACTATTTTCCATTGTTCGGGAACGTGCTTTAAGTTTTGGATCCACACTCGAATGTGCACACCCAAGCTATAGGTCCTTAGGTGCATACCTAGGTAGGTACTCGTAGGTACGGATTGCCGTGACTGGCTTCCTCAGCGTTGGAGGACTAGATTGGGGAAGTGCACTCGAACTAGCATGCAGGCTGAGTTGCCTACTGAGTAGTTCAACACAAGGCAGCACGAGCTGTTTCATGATAGGTGTGTCAAAGGTGGGCTATTGCACCAGAAATGATGTACGCAGCTTCACTCGGGCTACTTCTCATGTAGGTCGTATCAATTGCAGTCTCATGGGGAAATGTTGGTAACAACTATTTGGCCCCCTATTGAAGTATATGAACAGTTCAGTATTACTTCAGTCCCCAGTTCATCTGAATAGAGATAGATTGATCCCGTTGGCTGCAACCCGAATGTCATTCCTGTCCATGGACGATGTTTCAAAGTCGATGCATGAAAGATGTTGATAATACGAGATCAGGAGACTATGACTCGATCGGGCCCTTGAAGCTTGATGGCTTCAAACAAAGGCTCTATAGCAAAGAGTAAACAAGACGCAATAGTACGCACCTCACCTGATCCTCACCCACACATACTTTCGCCAGCGAGGTTCAGATATTTTCTTACATACGGACTCCACCTTACGTCACAATCCTCATCAAGAGCATTCGAAGTTAATTCACCAAAGAAGACGGACTATTCCAAGAACGGTTGAAAGCTTCCCCCGCAAGACTCACTCGCGCGAGAAACATCTTTCTCTACATAGAGCATCTTCCATCCAAAAAAAAAGAAAGATAACCCACCAAACAGGCTCTACGTCCCCCAGCCTTGACCAAGCCCATGACGTTCAATACTTCTTGCCAAACACCACGTCCTCCCAATTGAACAACCCTTTCTTCCTTCGTACGAAACCAGATACACTTTGCAGTGCGGCTTTTAAGTACCAATTCCAAACACCACACAACACGCACCATGTTGAATCCTCGACGTTTTCTCGCACAGGCTTCCACATGAAGCTAGCCATCCATACAGTCGGATACACAAAACATACAGTATATACAACACGACCTTGCCGTCGCCCGCTCGGCGAAGCCGATATGTTTCCAATTTCCATATTACGCCCCGCCCCGCTCCGCCCCGCTCCTTCCATGTCGAATCTCGAGTGGAAACTCGTATGCATTATCTGCCATTACTCCCGTGTTTTAGTACTGGAGTTGGTGGGTCCGTGTAGAAAGGATGCCCCATGGCATATTCAGGCATGCATGCATGCATGTACATCTCACTGATCACATTATGTTTGTACATGGGCAAGGAGAAGTCGGGTTAAAGGAATGGAATGATTAGAGAGACGGAAGGAAGGAAGGATTATCTTGGTGGCACTGTTGTAGGCGGATTTCATCCCATGGCGTACATTTCAGGGTAAGGATGCGTGTATGCATGTATATGCGGGAAGGATCGTATCTGTATTGGTGGGGGATGGGGGTGCACAGGGGCGGAGGGGCTTTCGTTGGGTTTGGTGTATGTTGCGTGTTCAACTTAGGTGTAGGTTAGAGGGATGGGACCTGTTGTTGTTCATGAGTGGCATAGATGGAAGCATAGATGGAAACGTTTTGGCTATATCTTATTGGTACAGAATAGGAGTAAGTGAATATAAAGACTACGACTGCCAGCAGCAACATAAATTGCATCTAAGTAAACCTTCGGTAGTGGGTAAGGCTGACTATCGCATTTGAGGTGTTGGTTCGAAAAGAGTGATGATGGATAGATGACGACGAGATCACTTTCGGGCAACTCACTTTTCGCCTTGCTACAAAGTTCTCGCACGATAGAACCAATCGACATGAATTGCTGCGCCCAAAACAGGAACTCAAAACAACAAGACAATGTTGTACACATGCAGCCATTCAATCAGTTGGTCAGTCCGTAAGGCTGTTTCCAACAGTAGGGAAGGAAAGGATCGTGGCTTCTCTCAAAATAGGTAGCTCTGCGAGATTAGCCCATGGCTATGGTTGGGGGTAATTGAGAACGCTTGGTCTATAGTTTTGAGGTCAACTGGATTCCTGGAGACTGGGTCTTGTATGATCACGAGTGTACGGCTAATATTGAGGGCATCATTAGGTCACCGAGTTATTGAGCGACTACTTCTTAAAACGTTGGAGATCTTCTCGGGTCATTTGCACAGCGATATTCAATATCTTCCCAATCCGTAAGATAGATATCAATTCACGTGAATCGCACACAGTACTCCTCCATCATAGCTACAATTCCAAATATCTGATCCTAAACAGACGAATCAATCACATGTCATTTTGCTCAATCAGAGTCAGTAGCAGGTTTCACAAATATACAGGTGACGAGATGATATTGCATTCAGATTCGCTGCACAATGAAGACCATGATTCGTATTCCTCGGTACAACTTCCCGAGAAGAAGAATAGAAGGCCTACGAGGCAATCTTCCACTGCATCTAGCATCTAGTCTCACAAGTGTATCTGCACGAAATTTGGTGGACGTGGGTATGGTCTGATGTGCCGAACAGTCAATCAATTAAATTCCGAGGAAAACCCTCACCATGGTGGTGGCGGTGGTGGCGGCGGTCATGGTGGTAAATGTAGGACCGAATGGCCCATGCAATGCCATCGAATCGGCAGTGTCGTTCCGAAAGTTGAACAAATCCCAATAATTTTTACCTCCCGTCTTTGGCGCGATTTTCATCTGCCATGTTTTACTAAGCTTGGGATAGACATGTTGCATGATGCAGGGTCTTGTCCAGTAAGAAGCACATTGATTGGCCTCCGGAGAACGACTCAGACATTGATATTGCCACGGCAGGTATGCCGAAGGGACGGGAGGAGGGGATTTGAGATCGAAAATGCAGTAGTTAATCGAAGGTCTACTTCTTGCTGTAGATTGAGGGCATCGAAATACGACGCCGAGTTCTCCACTACCTCGTAACATGGGTTACAGAGTGGAGGCAGAATGCAAGTGAATGTCAGATTGTATACGCATGTAACGATATCTTAGATTGATCTTTAGTCGAATGTTTCAGAATAAGCTGCAACGACGGGTGAGCACGCGTCGGAGCACGTGGATGAAAATTTCCTGATCAAGTAGGTGCGTAAGTATGGAACTAGAGCAGCGACACGGTGACATTGACCTGCAGTCAGTAATGATGGTAGGACTTGGCAAACCCGTGAGAGACAACGCGGGTATGGTTCTGATATTCATCGGGGACACCGTACGCTATATTCTGACACGGGTCCCTTTGTCTCTCTGCGTGTCTCAAATTCAAGGTTTTGCAGTAGCGGGTATCCGGTGAAGGGGATATTTCCCTGCTTCGAGATGACCGATGGATCCTTCCAAGGGAATCGCTCGATCGAAGGTTGGCACTGTCGAGGTGAGTTTGACTGTGGGTCGAGGAAGGAAAAAAATCCGGCTACCTTCGCACTCCGGCCGTATTGAAAATGCCTAGGGGATCCTCATAAGGCGTGTGATTAGCATGATGGCAAGGCAATGTGGGCCTGTGATATTGGACAATTGAGGATGCCAGAGTATGGCAATTTGTTATTACGGATACGATCGTGCCAATGCTAAATTTCAATCATGCTATGTGGTTGGAGCATGCTGTTTTGGAATTCTATATGTAGCTATCCCATCTCGGGATATAAGGAGATCGCGTGAGGTTGAGTATGGCAACGTGGGATGATGGCCAGAACAAAGAATAATAGCTGTTCCTGAGAGGCTAGGCTGAAACGAACAAAGCTGCATGCAAAATCAGCGCCCAGAAAAGCCCTATATTGATCTGGCCGCAGTACTGTAAACGATCGCCACCGGCACAATTACAAAAAGCTTAGTGATGCTTGGACAAAACCTGCGACTTTGGGGAAGCGACTCGCTTAGCACGGTGGCATCTACTTATTCAGTTACGATGAGGATTGCGAGCGGGAAGCGCCTCGATCCGGAGTGGCACAGACAAATATGGGAGACTTTGATGGCTCAATGATGACGCCGGTGAAGGCTTAGGCAGATTATGTCTCCCCCGTTATCGATATCAAGACCGACGAGTGGATATTACATGCTCCATGACCTCCACGTGGGAAGCCATTTTATGTCATCGTACTGGCGGGGAAGCACGGTTGCCTTGCGGTGTACCTTGCAGGCTCCCGCGAAGTGTGTTTGATTGTGTATGATTTCAATAATGTTCCGAAGTCATACTCGTAAATCATAGATTCTGCCTCGACAACCCTATGGTGGGCTTGGGGCTTGGCATGCCTGGTGGCCGTCGAATGCCAAACACGGATTGGCGAACTTCATCAATGCGACTT
This sequence comes from Aaosphaeria arxii CBS 175.79, assembly GCF_010015735.1. Classification (NCBI taxonomy): domain Eukaryota; kingdom Fungi; phylum Ascomycota; class Dothideomycetes; order Pleosporales; genus Aaosphaeria; species Aaosphaeria arxii. The sequence continues at coordinate 2,059,145 of NW_022983479.1, forward strand.
TTGGCAAGACTGATGCCTGGAACTACCCATTCACCACAGCTGCACTGCATTCCTTGCCAGGCATACTTGCCAACGTTGTTATGGCACTTGGGGCATTCGAGGCGTCCGTCCAGTTTACCTTGCTCAAGCTCGGGTCGCATCCATGATAGCGGATCAACAAAGTAGTGAGCGCAATCCCGCGGAGAAGGGTCAGATTGTCCTTTGTTGCTCTCTTCACCGTTCATTGCAGCAGTGTTTGCATGAGAGTTGAGATATTGTGAAGTCGCAAGGGGACGCCTGAGATATTCGTCAGCGCTCAGTCATTGGATTTCGGCCAAGTCCCACCCAGGCACGAAATGTGATTCTAAGAGGGTGGCGCTCATGTAACGGCGGTCCACATACCTGCATTTGCGGCATCTCAATTCGAATTCAGAGGTTTGCTCAGTGCGATGTTCGTCTTCGAAGCGGATCTTGTCTGCTTCAGGAGCCTGTCCGCAGGCACTGCTCAGCTGAATCTCTCGTTGGTATACCCAACGCTGGTAAGCAGGCGACTCTTCGACGTTTTCAGGCGTCATCATGTCTCCATACAGCTCCAATTGCTTCATGAAGCCTTCGTTTGGCTCACATATGGAACGTGCTTGCCTAATCTGGGTGAGGGCGTCGGTTGCGCTGATGTTGTGTTTCTGCATCATGTACGCGATTACACATGTAGCCGATCGCGATTTGCCCATGGCACTAGATAAAGATAGATGGTTGGCATGTTAACGTGAATGCTTGGATAGGGTGTTGAGGTGGTGGCAAACGAGCGGTGTGTGCGTTGATAGGAAAAAAGGGTGTCAGAAAGGGGAAGGTATAGAGAGAGCAAGGTGGAGGGATGTTGAGCAACCCTACGAGGCAAACATAATTTTTCTCTGGTCTGCATGACGCGCGGACTGAGGCGAATTGAAATCTGCAGCGCGGTGTCGAGTTGGAAAACGATTGATCGAATCTTGCAACGTCGAAAAGAATGCGCGTTGCCAAGGAGATTGAATCAACATGAAGATCAGAGGGTTTTGGTGTCCGCCTGCATGCCTCAGCTGCACTGGGATCTTGGAAAACCTACCAATGAACCAGCACTCCGCCACCTCCGTCTAAGCCTTCTTGGATGAATTGGTTGGTGGACGGAAAATGCTCCAGAAGATTTTCATCTTCGACGTCGTCGACCTCTACGACCATGTGTTTGAACGGGCTGAACAAACTCGAGTCAAGCGGCGTGCGCAGGACTGATAGGACATGGGTGATGTTGGCCTGTTGCAGTGCTTCACGACGGCGCAGGGTGAACATCCTATGCAATTATGTGTCAGTCATTCTAGACGGACCATGGTGATGGCGAGGTAATCAGGACCGCAACCATAACCATAACCATAGCCATAACTTTGAATATGATTATGGTCCCTGATGCAAGGTAAACAAGAGTCGTGATTTTCATCAGCCATCAAGGGAGTTGGTTGCAACACGCACCCGCCAATGTAGAGGTTGAGGTCGCCTGGGACCCGGTCGATGAGGGCCATGGCTTCGGCGGGAAGGGGCCCGTGTAGCGGGGTCTAAAAATTGATAAGGAGGGGGAAGAGGCTGGTGTTACGAGGGACAGAAAGTTGCGTGATTGCGTGGATTAGGGGCAAGAAGCTTGATGCATGCGACGATGACGGCGACGGGAGAAGGTGATGGAGGTTTAGTGTATGCGGTCGGACGACACAGACTCGGAGTACGGAGTAGACTGTGGTTACGAGTAGAGTAGAGAGTACGTGTACGGTGTAATTGATCCAGACAGTAACAGTGGTGAAGAGTGAAGGTTGAATTTTCACCGAGGCTCGTTTCCCGATAGGGTAGAACGAGGGGTTTAGACTAGGTACCTAGGTACTCTGTCACTCTGTGTATGGACGGACTATAGACCATAAGACCACAGACTATAGGCTGGAGGTTACAGGCTTGATTGATGGTTCCAAGATACCTTATAACACGCCTTTCTATGGAGGATCAAGCAGTTGTACAATACCTACACGTATGATGTACATTACACTTGTTTTTCTGCGAAGTAGATGTACTCCGTCCGGGTAGTCAATAAGATGGATACTTATAGCCTTATAGGTGGTACTTGTAGTTAGGTACCTAGGTACCTACAGTATCTCTATGTACGGAGTACCCAAGAACATTTGCCAAGTCTTTCGATGCCCCCCTCCCTCTCCGTCTCACGTGATGTATATAACAATGATCAGCTGATGCACCTCGAAGGCTTGTACTGTGCAAGCCAGAAGGATCAATATTGCTAACTATTGTACTCCGTAAACTATTTGCATGTACTCCGTAGTATGTAGGTACTCGTATGAAAGATCGAGACTCCCGTGCTTTGCTGGAGGCCCTGCTTTGGCCTCTGTTACGCGGTTCGCGGGGATATGCCTAGAAGTGGTACAAGGGCGACCCACTGGGCTGGCACGCTGGATAGGTAGCGTAGGGGAGGACGCAACTTGAATTTCGCCAAATAGTTTCCCCCTCCAAAAAAGCAAAGAGCACTTGGACCAAGTAGTTTAACTAAATTACTGGAATCGAGAGGGCTGGCTTATGGGAGAAGTTAGAATTGACGAGGTCGGCGAGGTCTAAAAGACGGTTCGACCAGGGCAGCTAACCTCAGTTCTCACTTGTAGCATAGACTATCCGTCAAGGCGTAGCATCACCCGTGGTTAACCTCACGCGAATCATACAAACCTGGGACAAGCGCCGGAGCACCAAGCCACCTCTTCCACTTGGGAGCATGAGCTCAGCCTTACCAGGTGCTAGTACGAAGTGCACGAGTACGTAAGACGACTTCAAGAAAAGGCACGGTACCGGGACTGCAACGCGCGAAGGCAGACCTCGGAGGATTCGCCGCGTGCAGCGCGTGGTAATGGCATCTTGCCGTGATTAAGGGCATTACCAAAGACTTCACTATCGAGCCCCATCGGTATCAGATGGTTGGTCCTGGCCAGTCGGACGTCTTCAAATCACAGCCTACGATATTGCCGCACCGTACACCTAGAAACGTCGTAGTATGCCATACCTACCTCCCTTTGGGTGCATACCTCGCACTGGCTAGATGAAGGCTTTACGAGACCTGATATCTTGGCAAGGCCGATTGTATGCTGCAACCGCGATTCGAGCGCTAGGGATGCAGCCCTAGAGCGCCGCCTTGCTGCAGTCGGAGATGGGAGGGGGATGGTCTTCGCTTTCTCTTTTGGCCTTTTTGGGTTTCGGGAACTTGGACATCACTCTGCCGCCTAAGGATAGGAGAGCCTCAAATGTTAGTGCGGCCGCTTGGATCACAGTTGGCTTTTGGGGCTAGCACTGAGCAGTAGAGGAAAAAAATCAAATATCTCGTTTCTCGTTTCCATCGATCGATGCAACATTCTCGTGTTCGCGTGCGCGGAAACTCTCCGTGGGCAAGCACCTAGGCAAAAGCAGTAAAGTAGTTGATAGTTGCAGGTTGGAACGGTGTTACTGCATGCAGGTTGAGGGACTCGGATTACGATGGGTAGCATTGATTGGTGAAGATCCGTGTGGCATGGCAAGTATTTTACGAATAGGGCTCTGCAATCGACACAAGTCACACAACGCATCATGCCCTGCTTTGCTCTGCCGTGCCCTATCGTCAAATGGTCTTTCGTTGTGCTGCGCAGGCGGACACGTCCCGCAGGCCAAAAGGAATCCCTGCACAACAGGCCAGGGGGGTCCGAGAAGGCTGCAGATAAGTTACTTGTACTGCATATCGGAGAAGCGTTGATTGAGGGCCGACGAGGTTCCCCAGGCCAATACGATGCCGTTATGCGCACATGTACTATGTAGGATTGCCAGATTGATGTGCGTCAGATGATTTTGGACACATATATGAGATGTGACCGACGAGTGGGTGCGGGCAGCGAACGACAGGCGTGTGTACCGGTTGGCGCTTGTCAGCAGTCCGGTTAGGGCGTCCTTCCCCTCACCATGAGGAGCAGTAGGTAAGAGGAGAAACAGCGCGGGTGCATCGATCAACAAGATCACCGCGCTGGGAGGGTGGGTACGGGTGAAGACGAAAGATTTGTGGGCAAGGAATGGCTGGGCTGGGCACCGGGCAATGGGCACTGGGCTTGACACAATAACGGTGAGATGCAGGGTGAGCGACTCAGAGCGAGTGAATGGTGAGGGTGAGGATGAGGTTGGGTTGGGTATCTATCTACGTACCTTGGAAGGACGAGGTATTCTCCCACTCGACGATACCCTCATAGTTTGAGTTAGTTACATACCGTGGAGGTAACTATAGCCTTGCCTAGGTATACGGAGTACTCATAGAGTCGTAGCCTATAACTACAGTGTAGCCTTAGGTATAGGTAGGGGTGCAGGTAAGGGTAAGGATGGACGGAGATGCGGTCGGGAGTGGGTGACGGTACGTGATAGGGGATTGGACGGTTGACTGTAGCCCTATGTGAAGACACAGATCTTCTAACGCCCATTGCACCATCTTCCCGCTCACATACCCGCGCGCCGAATTTCTCTTGTCGACGCTCGTTCATGTTCTTTTGCGTTTTGTGTCCAATTCTTCCCAGTTCGTGCCAGGTGCCGAGTACTGTGTAATGCATCTCCACTACTCAAACCCTACTCCACTCCACTCCACTGCACTGTACTGCACTGCACTCTGCATTACTGCATTGTGTGTAGGCATCGCTGCAGCATCGGTGCCTCTGCTGGTCGTACTGGGTGTATGCTGCTATCTGGCACTCGGTCTTTGCATCACCCTCCTTCCATCCCTTCCCTTCCCCTCCAACAGAGACAGAGACACAGGCGAGTAGATTCGAACTAGGTCGGATTCCGGATGCACAAAATATACAAGACACAGACAGTACTATGTGTACGGAGTAGGTGTAATTAGAAGAACACCAATGTGAGGCCGTCCGTCCGTCCTCTAAACTCGTACTCGGCATGTCGCAGGAACATGGTGTGGCTTCCCGCTTGTCAGTAGTGACGGCCCATGATTTGGTGTGGGTTGAGAGGGAGAGACCTGACGTCTTGGTGGAGATCGGCTACCATAACGGGCGTGGGCGTGGGCGTCTCCCAGGGCGTATTGGACTGGGCTTTTCGCCTGGGGGGATTACAGCGGGTGAGCGGGCACGCGCATGCCAGCCTCTGGGTACGAGTACACAGTAGATTGTTTGATTTGATTTGATTTGATTTGATTACCGAGACTTGCACGGGATGAGGTTGGAAAATGGCCATGGGAAGGGATGTGAAGCGGTAACTAAAGGTTGAAAGGAGAATACCGCCGTTGTGGGATTGTGGAATTGCGGCCTTGAAACGTACCAGAGGCGATTGAGGCTGGGTCTAAGAGGGGAAACGCTTGGGAGGAGGGCCGATAGCAACTTGTAAGTGGCCAGGCAGTGTGTGGTACATGGTCGTAGTACTCCGTATCAGCAGCCTTTAGATTAGTTACTTACACCGTAGTAGCAGTACGGAGTAGTTAGTGGTAGTTCGCAACTAATTAGTGGAAGGAATATGCCGTCGAAGGCTTGTTCGCCAGTGATTACTCTGTCAGGAATGATGATGATGGTGATGATGATGGTGATGATGATGGTGATGATGTGGATTTTGAGGAGTACAACGTGGGAATGGTGTGAAGAGGAATGAAGTAGGGCGAGGCAGAGGAAATAAGAGTCAGATGGAGGTGGATGGAGGAGGGTGAGGTGAATTGATTGAATGAACGACTTGATTGATTGATGGATGATGGGTTGATTGACCTGATGGACATATTGATTGATTACCGATTCCCAACTGTCTAGGCGGTTGGTCGACTTCAACCTCACACCCATGCCAACCATGTCATTGTACCGGGCACTGCGTATGTCTCTATCTTGTACTGGCAAGGGCTGTTGGTTCGTAGTTGTTGATGCTATCATGCTGCTACTTGTATGAGTACCTGTGTACTTAGATATGTGCCCACATGCTACCTAATACAAGAAAGCAGGAAAGCAAGCACCAATCTACTTAATACCTGAGCCATAATACCCCGTACATAATACATGCTACATGCTACATACATATACATAACTTACCTTACATACAGTGGATGCTGATGCTGCTAGTCGTCAGTTGGGAAAGGTCCAATCGCCATCCTCAATGCCATCCCCTCACCATCCCCGGCTTTTTGAACCTTCGACACGGGGGGGTGTACAGTAGGTACATACATGTACGTGCGTTTGTGTGAGTGTGAGTGTGGTAAGTGTGTGTGTGCTGTGCGTGTGTGCTTGAGTGCATGTGTGTGTGTGTGTGTGTGTGTGTGTGAGGGTGCGAGTCGGACACCTTCATTCTGCTTGTGCTTTGCTGCAGCGTCTCTTACCCTCCCTCGGGCCATTAACGATTATTATTGAGAGCGTGAGCGGACCATCAATTATTAACTGGGGAATTCTCTTCACTCACTACATCCCCCATTCTCATCCCACTTACTTACTTACTCACTTACTCCTACCCAACTACAAGATTCAACCTACACCAACCATCCTCGTTCCATCTCACCCTCGAGCCATTGTGGAATTCTTGCTTGGGAAGAATTCAGAAAAAAAGTATCCACTTCGCCCCTCGCCCCTCACGGCCTCGCCCCAAGACATCGACCACCATCCAGTCGTCGTGCCAGTCCAGTCCAGTCCAGTCCCTTTCTCCCCTTCCCTCGTGCGCTTTCAACCCCCACCGACTCTTTTCTTTGCTCCGCCAGTAGTCGGTCGTCGGTCGTACCATCCGTGCTGCCCGCATCTTCTATCTGCAAAACCCTCACCACCCTGTACCTCTCTTTTCCCTCTGTCTCTGTACATTGCCTAGCACGGGCGAAGCACGAGGTTCTGCCGTCGCCGCACGCCACCCTCCCGCAGAAAAAAAAGAAAGAACCGAATCCTTTCTCTGGTGCTTGTCTGCACCCAGTGAATGGCCGCCTTTCGCCTGCTTGTTAGAGGAAACTAGGTGTTACCATGTGCTGTAGGCACCTCGAACGATCCACCACCGCAGTTATCAGCAACCAGCAACCGGCAACCAGCAAGTTCAACCGGCAACATTCCGGTAGTCTAGTAGTGTAGGACGACCACCGGCAACGTTGGGCCCAAAGTTCTCACCAGGGAGACACGACAGACAGACGAACGAACCAAGTGCTGAACCATCCATCGAGCGAACTATTTGTCGGTACTAGGATCCACCGAACGAACGATAGAAGGTTGTGCAGAACGTTCGCAACATATAATAGCTATTATCTACCTTGCGTACCCAGAGTGGAGCCGAATAGTAGAGTACGGTGAACGTCGTTGGTTGAAAGTTTGAAGGTACGTATGGTTTCTTTTTTTCAGCTTTCAGCCCTCGGTGGGCCTCCCCGTGTAGCGGGAGCAGAAGCAGCAGCAGCAGCAGCAGCAGCAGCAGCAAGACCCAGCCCTACGCAGGCTGTGCCTTATGCCCGCCCTATGCCCTACCTATTCCCTATACACTGTCACCCTACCCCATAAACAACATCAACCACCACCACCACAACACTACTGTGTACGGCGTACGCCATACAAGGTATACACTACACACTACACCGTATTCTTCCCCTCATCTACTCTATACCCATTCTACCTAAAGGCAAGGCGAGGCGAGGCGAGACAAGGCGACACCAGAACAAAAAACGCAAAGCACAAGGCAACGCACCATACACTACACACTACACACTACACACTACACACTACTCCGTACACTACCACCTACACTACACTCCACTATACCCTACCTACAGGCTACACTACCCTACACATGCACCTGGCAGACTGGCCGCACGTTCTTTCATTCTTTCTTTTCTCACTAGGAGGAGTAGGAGAAGTTTCTACTACTCTTCCTTACCGTTCCTATCCCCCCGTCCTGCCCTTCCCTGCCTGCCCCTGCCCTGTCCTGCCCTGTCCTGCCCTGCCTTATGGCGTATGTCCACCCTAACTCTACCCTCCACCCTAATCCTTTAGCCTGCCTTGTCCTGTCCTAACCCTTCCCTTCCCTTATGGCCCTTCCACCCTTACCCTTCCCTGTCACTGTCACTGCCCTACTCTACCCTACCGTTCTACGCCTACCAACTATTTTTTTCTAACCCCCAAATCCTCTCCCATCCCATCCTATCCTATCCTACCTTACCCTACCCTACTAGTACCCTACCCTACCCTAAACTACTCTTCTCCCCTCTTCCCTAATCCCTCCCACCCCCGATCACCCTCAACAATGCTGCCACCGCTTGTTCGTTCACCACCATGATACGGCTCGCCTTCTGTGCGCATTGCTTCTAACTAGAGCTTCCTCGTGAGCTCGGGTCACACTTACCTACATTTCGCCGTCGCCTTGGTGCACTCTCTTCACCTCGCCCCAGTTGCCTCCCTACCCTTCACCTGTTCACCTCTTCTCCCGTTTCATCCCATCTCCTGTTCTTCCCGTCGCTCGTTACATACTCCTTTCGGCTTCCCCGTGGTCATTATCGACAACGTGGTCGTCGTCACCTGGGAGTGGGCATGGTCATTGCATGCATGCTTGCTTGCTAGCTAACATCATTCCTCTCTACCGAGTACACTTCCAAGACCTGACCTATTCTCAGCATCACCCCAGCTGGCTTTCGTCAGTCTAAACTCGCATACACTCTCCACTCGGCTTGGACCCTCTGCCATTCAACTTTACTTGCCACTTCGGGCTCTCTGACATTTATTGGTACGAGCCTCATCTCCCTGAGGCTCCCTAGTGGCGAGTCAAATCCCTGCTTGCGCTTCTCACCGTCGTTGCCATGACTATGCCGCCCACCAGCTCAACACCGTCGATACGAATATATGATTCCGGCCCATTGCACCTCCACCCGCTCGCACATCACCACCGCTCTTCCCTGCCCTCCTACTCGACCTCCTCCGCCGCCATGGCCATCCCTCGTGCTCGCGAAGAGGTGCCTCCACCCTTGCCTCCTCCCCGTTACATCGATGACCTCAATGAAGGCCAAGATCCTGGTTGGAAATGGGGCAACAGGAACAACAGCTCCATTGGCGGATCGGCTAGCGTCAAGGATGGCTCTAGCCTCCGGGGTGGTGCTTCCGTGGGGATAACTGCACACAGAGCGCGAGAGCTTTCCATCTCACGGTCACCCGACGACATGGGCTCTCCAGAGAGTGAAGATGACTACAAGAATCCTGCCAATGGCAGCGGCAACGATGCCGGGAAGCATCGGCCATCCCTCGCAGATCACAGGTACGTTCTCGCACATGTGGGGCACGGGAGGAAAAAAAAACCACCCCAACGCGTGGAACCTCGAATGTCTTGTTTACTCGTCCATGTCAACCGATTGTCCTTTTCCCTTGGGCGTCTACGCTCGACACGCCTCTAGCATCTTGCTCTTCTCCAATCCTCATGTACATGTACTAATCCGATGGACCGTAGATTCTCTAGTGAACGGCAGCTTGGCCAGAAAGCTCTACAGAGCTCGTCGCAAGCCTATGATAAACAACTCCTCTCCAAGATCGGCGGACCCAACACACCGAACACGCCTACCCGTACTACGGCGCCTCCTCTGCTCTCGGTCAGCGCGCAAGAGGCAGGCACTACTCCCTTCAGTAAGCTCAATGGCCAACTGAAGCCTCTGTCAGTCCCCGACCGATTGAACCCCTCACTCGATTCGCCCATATCCACCTCAAGATGGCCGCCTTCGGGCGCAATTTCTCCCGCATTCTCGGGATTTCGAAGTCCCGTATACGAGCCCAATTCGGCCGTGGAGCCCCAGCAGCGCAGATACGGGAGTGTGTCAACTCCAGGGACCTTGGACGAGATCAGCGTGTCCTCTACCCATCCTCGCGGTAGCTACGATCATAGCATCTTCTCAGATCCCGATTTCCACATGGAAGAGAGCGCCATGCGCGACCTCAATATCAATGATCGGACCGGTTCGGAGGAGTATCAGGGCTGTAAGGTGGGCTCGAAACGACGTGCTTCGTCGCCGCCCTCGGAGGCTGCGCGTGAAGATCGCCCGATAGCAGGTGGCAACCCTGAATCCAGCCTGTACCACCGCCGCTCGGCTCAAATGCTCGTCAGCCGCAATTCCCCCGTGTCACGCTTCCCGGCAAACCAGGGGTCGCACTCAACAGCCTCGTCCTTGAGCCAACGCACAGCATCATTTCCGTCATCGTCATATGGCATCTCACAAGCCAGCAGTCTGACCAGCTACAGCGGTGATCAACGACTATCCCCAAGCGCATTATCCCCCTCAGCGGAAGCGGACCTGGTCCCTGTCTCACCTTATGCAGCTAATAGGTCACTAAACCCTAGCCCGCGCGCTTCCCTTTCCAGACCGCACCACCACCGTGGGCTCTCAGAGCATGAGCATTCGCAGAGTCGCAAAATGTCTACAGACAGTATTCTCCAGTCACGAAACAATTCAGTCTCTGGCCGACTTCCGGGTGCATTCATTTGCGAGTGCTGTCCTAAAAAACCGAAGAAATTCGACAGTGAGGACGAATTACGGTTAGTTCACTCCCCATCCCTCCCCTGCCTCCAGGATGCATCCCCATCCATTCCTCCTGTGATTAATCAATGCCCTCTTCCTACATGAAACGCCATCGGGTGCATTTTGCTAACATGAAAGACTGCATAGCATGCACGAACTAGAGAAGCAATATACGTGCGCCTATTGTCCTAATCGGTTTAAAAATAAAAACGAGGCAGAGCGCCATCAAAACTCGCTCCATCTGCGGCGTCACTCGTGGTCATGTGCTGCATTGGCTGGTGTTCAAGCTGCTTTTCACTCGGCGCCATCACATGTGGCTACTGCCGATGTGTGCGGGTACTGTGGAGAAGAGTTCCCAAATCCTCCGAATTGGGAGGCCAGGTCTGAACACCTGAACCATGTCCACAAATTCGGAGAGTGCAATGCTGCAAAGAAATTCTACAGGTATGTAGCTTCTCTAAGCCGGCCCTCGTCCCTGCTGACAGTCACTAGACCGGATCATTTTAGACAACATTTGAAGCATAGCCATGGCGGTGTTAGCGGAAAATGGACAAACATGCTCGAGAATGCATGCATGAAGGACGAACAGCCCCCATCAAAAGATCGTGTGGGTTCGATCGGGTCCATCACGGGATCTTCAGTACCGAGCCCACTAAAACCAGATGTTATTAACGAAGTACACGACGAATCATGAGGCGTTAGGTGGCCTGAGCATATATCAATTGAGCGTAGCATATCAGCATCAATGGTCGCGACGAACGAGCAGTTGGCGCTACCTCAGACCCTCGATTGTTACCAAAACAATTTCATTTATTAGCCATCTCTGCAAAACGAACGAACGAACGAACGAACGAACGAACATCCATCGGCGCATCGGCGTGCCCATTCTATCGTACCCCATCGATATTCGCATCTCGCATACCCCTTGCCCGCCCTAAAAAAAATCGCTTTGATATCCCGTCGCAGTGCGACAATTGATTATCGCTTGAGCTTGGCAGAACCTGCCTTCTCATCCTTTCAAATCACCATCTACGAATTTTGATGACGGAGTTTTGGTCAAGTGGTCATTATATTTCACAGACCCATGTTGTTTTTATTGGAGGAGATGAATCAGCTTGGGCGCATTGAACCGGTGTAATTGTGTGGTTGGCGTAGACTAAGTCGACTTGGTAGCTGAGAGCTGTTGACGCTTTCCCCTGTTTGCATCATCATTGGATTCATGAGTCTTATTGCAACTTATCCCATAGTTGACTAGCATATAACCTCCAACCTATCGAGCTGTGTATCGCGTAATCAATATCAGCCAGTCACCGAACACTTGATTGTTTGTTCTTGCCTTGCAACTCCGGTCCGAGCATCAGCCAGGTTCGGAATGGTCTCATAAGCAGTGCTCGACGTATTACAATTGGGTGACGCAAGGGAACATTATTTGCAGAACCTCGGGGCCTCTTAGAATAGTCCGGGCCATAGCGAGGATGCAGATCTTATTGCACTCACGCAGGATGTCGCCAGAGGGTCATTCGGATCCATTGTTTCCGAGTCACAGATGACAACTAGCATCGCCCCGATCTCGACGGTATCAGATCATTCATAGCCGATGAACATATTTCTGCCACGAGTGATGCTGGCTGCTAGGTATACGGTACGGTCTACCGACGTCAAACCACTCACCACCGTCGCCACCACGATCCTTCCGGGGCAGGGACGCAAGCTCCGCAAAGAATGCATCATCAATCATAGCATGCATGATTGCTCTTACCACACTAAACTACTGCTGTACACCTCTGCAGGTTCAGCTCCGCCATCGGAACGCTGCATTCTACCACGCGCCCACGCACTATCGAGATTATCATCTTTGTGCAACACAAGGCTAGAGAGATCTCATTTGGGGCATTTCGATCCGAGCATGATGGGCAACGGAGGGGGGGGGCTGGGAATGTCGGGGTTCGTAATCTCCGCATGCCCTTGAATCGCTGTCGAGAAGCAAGAGGACAAAAACAAAAACGCATGATCCAATACGAGCAGTCAGACAAGGGCCTGGTGGTATAGCATGATGAACCGGGGGGGAAATAGGTTCTGCCAGTGGGAAGACGGGTTGTTCGTATCCCCCACACTGCCCCATGCGATGCACATGCTACATCTCAGCACGCAAGGGAAGACAGAATAAGAACCATAAAATGCGATATGAGGGAATACGGGCGTTTCACGCTGATGGATAATCGCTGCTGACACACACACGAACGGGAAGGAAGGAAAGCAAGCAAGCAATCAAGCCCGCAAGCAAGGACAAGCCCCGCTATCTTTTTTGATAAACGAGCATGACAGGACATGGGTAACGGCCATGGCCTATTGGTATGGGTATGGATATGGGTATGGGTATGGGTTTGGGTTTGGTTGTGGTTGTCACTCGTGCATCTCGCTCGATATTACGCATCGGTCTGTTCCACAGCATGTCTTCTTCTTCTGCTTCTTCCTCCAAGGGGCAAACCACGCTTGCCAATAATTTCCGAGATGTTTCCATATTGGATAGTTATTGCCCATGGCTATTACTAAGCCCTCGAATGACTTGACATGTTGCAGAAATGGGGAGCGGAGTTGTGTAGTCCATGCTGCAGTCTCCTGGGAAGTGCCGATTCGATATGCAGCCATCCTGCCTGCTTGCATGATTGCACGTCTGTCAGCATATCGAACAAAATGCCGTATCCAATCCAAGGTGCCAAAGCGTGCAAAACGCAAACGACGGAACGGACCCAACATCGGGGAAAGGGAAAGGGGACAAAAGAGTGTACTCTGTGCCTTCAAACATGCAGAACCATAAACGAAGGGTTTCTTGAAGCCGTCATCATCGGATGCGGTCCGCATGTGAAACATAATCCAGCAGATAACACCCCTGATTGGGCCGGTTCCTCCATGCTTTTGACTCTGGCTGTTGCTAATTCGAGCGATATGGCGGTTTTTCTACCGTGTTCCCGCGCCTCTTCCCTCGACACATCACATCCATCCATATCAATCCTTCCTTCTTCACCGTTTGGGTACTACCCACCACGACTGTGTCACATTGCACCGGGATTGCTCCTCTTTCCCAACTCAACACCATCGACCACAACCGGATTATAAACATGGAAAACGTTTCGCTCCACCGGGGCGGCATATACGAGTGAAACAAGGCGAGCCGCGCGCCATCTCAAACATGGCAACTAATGGACTCTTTCCCTCGCCCACACACCCACTACCACTACCACCAATATTATCACACGCTGCTTCCTCTTTGCTGCTTCCCACGTAGCTGTAGCTATATCCGTAGCCTCGTCTACGCCCACCTGTTCAGTTCAACTCAACGCCAGCAAACCGTCCATCGGAGATCCGGTGGTCTGCACTCTAGCGCTGATGTGATATCATCACCTCTAACCCACCATTGCTCCACTTTCCCCGAGAAAATCGACGAAAAAGGACACAAGTTACCCTGAAAATCAACATCGAAAAGGTAACGTGCCCATTGTGGGTGGCAGCATGGATGATGCGCCATGAGAAGGTGGAAAAAGTAAAAACATCCGTTCATCACAATACAGTAGTGTCAGACAGACAAGCTAGTAGTATAAGGCGAACCATCATCGCGCAGCCTTGTCGCGCCGCAAATTCTCGATATATATTAAACGATAGGGCTGGACCTCTCCGGACGGGAAGGGAAAAAGGAAAGAATTGGCTTGGGCGTGAAACCTTACGTCCCTCGTTCGCTTGCGAGCAGCCCAACCAACAGCCAGCCAGCCAGGGAGAAAGCCAAAAAGCCATTTGGCTAAGTACAGCCACGACCGCTTTCACAGCCCAGATAGTGTCCCTATTTCTGGGTCCTGTTTATACAGACTCAAGCTGGGAACTAAAGTTTCAACTCTGCCCAAGATGTCTCTCTCACATGGCGAGCTATGCCATCGAAGGGGGTTAATTAGTTGTTTGAGACACATTGCGGAGTAGACTTGATATGATATGGCAACTAACTCTAATTCAAAACCTTAAACGCCCGACGAGATGAACATACTCTTTCTCACCAAAACCCCTCCACTTCTACCGTCCACATAGCGTGCATGCATTGCATTGCATGGGCGTACGTAGGCAGCGGGAAGCCGTTACAAGAGGCGCTTTTTTGATGTCAAAAAGAAAGCAATAAAAGGCATAGAGAAGAGGGAAAGAGGAGAAATCATGCATGTGTACCCCGTTCTCTTCCCCAAAATGGTTAGGATGGGGAAGTCCCTTCTGTGCGCCAAGGAGACAAAACAAGAAAAAAAGTAAATGATGATGGCTTGATATAATAAGATGTGGAGGAGGAGGTACAACACACGACACACCGATCGTGAGGGGGGAGTGAGATTATGGTGTGCAGTTTATCGGTGGTAAGTGGTGAATGATGGATGGATTGGGGAAGGCGGGTAGTTCGATCGAGTATATGGTAGTATGGGGGAATCCGGACGACGATCAAAACGTGACAGAGGTGAGAATGAGCGAAGGACTAACGCCCTGTGTAGATTGAACGCACCGTTTGTTATTATGATGGGATGCCTCTTATGTCTCGGCAGTGGGCATGCTGTGTGAAATTGATATGCATAGCTTGTGCATGTGAATCACAAAGATACGTAACATTGTAGTTGTATCATTTCCGAGTTCCTTCCGCATATCTTACATTTCGGTCACTGTTTCTTGTGAGTTTACCATGTTTCTCGAATCAGATATTTCTTGGACCAGGGCAAGCGAATCATGCATGTGTGTATGTTGAGGAACAGATTCCTGGAAATGAATAGTAGTAGCCCTGGGCAATAACCTAAGCGGGCGTGACAAACGTGGTCGTTCGCACGAGACAATATTCACCATATTACATGATTCCCACGACGCATCGAGAATGACGTCCATGGCGCTTGGTCGTATCTCCTACTATCTTGCTCTGCATGTTGGTGGTCCTAGACTCTTCGCATTGAAGAATTGGACACATACGGTCGGTGTTATGCTCAAAAAAGCAATCCTTCTCCCTCATGCCACAAGGCAATATACAAGGCCACATGTAGCCTACAAGGCACGTTCAATTCGAAAAGAGCAGTGGAATCCTTGCCCTGTCCTGCGTGTGGTCGGTCGCCCCATGTCCGCCCCGTGAACCCCCACTACGTCCGTTCGCCAAATGTCGCTCGTGCGTTGCAACATATGCCCCAGCCCATGTACACAGTACATCTCGCTTCCCTAAATGGAGCCTGGCAGTCGGCGTACCGCGACTTAGAGCTCCGCTGTAGTCCGTCCTTTGGCCTTGCAGGATTGCTTGTGTGTGGGGAGATACATTCGCAACCGGAAGGAGGGAGATGAGTGGATTGGATTGCGAGGGTTCCAGTTGCTATGTTTTGTGTCTCACCTTCAACTATCAATAACCGTTACCACCCAGATTCTCATGTCTTCTCTTCCCGCACGGACGGGTGCAAGGGAAAAAGAAGCAGGTACCACCAGCATTGGTGTTGGTCCATGGATCCTCTCATCACGTTAACGGTCCCCAATCTGCCCATGTCGGCGGTCAAGCGATCAACGATTTTGACATGCGGATATCTCCGTTGCTTGCTTGCTGCTAACTGCATCTTCTAGCAACATGTCACCGCCAGTTCGGGCCAGCGCATCGTACGTCAATGGACATATACTGTTGGTTTCAAGGCCCGAGGTTATGGAACAGGATGCTGTTTACAGTAAACAACGGACTTGAACGAACCGAGGGCGTTTCGAGGCAGAAGTCTTTTTGGGCTCGTTGCGCTTCGGTACCTATTGGATCGGAATGATTCGAGAATTCTTCCGCATTCTATTTTGGTACGGGATGGATGTAATGAGAATCGCCCCCGTTTCACAGTATATTTTCCTTGGGTCACCGTTACAACGTCTTTGGGTGGCGAGAAGATGTTGTTGCACCGAGAGTCGGCCATGCCGGTCTTGTTATTCGCAGGGCAGGTGGGTGCATAGGGGAAATTGGGTTGGCCATCTGCAATCTGCATACTGGTAGGATGGATTCAGCTTGAAGGGGAAGGACAATCCAGATCTCTATATTTCGGACTAGCTGCCTGCCTTATGATCTAGGATTTTCCGGTTCCAGGTTGAAAGGCAACACACGAGGCCAACAACCGGCAAGCCCGACGTACCAGCCCTCCCGGTCAGGCGTGTCGGTGAGGCTGAAGTTCGTTGGCGAGGGATCGATTAAACTCATTCGTAAGGCTGGCGGTAGGGTGGGGGAGCACCAACAGATTCGCAGCACTGACCATCACATCCTCCTGCACGTTTCCAACTCGCTCTCGCTTTATCTGGGTCCCTTAACCGCATTGGCTGATGTGATGGGGCTCGACGTTATCATGCCGACGGCGGATTATCGTTATTATTGACTGGGGATGGTGTTTGTTTTGCGTGGGTTCAGATGTAATAAACATTGTTCCCTGAATTAGAATTGTCGGTTATGATTTGCGGGTTGAATGGCAGGGAACATTTGGCGATGACTCGTCTCTGCATACTCGCTTTCGCAAAACGTCAAAGGATCGCGGAAAGGCGAGCATACTCGTATGTGGCTCGGATACTGCTCCATTGGCATTACTACACACACACACACAGATTGCTGGGATGACAATATTCCATTTCGAGGAAGTAGTCTCCCTGGCCGTCGATTGCTTCTATGTATGTCTTACATGTAGCATGATCTTTGTTAATGCCGTTCGAACTAATGAACTGAATACATCTCATCAGGCGCGCTTCACGACCAGACAGCTTTACTTGAAAGGGAAATGGCTACGCTGAAAAGCGTGTGTGTTAAAGACTAGACTCTCGAGTATGGCGTTATGGTCAAATGAAGTGCAGCGCGGCTCCCGGCATTAGCTTAGTGCCAAAACGCTCTGCAGCTGTCCCATCATGCGTGTCTCAGACCATTGAAGGGTAGACAGGGACGATCCGTTCCTAGCACATGTAGGTGCCGACGGGTGTCTTAGATGTACATACAGTGCTTCCGCGACGGCTCGACACGTCACGTCAATGTATGTACGCGGGAAGACTGTGATTGTCTTGTTCTGCTGATGCAGGTAGACCATTTAGGATTGAGTAATGCAGATGAGAAACGAACGAGCCCCAAGAGAAGAATAGTACTGTAGTGTTCCAGTGATGTCGGAGCGTCTGACATCGAATGGATAGACTAGTCCCGGGAGCTCGCCTTTCTGATTCATTGAACTGCATATGAACCATCGTCGATCGGGTAGCATCCGTCTCCCAGTCTTCCAGTCTGTACTCTGAAGATCGCAACTATCAAGTGCTACGAATTTCAGAAGATCATGATCAAGAGACGAGTGCTTAGTTTGAACTAGATTCTGACACTCATCGGCTCGCAATTGCCGACGAAGAAGACCCTCGCTTACGTTCTGACAGCCATGAACAGCAGTGACAGACACTGATCCACGCGATGCAATGTGCGAAGTTCAAGCAGCATGGCTCTCGTGGCGTTCCCTAAGCGGTGGCAGAAGAACGCAGAGCATATCAAGTATATAGCTGCACATGCCTGCCAAGGCAACATGATGGGAAAATCGGTCAGTGTGCGTGATGGTATGGTCTCATGGGTGTCATGTGGCCCATCAGCATCGGCGAAGTATTTTTGCTATATGCACCTACACCTCGTAGCTTTTCTCCAAGAGAGGTCGACCCGGGGTCCAAGTGGTTCGCTTGTATTATCACAGAGATTACAAGTTGCATATGGTGGTGATAAGTTGACATTCTCCACGAACAGAGTCTGAGCAGGGCAGAGCGAAAGGTGGGACCGCAGAGGAACTTCCTCTGCGTGCAGCTGACGATTACTAATGGAGGATAGACCCTTCGCGTAAATGGACGGGTCAGCACCACAAGTTGGGTTCTGTTGCAGTGACTGGGGGGGAGTGGCCTTGTTGGGAGAGATGGGCAGAATGACACTGAAAGTTCGGAATCCGAGCTACTAATCTCAGTGGGAAACCTCTAACTTACACATTGAACTGGATTTGAGATAGCTATTAGACTTTGTGTATCTTTTGCGCACACAATTCTGTATTGGCCTTCAACGAATGCATCATGATAGTTCACGAAGATCGAATATGTCAGCAACCCCGCAAAGCTTTTGGGACAGTTCTGCACAATAAAGCCGACCCATCTCAAGGATTTAGGACCAATTTCCGTTTTTATACTATTGACCATTTGTGGATTGTGTAATTGCTGGCCGGCCACTAATTGCTGACTGCATCTGTATGTGGATACAAAGCTGACGGGAGCAACGAGGTCATTGTTCTAACCTATACAGGGACAGTTGGCGAGAATCATGTCAAGGGTGACTGTCCCCGCTTCGTTGTCGTTGGTCCTGAAGTACATGGGCATTAAGGCAATAAGGCAATCGTGGACAAGGGATGAACATCCGAGTCTATGCTTATTTGGCACCCGATGATGGGTCGCCGCTGGGCACCGAGGGAAAGAATGATGGATTCTTCATTCGCTCTCGGTTACGCTTTGCGATCTCTGCATTCTTGATCTTGTCGATCCGCATTTGGTAGAAATTCCTGGCAGTGTTAGCCTGAACATGTGGAGTAAGGTCCGACATGTGCCATAGTGCTTCAGAAATGGCAACCTATATCCATGGATATATCAACTTGGAGAAGTACCGTAGTCATTGCCATGATCAGTGGATATGAAGACGGCATGATCCAATACTGTGATGGGTGTATAGTGCTAGAGGTAGTGGGATAGTGAGAAAAATATGTTTACTCACTTGTTTAATGAGAAAATTCGAGGGCCCTGATCAGCAGGCACCTCTTCTCTGGACTTGGAGAGCTGCTTGATCTGTATAACAGTCGTTAGTATGAATCATGATGATATGGAAAGTAGATGAACATACTTTTTCGTCTTTGGCCTTTTCATCCTCCTTATCCTCCTCCTGTTCTTTTGCTTTAGCATCTTTGTCCTTATCCTTGTCCTTGTCCTTCTCCTTCTCCTTTTCTTTGCGTTTCTCTTTCTTCAATCTCTGTTTCTCTTCATACTCCTTCTTGACCTTTTCAATCTCACGATCCATCTCTTCTTTCTTCTTTCGAGCAGCGGCAGCCGCCACTTCATCTGCATCAGGTTGGCAGAATCCACGATCGCTCAAATGACCAATACAAATATAGAAGAAGTCCTATTCCCCATAAGTATGAGGTTATCGGTGGCACTTGGACATTCATAATACCTTGTTGTCAGGTGTGATCATTACGCTAGTCGTTGGTTTGTAGCAAATCCAGCATGCTTTGGCTGAGCCATCCCCAACTCGACGATGATGCCAAACATTCTGGAGAATAACGGACATGTTACACGTGAATTAATCAGTGTCAATATTCATAAAGTGATTCGAGATGTGTTGGAATTGTGAGTCGATTACTGTCGAATGGTTCGGTTCCTGCTGTTGGACGGATATTTGAAACCCCCATTCAATCCTTCTCTTTAAACTTGTGGAGCTTCAAATTATATCACGAGTAACACGGAGCTGGAGTTGATATTCGAAGCAAAGAGGACGTCTCCAGAAACGGCCAGACTAGGTAGACGTCTGGTCGTTGGATTAGGGTGGAACAGCTAACCCCGATAAGGATTAGTGCCAGTCTCGATCTCTTCGTCTCCCTCTGAGATATTTGACCCTCGAACAGCCAATCACTACCGTCAAATCACATATGTCAAGAGCTCCATATCAACTACAAAGTGGGTTCAGGACTTTTGTCTTTTCCAGAAGTGTCCAAACCTCAGGTTTGTTCCAACTACCATTGTGGCAGCACAAGAGAATTCGAGCCGTGACGTATACAACTCAAAGAGTCATTACCAATATGGGTAGCCAAACAGGTCAGCTACGATATGTTGATGTTGGTCCGCGGGAAATTCTTTATTATAAGAATCTGTAAGCTGAAAGTTCTCAGATTGGAATCAACTTGGGAGATCCTGTCTTCCGCGGAGAGTATCACGGGACTCAAAGGCATGAAAGTGATTTCAACGACGTCCTTCAACGTGCTTTAGATGTTGGATGTAAAAAGTTCATGGTAACTGGTTCTGATCTTAAAGAGTCACAACATGCAGTGCAAATCGCAAAAGATCATCGTAAGAAATCCTGAGAAACGAAAGCATTATTGTTTCTGACCGGAATATCCAGCCGGTGTCTGTTATGCCACAGTGGGTGTCCACCCATGCTCAGCAAAGCAATTTGATACCCACCCGGGCGGTCCATCTGCTCTGATTTCAGCTCTCAGAGATCTTGCGAAGACCGCGAAGGAGTCTGGAGAAGCTGTAGCCTTTGGGGAAATTGGCCTGGATTATGACCGCCTATTCTTGACTCCCAAAGACCAACAGCTAAAGTACTTTGAAGCTCAGTTAGAGCTTGCAGTCGAAATTCAACTCCCACTTTTCCTCCATTCGCGAGCGGCGAGCGAGGACTTTGAAAGGTTGCTAGGAGCTGTATTGCCCCAATTGCCGAAGAAAGGCTTAGTGCACAGCTTTACGGGCACACTCGAGGAAATGGAACACATGATCGCTCTCGGCCTCGACGTAGGTGTGAATGGTTGTAGTTTAAAAAGTTCGTCATCCCTGATACCTCTAAACATTGTACTGACCATTTGTCTAGCCGAGGAAAACGTCGAGGTCGTGAGGGCGATACCACTCGAACACCTGCAAATAGAGACCGACGGACCTTGGTGTGAGATGAGGCCAAGTCATGCTTCGGCGAAGTACTTGAAAGACGCCCCAGTCTTGCCAAAAGCAGTCAAGAAAGAGAAGTTTAGCAAGGGCCTCATGGTCAAGGGGCGCAATGAGCCTGCTACTATACCGCACGTTGCCTATGCCATAGCTCAAATCAAGGGAATAACTGTTGAAGAAGTGTGTGAAGCGTAAGTTTTTGCATTAAAAAACCAGCATTGCTCTTCACTGACGGTTCTTAGTGCATGGCGCAATTCTATTCGAATGTTTGGCTTGGGGGAGACGGCCGAGTAAACAAAGCAATTTCTTGCGCATAGGTTTCATAGAGCATACACCAAGCATCAAGCATAGCATGGCACAGAATTTGCCGTAGATGAAAGCAGTCAATGAGCATAAATTAGAACCTAAATATTTGTATAGGGCTGTTGGAATGTCTTCAGGTAATTGATAGTCCAAGTACTATTTCTGAACGCAGTTGGATTATTTGCGACATAATCGTTGCAGCTTGCTGCCAAAGCCTTACTGTGCCATTATCAATACAAATACTATTGAGTTTGCAGGATTACTTACCAAGTTGGATTGCTAGTCCATACAGCAGCGGCCCAATCTCCACAGAATGTTGTATTGATGACCAACCTTTGTCTCCCAAATGCTTTCTCGTAGTTGCATCCACCTCCTTCAAAATTTGCCTGCGGAGTGCCCCAACTCGCCGGGTTTGGAATGTTGTTCTTGAGATCAACCGGAATGGAATCTCTAGGAAAAAACCATATTTTGATTGATGTTGAGGTCCATTCCATGGCATATACACCCCCGCCGATGGCGTTTAGCCCAGTCCCAAAAGAAAAGGGAGAAGAAGAACCTATACCACAACCAGCATTACTAATCTGGCCTGGAGCATTTATGAAACAATTCTTCGTATTGACTGTGCCTGCCGAGCCAATTCCCGATATGCTGCATCCATCCGCTGTGTGCAAGCTCATAGCGTTAACAGTGTTGGTATGGACACCTAGTGCCAGTCAGCGAAGCCATCCTGTGTCGTAATCAGGCTCTCCGTAACATTGTTTTCATACCCTCGATGATATCTACTCATATTAGCTCAATTTTTGCTTTCATGCCCATGGATATACTAACCAATTTCTCCCTCTTCTGGCCACGTTTTTTCGCTTCCCCAGGTCCAGAAGCTTGGCCATGTACCGCAAGTGCTTGTTGGCATTGCTTCCACGTCCAGAACAAAGAGGCCTTTCATATAGGTTTTCTTGCTATGTAAACGCACGCTTGCACGGCCATCGGGTGCCTTGTTTTTGCTATCAACAGTCATGGAAAACTGAGACGTCGTAGATTTGACAAGACCTTGGGCAGTGGCATCGCTTTGCGACAGATACCTAACGAAACCGTGGGTCGGATCTGGTTCATTGAAGAATGTAAAACCAGACAGGAAACTTGTCCCTGCAAAATTGTCCACCAGTGTGTATGCCCCTAATGCGCCCTGACTGAAAAGTCCTTCGATCAAAAGAAGTACTGGCAAAATGTCGCGCATTTTACTTTTCCAATTACCTTGATCGAACATAACAAAAGTATTTTGAATGTGCTACAGGCTTGGACTGCTCCGCGAGGTTTCTAAGAATGCACGAGAGTACCATCTCATTTTGCCGCAGACTCCTAGTGTTATAGCAACAGCAAGTAGAATTTGTCCCAACAATCTCGCCAACTTTTTCCTTGAAGATAAGCCGATATCACAGAGCCAGTAAAACGGAGACAATATACTAGAGGCAATCCGGTAGAATGTGACAGTTTCGAAGATACGCAGATTTGTATACTCGGTGCATTTCGGTAGGCGTCGCTTTGTAGCAAGGCGCCTGGAAATCTTGTCCATTTCAGACTTTGGTCTTAAAGGAACCATTTTGTATGTAACGGAGAGTGGTTATTGGCGGAATTCTTCCATACAGCCGAGATTGTTGGGCGCGAAATGTCCCCCTGCGCAGGAGTGATAGTATAATACATCGTAAAAGCTACATGGTTCCAAACAAGCACAGATAGTATACATGAAACAATTCAGACCTGGCCTGGCCAGTACCCTTTGTCTTTCCACAGATTCACTGTGTTAACAGTAAGTGGTAAAAGTAATAGGGTTTCGAGTTGTGCACGTGCTTTACGCACCACTGGGTCGTTCGTCCGCAACCTCTTTGTCGGCTTCGGATAATTGGATGAGATATTCGCCGGTCAGTCCCAGTGTAATAGCTCCTCCAGTGAACCAAGCACCCTTCAAGAACCACCACCAACAATTCTGCACATCTTTAAGGTTGACACGGTAAATCATCGTCGCAAGAGTAGCTGCCGCGCCTCCACAAGAGCCAACAAAAAAAGCTGGTCCCATACCCGCCGCCACGCCAGTAGCAGCCAACAGGCTAAGTTGCACGACAGCCAAACCAGTCAGAACAGCTTTGGTTTCCTTGTCGTGTTTTAGAGCGATGCTTTTGATGCCAGCTTTCGCATCGTCTTTGATGTCCATGTGAGCGTATATCATGTCGTATAGTATCGTCCAAGCAATATTGCTAGTGTAGAGACATGCGGCAGAAATCAACGCAGCTTGGTTCGAGAGTAAATCAACCCCCAGAGCTGGAAATCCCATCATGGCCCCCCAGGAAAACGTAAGCCCCAGGACGAATTGTGGGTAATTCGTCACTCTCTTGGCAAGTGGATAGGTAGCAACAAAAAGTAGCGATGGGGTTGCGTACCAGAAGCATTCGAAAGGAAAGGAAAGAAGAACACCGAGGCCAACAAGGAGCTGTCCACCGGTGAAGACAATAGCTGCCTGTGGACTGATAGCCTTCCGAGCGATAGGGCGTAGTCTAGTACGCTCAACATGCGGATCCAAGTTTCGATCCCAGAGGTCATTGATCGTGCAACCTGCTCCTCTCATAACCAATGCTCCCGTGAAGAATAACGCACCCGTACTGATGACGGCCCAGGGTGAGGCCATCGGTGTTGCCATCGTAGCAGCGATCAGAGTACTGAAGAGACATGGGAAGAAGAGATAGTATGTACCAATAGGCTTATCCAGTCTTATAAGCTCGGCATATGGAACCACAGGCCTGGGAAGATATGAAAGTAGTCCTGTAGTTGGAGGCTTGTAGTCCTGGAGCTGCTTTGGAGTTTCATGAGTTGATGCTACAGCCACATTTCGTGACTGTAGACATTGTATAGTTTTCAGGTGGGTGCCATTTGTCAGAGGTCGCATAGTAACACTGAGTGGCCTATTTTGGGTGGCATATTGTCTCCTTGTCAATGAGTAATTCAGATTGATCCTTGGCGCTCTTTTCAATCCACCCGAGAGAGGACTCAGGCACGCATCACTATACCGAAGTGATCGCAATAAAAGTGGTGATCCCATCTCTTGAGGTTTGGGTTAGTCTGTCTGCAGCTCAGAAGAATTTCGTTCCAGCAAAGAATGATAGTTTTAACGCCGAGAAGCTTACTCGCGAAGCATAACGGGAATGATGAAACAACTGATGCTTCCAATTGAGATGGTACTCTGATGCACTTTGAGATACAGGGCTTCTTCACTCATCAAATCCCCATCATCAATAATGTTGTTGGCCGTAAAGATTGTTTTGAGATATTGAGATGGTGCCAATGGCCCGTGCGCAAACTCACGTGCTTCACCCGTCGCGTTACGCTTCGTAAACTGTGCCACTCCTTCACCTTCCGCGTCGACGAGACTCTCACCCTTGCGTATACTCGGGATTCACGACGATATTTCTCTCGTCTGATTCGGACGACGCGACTGAGGTTATGTCTCGGTGACATGGACTACAGAGATTACCTCACCGGCTTTCGTGGATCTAATTAGGGCCGCAGCACGATGCCCGCGGCCCGCCCAAGGGCTTCTTTCGAGCCCATCCCGCCGGATTTTGACGTGCGAACGTTCGTCGAAACGGCGGACAATTTCAAGTATGCCGATCGCATAACGTAT
The DNA here is from genome assembly GCF_010015735.1 of Aaosphaeria arxii CBS 175.79. Taxonomy (NCBI): domain Eukaryota; kingdom Fungi; phylum Ascomycota; class Dothideomycetes; order Pleosporales; genus Aaosphaeria; species Aaosphaeria arxii. Next base: position 2,084,317 of record NW_022983479.1, read on the forward strand.
GAGATGATCGCCAACAATGGCATGGAGCAGTTTGAGAAGTTGGTTCTCTTACACGTCATAATAGGTGGGAAACCTTTGGTAATAGAAGGTTTCGAAGAGGTGTTGGATCCCTGGACCTTTACACCTTCCTGGCTGCGGGACAATTGCGGCGACAAAGGTGAGTTGTTGAATTCGAATGCGCCGAGGGTGCTTTGCTAATACCCAGTTAGTGGAAAACGCACGCAACTTGACTACCAAGGAGAATATCCCACTCACGATCAAACACTATCTCAAACATATGGCGAAGCTTACGGAGCAATTTTTTGATACACCCGAGCGGTACAGGGACAAAACAAGGCAACGCATCTATCTTAAGGACATCGATTGTCCCCCAGTATGGCAGGACAAACTCAAGGAGCTCATTCCTGCAGGTCTATACTATTTGAATGATAACACAGGAGAGATGGGAGGACCTGGCGCACTGGATGAACCTGGCTTTAGGAAAGGTCGAGGAATTGCGCGTGCTGGTGACTTAATGAGCAGTTTGCCACCTGAAATGCGAGCCGAGAACCTTATGTGTTATATCGGGCATGAAGGAACCTATACCCCGTCGCATCGCGAAATGTGTGCTTCCCTTGGTCAAAACATCATGGTCAACGCATCCGGCACGATCAGTGAGGATGGACAGCCCGAGCGCCCTGGTTCTTCCCTTTGGTTTATGACAGAAACTAAGGACCGCCAGGTTGTTTCTGAGTATTGGCTCTCTGTTTTAGGACACGACATTGAAGTTGAGAATCATTTTGCGCAGTTGATTGCTTGGAAAAAGGCACGATTTACAACATACGTTGTCGAGCAGCGACCCGGCGACTTCATTTTAATTCCACCATTGGCGCCGCATCAAGTATGGAACCGTGGCACCCGCACCATGAAAATCGCTTGGAACAGGACCACGGTGGAGACCCTCGAACATGCCTTGAACGAAGCTCTACCCAATTCGCGAATCGTATGCCGGGACGAGCAATATAAAAATAAGACGATTATCTACTACACCCTTCTAAAATACGCGAATCTTTTACGCATAGCGAGGGCTCAAGTTGAACTTGGTGGTGAGCAAGCTGAGAGTATCCAAACGTCTGTGAAGGTTCGGCAGGTCCAGCGTGACTTCAAAAAGCTTTTCGATCTCTACAAGTCTGTCCTCCTTTCAGAGATGTTCACGCCGGATTCCCGGGAACATCCTGAGTTCCTTCCGTACGACAGTAACGTCACCTGCGCTTATTGCAGATGCAACATCTTCAACCGCTTTCTCACCTGCAAAACTTGCAAGAACGCCTTCAGCAAGGATATCGATGAACCTTATGACGTGTGCATGGATTGTTACTGTATGGGTCGCAGTTGCCAATGCCAGTCTGGCTATCAGTGGGTGGAGCAGTGGAAATGGAAAGATCTAGTTCGCAAGTACGAGGAGTGGCGCGCCCAAATAATCGACATTGATGGGCAAATGACCGAGAGCACACCCCTTCCCTTACAGGAAGAGCGCCGATATCTAGGCAAGAAGACGTTAGCACAGGTTTGCCAGGAACAACTAAAACTTCGACCATTTGTTGATCCAAACGTCCCCGTACCCGTAGATGACGGATCCGATGGGGAGGAAATCATCGTCAATGATGATGGCACGGTCAAGAAGACCGTGAAAAAGAAGTCGAAGCAGTGGCTCAGGAACAATAAGTCCTGTCATTGCTGTCTGCATCGACATCCAACTTGGAAGATGGCCTTTTGTTCGAATTGCGACTTGGGCTACTGCTACGGTACGCTCTTCCGAGCTCATGACATGATGCCCTTGGTGGTCATGGAGAATCCCAGCTGGAAGTGCCCCCACTGTAAGAGAACATGCAATACAGGGGCCTGCCGCCGGGACCCTCGTCAGCATCCATATGAACCAAAGGGGACCTTACTAGGACATGATACGAAAAAGGTTGCAGACCCACGTTCTGTGGAATGTCTTGTGGATTTCAGCGTCTCGAATCTGAACTGGTTGCGGGAGGGCGAGTCTATTGGGAACAGCACTGGCCCGATGCAACGACGAGTCGAAGAAGCTGAGCGTGCGAAAATGGTCGATCCCGCGCTTGATGATCGATACACGGACGATGACCACGACCATTCGTATAGGAATGGTATCGCATATTCGCCAGTGGTTGATGGCACGGCCGAAGTTAATGGCTTCATAGACCCATCAGCTGTGCAGTTCCAGCCAGACATGGATTTCCAAGATGACACTAACCATTACTACTATCCAGACCCCTATATGAACGGCGATATTCCGCGCCTTGGGAAACGAACTCATGAATACTCTGACCTTGAGCTTGAGACACCGAAGCGGAAGAAGCCCAAAAAGCAGAAGAAAGATGAGCCCGTGCAACCACTTCCCCCAAAGAATGCTTCTGGCAAACAGTACCAGAAAGAGGTTCAGAAGAAGCTTCTCGAGGAAGCCAAAAAAGATGACCGTTTCATCATTGTGTATGCTCGAATGAGACAGAAGTCCAAGATTGTGAAACTATCTCTCACCACCGGTCTTTTGGATACAATAAGGCAACGGTCTACGCTAGTGCATCGATCAGAGCCCCGTCTTGACGAACAGCGAGAAGAACAGAACACCATTGGCTCTATTCTTGAATCAGATGTTCTAAATCCAAAAGCTGTCTCGCCAACTAACGGAGAAGCCAAGACTCAGAAATCGTTCCGCATCAGAGTCGATGAGGACCAAAGTTATGGAACGAGGAGGCGAGATAGAGAGGGTGGTGCTACGGGTAAATCCAGCCGGCCTCCAGCGCGATACGAAGAAGTTACCATTGATTCCGAAGAGGATGTGGACGAAGATGATTATGTTGAGTATACTGGGAATCGGAATGGTCGTTCGCAAGGCCGAAGCTCAGCCTGGCTAGCACGGAAAAATCAGGGAGAGGAGGATATGCCGACAGAACTTCCATCCAACTTCAAGGATGGTGATGTAAACCCTCGTCGGGAGAGAGATCGCGAGCGAGATCAGGAACGAAGAGAGAGGCGAAAGACTATGCCGTCAAATTCTAAAGCAGGCATTCGCAAACCTGGTCGCCCGTCGCGAAAGAGTACTGGAGACGTGTCGGACCATGAAGAAGATGCTCCACATGTCGAAGACACAGATGCGTTCTCGCTCGCCCAAACGGCAGCGGCAGCGGCGACCGCCATTGGCGATGCTGATGAAGCACTGGGCCGAGACGAGGAGGCCAAGGCTCGTGAGGAGGCAGCTGCTGTGGAAGCCGAAGCCAACATGAGGGCCAAAATGGCTATTTGGGGAGATGGTTCAGAGGATGAGGAAGTGAACAACATAATTGATACCCTAGCCGCAGAAGACGAGCGACTGCACGAAGAAAGAGATAACCAGGCCACGCCAGAAACCCCTCCTGTCTCTGTCCGCACTGGCCCTCCACAGACTTCCAATTCAATTTTCTTACGACCCGGAATGGCTGGTAAGAAGATCAAGATCACAGCCGCTAAGCGAAATGGTACGACTGCGGGTCCCTCTGCTACATCGTTGACATCGCCAATTTCGACGTCCGATCCCAAGCCCGTACGTAAGAAGGATCCCAAGGCTGTCGATCTGTCGGAAGAGTCAGAAAGCGACAGCGAGGATGAGATACCAGCCACAGCGCCCGAACCTAAACGCCCGACCCGGCCAGTTGGTAGGCCTACCATGAGGCCTACTCGAGGATCTAGCATGGCAAAGAGGGGCCGTGGCAGGCCACGCAAGGTCGTATAGACCACTCATCGCGTTTCAATTCATTAATGGATCAGCTACGATGCTGAGGAACGCCAAGAGAGGATACGATCTGCAGCCAAAGCGTATGATTACACTATGGAGATGAAATAATATCAATGAAACGTTTTATGAATTATGATGTCTAGTCTGATCATTCCCAGGGCTATCGTGGAGTGAGTGTAGTGTATACTAGTTGTTCAATTCTACGAAGTCGTCAGGTATGTATGCTTTGTGAACAATAATCAAAACACACATGAGCACGCATCACGTCCGAGCATCTCACCGCATTGATGCCATTCATACATCGTTCATTGTCATCGTACACAGTAAGTTTGTAACTATCCGTTGCAAGTTTGGAGACCTCTAAAGGTGATAGAGAGCGTTCCAGGGCTGTCATTCGCTACGTCTGCTTGTATCTAGGTTGTATTGAGCCTAGCGGTCGGTGCTTTTAAGACATTATAAGACCGACGCCACCAAATATCAAAGTTGAAATAACAAAGTTTCAACAAGTTTACGGAGTTTGTTATTTGTTATTTGTTATTTGTTATTTGGGTATTGGATATTTTGCTATCTGAGCAACTCGTGACCGCTAAGTAAGGGGCCGATTATACAAAATTTTCTGTGCTTTCCCGAACCTCTCTTGTCAGTTTCCCCCAACCTCGTCATCATGGATTACGAAGAGTACCAACGGCTAAGGATTGCTCTAGTTGTCCAGTGGTATCTGTATACATCGTCTTGCGTGATATACATTTCCGCCCTTGCGCGTGCTCATGTAGCTGAAAAGAACGAGAGAGCAAGAAGGCGTGCACCACATCCATCCATCATGCCCAACTTGGTGCCCTCGACCATCTCATTAATTGATTTCAAAGTCCTCCTATCCCGCTACCCACACGCCGTACCAGAGGAACTGCGCGACCTCGACGTCCAGCGCTATGATACCATCCCCGCGCAGCTCGCCGCCAGGAAGGCAGCCGCCGACAATGACGATGCAGCCACAGTGTCGCTCAACAAGGAAGAACTCGTGAAATTGGTCGAGTGGAAACTGTAAATAATCTCCTCTTTTCTATTTCTCTCCATCATACACTTTTCCCCCTGAACCATTATCATTCAACCCCTTCCCCAAAGCTCGTAACATCATCACCATCTCCACCACCCAAACCTCCCCGACACCACCCACTCCCACAATTGTAAATATAAAAAGCTAACCCACCCACCCAGCAAACACGGCACGTTCCGCCCAACCCTCCTCGCCTTCGTGCAATCCAACCCCTCCGCCCTGGTAACCAAAACCACCGCCACCGCCTTCTCTGAACTCTCATCCCCTGAATCCACCTCTCCCCTTCCCGCCCTGAAGACCCTGGTCAAAGCACTCAAAGGCATCGGACCCGCAACAGCATCCCTGGTCCTATCTACCTACTCCCCAACCACGGTGCCCTTCTTCTCGGACGAGCTGTTCCGATGGGCGATGTGGGAGTATGGGTTGGGGGAGGACGGGTGGAAGAGGAAGATCAAGTACACGGCCAAGGAGTACGAGGAGCTGGCGACGAGGGTGGAGGCCGTGAGGGCGAGGTTGCAGGAGGAGGCGGGGGAGGACGAGGTGGTCAGCGTGGTGGATATCGAGAAGGTTGCTTGGGTGCTCGGGATGGCGGACTGGGATCTCGATGAGGAATGGGTTGTTAATGAGACGCAGAAGGTTGGGGAGGGAGGGAAGAGCGAAGGGGATGTTACTCATGAAGGGCAAGAGTTGGGGGAGGAAAGTAAGAGCGAGGGGAAGGGTAACAGGAAGGTTGAGGAATCTACTGTTGAAGAGGGGGAAGCGCGTAAGAGGAAGGTTGACGAGTCTACTGTTGGAGAGGCAAAGGGTGATGATGGGGCGGGGCCACGGAGGAGTCAACGGAGGAAGAAAGAGTCATTAGAATTCTAAACGAGGATGATTCAATCCCTTAGATGGAGGCGTTTGGAAGTTTTTATAGCATATAGTATATCGAACAATGGAATTCGTGGCTACTTCGTTAACACTTAGACTGAGAGGTATGTCTGCCGCCATGATTTCTCCTCCCCATAACGAACCAAGCGCTTGGTATGCATAAACAAGAGTGAAGCTTCCATCGACCAAAAAAACGCCATGAGCATTGAAAACGCCGCAATTAAGAGCATGGGGTATCCGAACAAAAACAACACCGCTCGATAGAGTATTACTTAAACACCGGGAACAGCACCTTTACTCCGAATCCGTCCGTTCTTGATGGCGCCGATCGTAACGCCTGCCTCGCCCGTCATCCATCCCGGCATCTGCTCTCCGTCCACAACACCCTGTTCGACGAGTTCCCTAACACCCGCGAAAACATGCGATCCGGAGAACGTGACACGGACATCTGGGACCCAGGCATTGTCGAGTTCTTCGATCTCCTGGATGTCTTCGGCTGATCGATCTAGTAGGGACGGCCGCCCTTTGCGCTTGCCTCGTGAAGTCTCCGCGCTCGCTCCTGTGGCGTCTTGTTGTTGCTGTGTGCTGTTCGATTGCGGCGGGAACGGATCGTCAATGCGGACCTCAAATCGCTCGATGCCTTGCCCGTCGTTGGCCTTGCCCGAGCTACCAAAGCGCCCCGCAGCAACGGCCTTCCTCCGCTTGACTTCCTGGGTTTCTGTTGCATCAATGTGTCTCTTTGGCCGTCCCGGGCCAGCTTTTTGCGCGACCGCGTCGACAGATGTTCCCTTGGCCTCGCTTAGTTTCCCAGTAGCCACGAAATCCAGCGCGTTCTGGCTGAAGCTGTGGTCGGCAAAGATGCTCCATCCTCCAGCTGCTGCATTGCTCTTTCCAGGTCCGCGATATGCGAGAAGCGCACTGAGCGATCTCGCGGTGAAATTGGTGGGGGTAAGTTGATAGCGAGATGATGGGCGGGAGAATGCTTTGGGAATAGCTTGGAGAACAACATCACGCAGGTGTCGACCCTCGTCTCCGACTACCTGGCCCAGATGTGTGGCTAATGATACGTAGATATAAGGCGATCCGTTGGGCCAGATGAAGAAAACGGCTTTGGCACCATCCGAAGAATTGGAATCTGTCGCCAATGATGCCTCAGAGCTGTACGGGGAATCGTGTATGTATACGCGGAGGATGGTGATGGGTAGCGTCTTTAGCTTGGTGATCAGATAATGGGCCTTCATCAACGGACTCAGCTCTTTGGCAAGGTTCGTCATGAATGTTTGCGCCTGGAATCGCGGTAGATGCTCCGAGTCATTCGTCACTTCCATGTCCTTAACCACTCTGTTGTTCGGAATCTTGGCCATTCGTTTCGCGGTCCAGCGGAGCGCTTGAGGGTGATCGAGCAGGTGCTGTATTTCCGCCGTCGCAAGCTGGTACATGGAGATGCCAGTGCGCCAGTCGCCCTCGAGAATGCGATCCATAACTTCTCTTCTTCCGCCCTTACGAGACAACAATTCTTTGTAGATTTCCTGTAGCTCTTCGTAGCTCTCCGCTGGCTCGTAGGGCGCATCGTCTTCCTCCTCGGCATTTTTGTCCTGATCACCTAACAGGTAGGGTTTGCAGAAGTCGCGATTCTTCTTCTGGAGCCATTGTTGGGCCAGGGTGATGAGGGATGTGCGCGAAAGCTTGCCGAATGCGCGGACGACCTCGCGGTGGGTGACGGGGAGCCTGTGCGAGTGAGGGATGTTCCCATAGTTCGGAGCGGTGACTTTTGTAGTTGAAGCCATGTTGGTCTACATGGGGGACGGACTCTTTCCCGGTATTGCTGGCATGTTGTTGATGATGTTTATTGGTGCTAGTAGATATCGCGGAACGCGTCGAGCTGAGTCCCCACTGCCATGCTAGCTCAACGGGCCAAGCGTAGATGTCACGTGACGATGATCATAGTAAATTAAATCTACGAGTGGCTGACAAACCAGGTTTTTGTTCCGACGTGACTACACAGTAGTATTCACATGCACATGCACATGCACATGCACATATGGACTGTAAAGCGTAACTTTACGCAGTCTCCATACGCAACCCGCGAAAGGAAAGTCTTTCCGGTCAGTGAGATATTGGTCACGACCATGCTGACCATGATGGAGGAATGCACTTCTTCTCATTATCGTACGGTCTCATGCAATACGATCCTCCCTAAACCATCTGCTGCGGTGGACGTGATAGTGGCATGCAGAGGTGCAGAAATGCAGCTTAGAGTGCGTTGTAGGCGTCACAACGACGTGATGACCTCGAGACGTCACCCCACGGGTACATGTATCGTACTTGTAGTTGGGCACTACGTACGCACGCTGAAGATACTTACTCGTACCGGTAGTCCGATCGAGCAACGATGAACCCTACGCAACGAATCAACGAATCAGCGAGTCAGATCGCTGGGCATACATGATGGCCCACGAGCAGGTCCCGGACGGGGAAAAGCGTCGGAAAGGCTCCCGGTTGATGGTCGGCAGTTTACCTCGGACCCTTTTTATTGCTGGGTCTGTCTGGTCTGAAATGAATACTTGTCTTGAATTGTACAAGATGAGACCTCCGGTGATGGATTAGCGAAAGGATCCACCGAAGCGCCCCCGTCGGCGCATGAAGGCCGCCTCTTGGGTGAAAGGGGAGAGAAGATCCATGACGAAGGGGAGCCTTGTTGGTTGAACAAAACAGGTGGCCACGCCCAGAACTGATGATAGAGAGATACAGATGAGGGGTACAATAGATTGACAGGCAAAAGACGAAGCCACAAAGGCGGAGGTGTATTGTAAATTGTGTCGCGAGGGCGCGTGAAGCGCCATGACCCCCAGTTCCCCAGGCTGAATGAGTGTAAAACAACGGAGAGGACTCAGAGGAGTGTGGGAGTTGAAGGATAGATTACAAAGCCATGGGAAGGAAATCCCACGCCCAGTACGATAGAGGTATAGTATGGGACTGCTAAGAGGTGAATTAACAATCCAAGTAGACAAGTAAGGCGACCGGCGCAACCAGGTAGGGTGAAGCCGGATCGGAGCACACACGAGGTCCCCACGCACGCTTTCTGTTCCTTTCATACAATAGGACCCGTAGTGTGTAGACAGTGGCCTCGTAGCCTCCGTAGTCTCAAAAGGCTATTGGTGAGGTATTCAAGTGGTCATCATAATCAATAATAGACGGCCGAAGTATCGGCGGGGCAGATGCGAATCAACGGAAAAAGACCCCAGCACCAGCCCACCAAGCAAACCCTTTCACTCAACCACCTCCAGGCTCTACCTACCCACTACCCTATCACTCCACACATACCCACACGCTCTTGTCTCTCTCTCTTTCTCTCTTTCACACCACACATCTTCAATCATCACCACCGCAGGAACAAAACAACCTGGAGATTCTGTTCAACTGCGTAACCACCAAGGAAACCCCGATATTTCGCGTCGACCGCGCAGTACTCGCTGGGCGTACGTGCACACACTGACTGGATGTTGCGAAATTCCCGCCGGCACCCAAATCCTCGGAATTACTCATCTTGAACGTCCTGACGCAACCGTACCGCCGAAACGTCAAAGATCCGCCTCACCACAAAGCCGCCGGCGCACACTCCGGAATATTCCCCCTCAGCCAGGAGCGATTCGATATCTACTGTTATCTCATCTCCATCTCTCCATCTTTCATATCACCTCAACCCCAATGTCTGCGTATAACGGACGGCGAGGGCCCAACGTCTCTCGCTACGTTGCTGACCTCAATAACAATTCGGCCCTCACATCTACGTTCGACCCTCTCGAGGCACCTGCCAACTTGGACGACGACCTCGCAGTCTTTGCAAACAGCGATTTCATCGACTGGAACGGGGGCTCAGAAGGCGGCTTCAATCCCAACGCCTCCCTCGATTTCCACTTCAACCTCGACGAGAAGCCTAATGTGAACGTTGCCAATTCTCCAGCAAACAACGTCACGGCGACCGCCGATAACTCCAACAATATGGATCTAGGTATGTGGATTTATTTGCTCTTCTTCCAGCACTTCGACGTGCAGTGTTTCCAATTCTACGTTTCCTCTCTGTTTCCACATCCCTACAGCAATAATCGCTTTTTTTGTACTATCGCTGGTTATTCAATTTCGCGTCTCAATGCCTCGACCATTCCATCCAGCCTTGTTACACAGCATGGGCTATGGGTTATGGGTTATTGGGGGGTTTATATGGTTTCTGCAAAGTTCAACCCAATAGGCTCTTTGCCAAGGGTCGCTGCACACCCCGCCGATTGGGATGATGCATTGCACCATTCAAACCCCCCACCCCACGCCCACCGCCTATTTGGCCATTCACATCACGGGCCTAACGGAGCTGCGAATGTTCCTGCCATCACACATACAGCAGGCTGGTGGGCTAGCGGTTACTTGACCTGCCATGCCCTGCCCTGCCCTACACGCGGGACACTCGCAGTGACCTAGCAAGGCAATATGGCCTGCTAAGCACGCAATTGTCCGTGCAACTTCGCGAACTTCTTCTTCCATCCTCATTCATCTCAACCTCAGACGCACACACTCCACCTTTTTTACTCCACACATTCATTCTCGTATCATGTCTTCTAACTTTGACCCTTTCGCAGGCAACTTCGAATTTGCCGATTTCTCGACCTTTCCCAACCACATCGTCGATACTTCCATGCAGAGCGTTCCCCAGGTCGGCCACTACCCCATCAACCACAACTTCAACTCTCCCGTCTCCGCCGTCTCTCCCGTCACACCCGGATTCGATCACTCCACAGGTACGAAGCGCAAGTCGGAACATATCGATGAACAGGGTGAACCAGCATTAGATGAAGCCGCCCGTGTCGCCGCAGAGGAGGACAAGCGCCGCCGGAACACTGCGGCTAGTGCGAGGTTCCGAGTGAAGAAGAAGCAGCGTGAGCAGGCTCTCGAAAAGACGGCAAAGGAAATGTCAGACCGCGTTAGCGTTTTGGAGACCCGGATCCAACAACTCGAGACGGAGAACACCTGGCTCAAGGGACTCATCACTGAGAAGAACAACGGAAAGGCATCCAGCAAGGAGGTCAGCGCCATGCTCAAGAAACACATCGAGGAGAACAGCAGCGAGCGGAGTCGCGATACGCACACTGACGGCGTTGGCACCAAGTCCGAGGACAATTAAAGGCTTCGGCCAAAATTCTTACGTCAACATTTTTACCTTTCCAAAGCATGTCCTTCCGAACTTTTCTTGTTCATCTTCCCGCCGGCTAATCGCTGGTGCGCATATCTCTTTATACATATGTCTTCGCTTGTTCATGGTGTAGAGCGTGGTCTCAGGGTGGGCGGGGTTTTGGAAGACCATGTATACATTGCCCAGGACGAAGACAAGAAAGAGAAAACTACATGCGATGCTCATGATACTATGAGTACACGGATATTAGTTTCAGTTAATACATGGATGTTTATCACTTCTTTTCACGACAGAAACAAATATCTCCTCTCTCGTGTCTACTCTTCCTATTTGAAATTTCCATCACTACGCCCCAACTAATAATTAGATGTATTCTGTGTACAACAACACGCACATATTGTCCCACTACTCTGCCTTGTTCAGGGACTCACCTACTCGTGCGGCAGCGGCGCGGAGAGCCCCAAAATGCGGGCACTTGCGGGAGTCCAATTGTTGGGGGGGAAGAGGAAGGAGTGTGCTCAATACACAATTTCAGGGCCAGATCACGACATCCGAACCGCCTCACGCGTGCTTCCCGACCACCTTAATCTCTCTCAGGTTAGCAGGGTGACGGTCGCTTTTTCTCTTCTCTTCTCATTTCCCTTTCTCTCCAAGCGCCTGAATGAAAACTCTACGCCCTCAACATCCGACACTGCTACTAACTGACTACTGTTCAAGCCTGGAGGGAAATGTTGCCTATCCAAGCACTGCTAGGAATATAGGAAGATCAAGAAACGGAAGGCCTCTGTAACCCACCGGCCGACCCGAGCCTCGAGTCCGCGCTCCTCTCCGTATGTATTTCCGTTCCTTCAATGCGTGGATTTCGAACGGCCGTTCTTTACACAAGAGACCCAGTAGCGTTCACTCGTCCTCAGAGAACGACAGAGAATTGGAGAACGCACCCATAAAGACGCTCAACCTATGAGAACCCATCGACATGATCCCAGAGACGAACTACTAAACGCCTCAATCTCATTATTGTCAGATCTCCTTCAGATTCGAGGACCTGCCCTCCTTCTCCCTCCCCATGCACCCTTCATCCCACGCATCCAGAGCACCCAGCCCATCATACCATGGCATGGTATGCAGGTATTGTATGTATATGATGTATTGTATGTAGTGTGTCGTGCATGTCCATCCACCAGGGGGGTTGTTACGGCCCCGGCCTCCTTACTCCTTGCTCCCCCCATCATTTACATAATGCGTGGCTCACGCTCCGGAGAAAGCGTGGATGGTTGGAATAGTTCTTTACGCTTTTGCGTACTCAGTCACACGATCCGTAATTAGTCGGGTTGCCGTTGAATCAAAAAACTCTGCTTTTTGATCCCTGGCCGCAACACAGACGCCCAACCCACGTTTGGCGCGCCGCACTGGATGAAGCCTCTTTGGTCTCGGCCCTGCCTGTGTAGGATCATGCATGCGCTCAATTGTGGCGAAAGTGGCCATCTTGGACATGGGCGGCCTGCTAGATGCGTGCGTGGTGTGAACACCCTCTCTTTCCTTTTGGTTCGTGCTCTCGCTGTCTTTCAACCCCACGCCCAGCCCGACCCAGCTATGTATGTATTGATGGAACGGAAGGGAAGTGTAGTGTGACTAGGTAGGTCGCACACTCGGGGCTCTTCAAAGGGTCTCTGTCAGTCTGTTCCGTCGTCGGGAGGTTTCCCGTCACTTCTTGGGGTGATCCCTCCCTGCTATAGGAGTGGTTCAAGAATGACTTGCTTTCTTCACATGCACGGTAGCGAGGACTTTTGGATATGAATGTCTATACACAGTATATGTATTACAATAACCCTTCGTCTCTTCTTCTGTACGTATCTGTGGGAAGAGGGAGAAGCCGCCAACTTAAGACTACATGCCTATGTCATGGTATTAAGAGAGGATTCGCGGGTGGGTGGGTGTGAGTGCGGGTGAGCGTGTAGGTATGTTGTGATACTAGGCTTCAGTGACGGAATACTCGTTAAAACATGAACTATTTAGCGAACATGCCGCTCCATTTATCTACCCTCACTGTTACAGTTTCTGTAGGTTTACGACGATAGATACTAGGACTGCTTAGAGGTAACTAGAACTGTGAAAGCAATAATACATGTTGTTGGTAGTTTCGAATTTGTCAAGTTACTGGACCCGTGAATGTACGCACTCACTACATTGCACGTGTATGACATATGTATATGGTCTCGTTATACAAATTCATGTGTATGGAGCGCGTACACGTTCTTCCAGTTGTCTCTTGCTTCGATTCTTTCCATCGAAACTTCATCGATATGGGCGTAGGTTGGAGTGAGCGAATGCAATGTGGTTTTTATATTTATATGCCCAAGGTCCAGGTCTCTTTCGCTAGGATAGAGCTGGCTAGAACCATAAGAGACACATGTTGGGTTTCTATAAGTACATGGGTAGACATGCATTTCTCAGTTTCCCTGATGGTAATTCATATTCTTCGATTCATCTGCATTTGGTCCTACCAGGAATTGACAACATGTATAGCCAATCGGTATCGTTAGCATGTGTGTCGGAAAAGGTGTTAAGTCACTCTCTTCCGCTTGGTACGCCTGGAACTTTCGATCCAATCATCATCGCTCTTATGGTTTGGCGTTCAGTGATTGGTCATGGCTATTTGGAACCTTGAAGCGTAATTATACTTCATCTCCATGGACGGGAGTGTTCTGCATGCCTTTGTCTTATATTGGCAGTGGTTGCCTATATTTAAAGATAAATGACGAGGTACTAAAAGAACTACTGGACTCGAACATGACTGCTTCAAATTTATCTTATAACATTATGTACATCCATGAAAGTGGGTATATATTGCTAGATAATTCAGTCATGCTTCTTTTGATTTTTATATCAAGGTAATTTATATACAAATCAAAAGAAGCATCCCTCGAATTATATTACAGAGTGTGCAGGTGTCGGATGATACCAAGAGTATTATTATCCTTGTGCTCTATAGAAAAGGACGGATTGCTCTAAATAAGTGGAGAAAAAATTATAGAAATGAAAGTTATGGACAGGAAAGCCTCACGATGGAAGAGGTGTGTTAGGGATGTTCGCAGGTGATCGCGGTAAAAACACAAGATTTGACATTGAATTGTCCATCCTTGCACAATTTCTTTATCAAATCATGGCGTGTTCAAGTCATTGTACGTACTACGTACTAGGTGGGTACATGCTACGTAGAAATCTTGAGCGGATTCTAAGATTCGGCCATAAAATCATATCACAAATCAGAGTAATCCACGATTGGGGGGATATCTTCAAAGAGTCTTATTATAGAGAAGTTTGTAAAGAAGCGGATATGTGCGAAGACATTTCGACATAAAGAGGATTTTCCCGCCATAAGCAACCATGTTCAAGTGCTCGCAACATGATCATGGCCAGAACTAGACAATGGGAAGAATAAGACGCCGTCGCGACAAATGCATGGTTCCGAATGATCATTTTTGCAACCGACCTCTTCCCTTCGCTGGCTTTATTCCTTCTTCCTCTAGTCCCTTCGTTCTCTCTAACATCATGCACAGAGCAGCCGGATCGTCACCCCATCTACAAGGCAATCCAAGTGATGGTGATAACGACATCGACGCCCTTCTTCTCGCCACCTTCCCACTTGACGCTGTATGTTCCATCCTTCTCGGCATTCCAGAAGGCACCGACAGCGCTGTGCATACCGCGGCGGCCAGAGTTGGTGTCCTCGGGGGAGCCTAGGTGCTGGATGACGGTGCTGCCGACGACGTACTTGTAGGCGGGGGACTTGCCCTCTCCGGGGGTGGTCTTCTCGATGAGCGACTGAAGGATGGTGTTCTAAGGAGCAAATCTGGGTGAGTAGAACGTTCAATGCATCGTCATGCTCGCGTGCGCGCGAAGCAAGGGGGTGGAAGGGGGGTGTGCGGGTCGGTCCGTACAATGATATGCGTGTTCCATCCAGCTACCTGAGAGTGGTCATATTTCTCTGCGGAGCCGAATGCGGAATCAGCAGCCTAGATCGCAATGTTAGGCGTGGCATCGAATGTGGATTCGCGTGGGTTGTTTACGCTGTTCGCAATTTGGAGGAGTTCTTCTGTCGGAAGAGGGGCCTAAGATAATGGGGTTAGGAGTCGGCATAGGTAATGATAGAATGGGATGTATGACTTACAGCCATTTTATTTGTGTTGAGTATGAATACTGGGGATGAGTAGGGTAATATGGATCGGGCAGCGTATGTCCAGGTCGAGTTATCCACGGGTTGATAGACAGTCGAATGTTTACGTTGTACGTTCTGTTGTTTTGTCACTGGGCGGGCAAGGCAAGGCGAGCTCCACTCCAAGGGTGAACCGTGACACCACCAGTACGCATCTGGACTAGCGCTAGCCTTCTTCACGTGCGGTCAATCCGCGACTGCAATTGGACCAATTCGACGTCCCCCGACCATGGATGGAACGTGCTTGTTGCGTCTTTGGCTTTGGCGCTACATACGAGGAAAAGAAGAGCTTGACCTCATCAATTTCGCATGCCGTAGTCAAACCTGACTTCTTCAACAATCCTTCAAATTCTCCGACCCGAACTGCACAAAACCTTTCCGTGTCGATTGCGACGCAGTACTCACCTACTCTCAGCTTCCAAACACCAGATCCATCCTTTGTTTTGACCTCGCGGGGTCCATTGATACTCGATCGTCATGTCGTCCCAGCCTCTTCTTCAGACCGCGCCTGGTATGATACCCCTCCTACTTCGGAGTTCAATTGAGCTCCAGCTAATTCGTTGCGACAGGCAAGAGAATTGCTCTTCCCACCCGCGTTGAACCCAAGGTCTTCTTCGCCAACGAGCGTACCTTCCTCTCATGGCTCAACTTCACCGTTATCCTCGGCGGCCTCGCAATCGGTCTTCTCAACTTCGGTGATAGGGTCGGCCAGATCAGCGCTGGGCTGTTCACCCTCGTAGCTGTGTCGGCCATGTTGTATGCCCTTGTCACATTCCATTGGCGCGCGAAGAGCATCCGCCAAAGGGGGCAGGGTGGTTTCGATGACAGACTCGGCCCTACTCTTCTCACGATTTTCTTGTTCGCCGCTGTCATTGTCAACTTCATCCTCAGGCTCACTGCTCCCGGAAATGGAAAATAAATAAACCGACGAACCGAGTCAAGGACGACAGGAGAACAACGGGCAAAGAAGAGTTGGGTTGAACGGAAAGTACGGACGAGAGGACTACACAGAGATCGCCATGCGGGCCGGCAACGGCATATCGCGATTTCAATGGAGGCCATAGTGCCAGGTTGCAGTAGACTGCGGTATACGCAACGCGAGCCGCACGTGTTGTCATATTATATTGTTTTGGTTCCAAAGTATGTTTATCTGTATTGCGTTGATTTGTTTGATTAGGTCTAAAAGGCTACATTGTTTGAGCGCATGGGTTTATGAGTCGGATTCATTTAGCCTACTAGGTCAAGAATCTAAATGCATATTTTGCAGCCCGGGGACCAGATAATTGTCGTGCTACGTACTAATTGTGTAGGCTCCCGAATCACGGGTTTCATGGATATATGTGGAGCTAAGATGGAGGACTTCGCAACATCGCTCATGGTCTCAAATCTCCCGGGTTTCTCATACGATACAACTTCCTATATCACGCGCCTTTGAGCTCTCTCTCGACTCTGACCGCTCTATCGCAGCAATATTTCCTTTCAATGGCCGTCCGTACATCTCCCCAGATCTTTTCTCTCAAGCCGCCGCCTACATTCAAGCGATTGGAAAGTGGCTTCTCTAGTTCCCTCTTACCTTGCCTCCAACCGTCATAGTCTCCAGGACCCTCCCCCTCACAGTCATCACCAAAGCGCTTCATCATGATCCTCTTTTGCAAGCACGAAAACAGTACCCAGGCCACCAACACCACTCCAGTAAGAACCCCAGTCAGCATGAAGTACACCCATATATACCTCGACACGACCTTCTGCCCGCCATCTTGCGAACCTTTCTCGTTATCGGTGTCGTTAGACGTCGGGTCACCATATCCCCAATCGAACAATCCCGTGGAGAAAAGCGTGGCTACGAAAGTTCCAGGAAGAAAGACCAGTGTTACGGCGGCGATGATTCGCATGTCGGTACTATCCTTTCTTGTCAGAATGGCGATGCGGCGAGAGGATGATGCTATGTGGTAGGAGGCCGATGCCGCTGCGATATTGGTCTGATTGTCTTTTTGCGCGACGAGTGTGTATATCTGCTCCTCTGGTCAGACTAAATTCGTCCAGCATCTGCCAGCCAGTCTAACCACAGAAACTGAGGAATAGTCTGCATAAGAGACGGCAAGGGAAACTCACTGTCTGAACTTGCGCATCAATGCTACGCTCCAGATAATCACACTTCCGCTCCGCAGCCACGAGACTCTGCTCAATGAAATCAAGTCTCTCGTAGAAAATCGTCACATCACCTCCTTCCACCGAATCTCCGAACCCCTCGCCCTCCCGCATCCGTATCAGAACATCACGAATACTCCTCTGCATGGAAACAACCCCCTTCTGCGCCGCGACCCAATCACTCAAACACGTGAGCCGCAACATGACAGCATCGAGGTCCAGCCCGTCGGTCCTTTCGCCCATCGCCCCTTCCTCCATCATCAATTCCTCACCCCTACACCTACTCCCGCACGCCGCTGTCATGGACCCACGATTCCACAGCCCGACCCTCCTGCTCTTCAGCGTATTGAACCTATCCATGCCCGTCTGCGTTTGAATCTCCCTCAGAACCTTCGTCCGCATAGCGAGCGAGTCGGCGGTTTCCTGCACGGCGAGATCGAGCAGGACGATGGGCACGAGGAAAGGGTGCGTATAGGTGGGCGCTAGCGCGGAGTTGGGCTGACGAGCAAGGAGCGATGAGATCGAGCGTATCATGAGATTCATTTCTGTGGCGGTGAGGCCTGTGACGAGGATTTGTGTGGCTCTGGATGCGGGAGTGTATGTGAGGTGGAGGGTGTAATCCCAAGTCCATTCTTCGGCGTTGTGGATGAGAAGGCTGGGAGGAGGGGTGGAGGTCGGCGTCGTTGGGTTTTTGGTGCCGGAGCTGGTACCGAAGCTGTTGTTGTTGGGTTGAATGGAAGAAGGAGAGGTCGAAGGAGAGGATAGCATTACTAGGGACAAGTTTTGGGATAATGTGCGAATGATCGATGGCGAGATCTGCCATGCTGATGCGAGTGAGAGATACGTGGATTGTGTGAATGGTAGTTTGCTATTTTTGACGGCCGATTTAGGACACATTCTTGCTCGTCATGATAACGGTCAGTGGAATTGATGCAGGAAAGACGGTCCTAAGTGCCATGTGGGTAGTGAGACTTACAGAATATCCACGCTGGACTGTATCGGCACTTCGGAAGACCTTCTCTATACCTTGCGATTAGAATGAAGCCTTAATCAGGGTGTATTGGTGATCTACTTTGTGAATCCAACCTAGAATCTCTTTCTCTTCTAGATAACCTGTATGGAATCCATTCCCTCCACCATTCTGTATGGTCACGCTCAGAAATAGGTAATAGCAATAGAATTAGCAAAGACTCACACCATGGTGCCGAATCTCTACATATCGATGCCCGTTCCTCGCGGAGAACAGATCTTCGTTATCCGCAAGATCGTTCGCGTACCAATGATGCATGGCGAGCTTCGAAATGTTTCTGACGTGCCCGAACTTAACAGTGGAATTCTGACTTATATATGAATCCGATTGCCATAAACATGCTTCAAACTCAAACTATGCTCAAATCGTTGCCCGATAGTAAATACCATGTTCATTGCAGGATGATGGCGCGGTGGGCGGCAAATGATTGGTCGCCGCGATGTCCTGAGACATGCGATGCCTGCAGAGGAGCGGGCAAAGGCGCAGCATAACGGGGCGTTTAAAAACCAGCAAGGATCTTGCGAATAATCACATGGAAGGTTTCAAAAAAGAGTTTATGCTTAAACATTAGCTAAGGTTAGGTTGAAAGTTGGGATCTCGGGGATCACGGGCACATTGCAATGGTAGGCGGTGTAATGATTGTTTTGTATGCAATATTGCTGGATGAATTGATCGACTATATAACTGACACTGAAGATATGAAACTTCCGACCCCGAATAAAAGGTCATGAAATCATAGTCCAAAAAATATCGAACGTAATCGGCAGAAACTCTGACAAAATAAAAAAGAAATAGTGTAGAAACGATGGTAGTATGATGATCGGTCCTAGTTATCCCTGTCATCCTTGGAGAAGACCTTCCCGAAGCCCTTCTTGACAGTATCAGTGATGCTGAAGTCATTGAAGAGCCAGCTGTTCGCGTGCCTCCCGTAGTACTGGAACTCCTTCTGGCTCTTTGTGCTCTCGTTGCTCTCCCTCCTGCGTCGGACTCGTGGCTTGGAGAACTGTCCCTGCGCAACTTCGACGCTTTCTCTGTGCGTCTTGGAAGTGGGAATGGTACGAATGACTTCGAGTCTAGACACTTCATCGCTGCCCGTCGTGGAAGAAGTGGGACTCTTGCGGAAGGCTGGTAGTCGATGCATGAATGCGTTGTCAGAAGAGGAGGTGGTTCCGGATCTTGACATTCTAGGCAGTCGAGAGACATAGTCTCCATCGTTTGGTGTGGATGCGGACTTCTGCAGGAGATTCAAACGTTTCGTTAGGTCTCGAGAGTCGATCGGGGCGTCGTAAGATTGGTCTTTCATCGGGCCTTGGATGTTGTAATGGACAGTCTGATCTTGACCGCCCGGTAATTTAGGGTTGTTGCCGCTGAGGCTTGTTGAGAGGTAAATTCTATATGGGTTTTAGGCCGAATGTGCCTTTGAGTATACGATGACGTCGATGTTGTGATAAGATGAGTGTTTGAAGTTGGGTGACTGTAGATGATATCACAGTCAATCAAGTAGTAAAGTATGTATGAAAATGATGCTTATGCAGAATGGGTTCCAATTGGGAAAGTATGAATTGTGGACTGTGGTTCTGAAGCTCTGAAATCTAGACCAGAGCGGGCATCAAGCATCATATATATGTTTATCTCGAAAGAGCGCCAAGAAATGATTGCTCGCAGCGTTGAGGGAATCTACACCGTGGTTTCCGTTTAAGCTTCATAAGTGGAGCACTAAAGTTGACACCGGTCAGGATGTAAGGAACTTGTTCTGCAGTCATCTTGGACAGTGTAGACAGATGACATGGGGAACGACTAGTCAGAGGTCGTAGAGGTCTGCCTTGTTGGGGGAGAACGGCTATTCCAAGCCGAGATGATGGACCGTGCACCGATGAATTGAACTGTTTGGGGAAGAAATGGGATTTAGAGTAGAACAGGTGACATAATACGACGTCGGAACCAAGAGCTAACAAGAGAATGAACAAGGGCCGAGAGTCTCGTGACCCGGTCCGAAGCCTTCTAAACATTCTAAACAATCCACAATACACTTCTACGCTCCCGATCTACCCGAAATAGAACTTGGCATATTACGTTGCTCCCATCTGACTGGTCCCTGATCTACTTGAGCCGCATCATGCATGCCCAATGACCCCACGAGGCTGACGTTGGGTCGTGGATCTGTAGTGTATGTGTATGCTCGAACGAGTAATCCATCGCTAATTGCTGCACACATCTGGGACTGGACACCGGCTATTCCTCGTATTGGTGGACGTAACTTGGAAACCCGATGTCGCCCCCAGATCGGCACACCGAGGCCGACCAACATCTTGTAGATAAAGTATACAAGCTCCGTGCGTGCGCAACTAGTCAATCAGGTCTTGTCTGCAAAAACATCACCGCCGACGCACTATGCACCGCACAGACAACATTTCGTCCCGTCGTACGCGTCCTGTGACTCCTCCTCTGTCGAATAACCTTCACACAAGCCGGGGGCCGGTCTTCTAAAATCGCATATCTCCGCGGTACAGGTCTATGGGTAGAAGAACAAAGTCAGGTTGAAAAGGATCAATGAAGAGAATCGAATCAAAGAAAGAGACAGAGTATCAACGCTTGATGGCAAGCTGGAGGGAAGAAACGACATCAAAACGCAGACGATATGGCCTTGAAGCTGTCATGTGTGCAAGGAATCAACTGGTCCCTCGAGCAATCGGAAGGTTTAGGACACTGTGAAGCGCACATGCGAAAGGGACAGTAGCGGGAGATAACAACTGTTTGGTGCTACGGATTGGTGCTTTCATTGAACCCGGAGGTCATATTGATCGACGACCGTCCCTCTGAAGACTCTCCACCTCGCCTTGAAGTCTTTGTTCGAGAAGCCGAACTATACATCGACTCTGCCTGTCTTTCACTCAGCCGATTGCCGTAATCCATAAATGCCGATGGGTGATAGTGGTTATTGGTATCGCTCTCTACAGAGTCGTTGCCGCTAAAACCCATCGATTCTTCAGAAGTCGAAGTTTCCAAGGCATTGGTGGGCTTTCCCAGCAATTTCCCCTGCTTGGACTCTCGTTGCTTGGCTTGGAACTCTTCGTCTTCATAGTGGGTAGTGATGTGTTTACATCTGTCGTCCCATGTGTTCGAGAATTCCCCACAGATTGGACATATCGGATCAAAGTTGGATCTGAAATTGACTCTGGACATGTCGAGCACCGCCTCTTCATCGAAGTCCTTGTGCGAATCTCGTGCGTGCTTCAGAAACTTGTCCTTCCTGTTCACAAGAAAGGGGTTGCCATTATCATGTTGTTGCCGGCAGAGATGACAAAGCCAGAGTTCTTGGGGCTCATGAGTCTCCTCATGTCTTCGCCAATCAAATGTACGCCTAGTTCGGTATCCACAGCCGAAAGTACATTTAAAATGCCCCTCGTTCACGCTACGGCGTCCATCTCCCTGGGTGCGGCGACGCTGAGACCCAACGACGTACTTCTCTACCAAGTCCAGAGTATCGGGTTCGAGGTGTGTATTGGCCGCTCTCAGGTTGTATTCAGACGATGTCCTCTGAGCATCTATTCCTCCAGTTGGCCGAGGTGAAGTGGGAGATAAGGGAGTTTCGGACGTTGGTTCTTCCCGAGCGATCAGGACCCTATCCCTGATATATCCCGCTATAGCTTGCGGTGGAGCCTTCAATAGCGTAGCAAAAGCATGTATCTCTTCACTGGCGATATGTGGGTGCTCATCCACCTTGCGAAATTTCCTGAACCATTGACGAACGAAGTTCTTCTGTTCACTTTTCAATCTATACTCCCTCGATGCTATGTTAGTGTTACCGAGAAGATTGTGTACCGAGTCATGCTGGTGGTACACGGATCTGTGGGGACGAGAATGGTTGTAAGAGTTTGACTTCCGTCCTTCACGATGCGTCTGATCAAGTCTCTGGAATTTGTTGGGTCGTGTAGAGAACTCATCAGGGTCGTGCGTACCCTGTCGGGCCATTCCTCGCTGTCTTTTCCCTATGGAACCTATTTGAGAAGTTATGCGTAAGAGCGTATTCAATTTAACATCGGCTTGTGGGAAATGGTAAAGTGATTGCGTACCGTCTTCCCCTAATTCGGACGCGTCTGGAAACATGAACTGATGCGAATATCCCGAAGAGTACTGATCAAATGCAGAGTGGACCGCAGGGAAGAAATGGCCAGTATCATACGCGGAGCTTGGAACGTTCTGTGAAATATTAGACTGTGTCGCGCTTAAAAATCCAGGTTGCTCATATCCCGAACCACAATTCTGTAGGAGAATCAGTACTTTGTTTTCTTCACGATGTAGCGATGGTTGAATTATTTCGTGGATGCCTGGTTGCTCTGCAGGGGAAAGCTGAGCTCAATATTAATAGCTCACCAAATGTTCCAAATTATCCATACATGCCGGGCCCTGAGGCAGGGCGAATCCGGAGGATGATCTTGATAGCTGTGAAGGGTTGATACAACTCATAGACCCGGCCTCAGAAAAGGGATAACCATCAATGAAGTTTGCTTGGTTGGCATCTTCATTTCGTGGGGTATGACGAGGCGGGTGGCTACCAACGGCTAGGCTTGCTTTCCAGGGTGAGGCGGCTTGCTCGAATTGGTTCCGGTCATCTTCCATTAGATATGAGTGCTCACTAGGGTACGATGCTTTGTGGCCGGTATATTCCATTTGTTCGGAAGACTGGTTTGAGGCATACACAGGGCGAGAAACGTGTTGAATATTTGTGGCAAGAAGTTTTGACCGTTTAAATTTGCATGGGCTAAGTTTTTGGCATAGAACATTTCAAGTGGTGCGAACAGTTTATCGTCTGAAGACGGAGCGACCTTGATTTTGTGCTTTCGTGTGCAGTCACAGGAATCAGCCCAACGCCCTTTCTCCAGTCTCAAGAAGCCCTATTCTATGCGGCTCGTAGAGAATCTGGCTGCGAGCGGTTACCACAGCAGGACACCGGAGGACAATGGCGGGTGTCCTTTCCAGGATCCCGCACAAGGTGGACTGCAAGCTAGGGTTCGCGATTGGTCTCACAAGAATCTCCAGGTCAGTTTGGGAGAGATCAGTGACCGGTACAGCTGCATTCTCAGTGCTGTTCCATCTTGTTAGAATACTAGGATCGAGCTCTCATTTCTTTTTTATTCCTAGATGACAAGGCAGATCACGGTTGTAAGCTGCTACAGCTGGATCAAACCTCTCAAGCATTCCCTCTTTGGATTAAATGTATGTACTTAATTATCAAGATGAACCGATGATTCGTACGTTTGTACATACATTTCAGATGCCACAGGCGATTTCGGGGGTGCGGAGGGAGTGTCCCGCAGACACGTATGCTCTAGGCAACCACATTTGGCGTAATAATTGCCGCAACATTGATAAAGTCTGACAGGCTGCCCTGAAATGCAAGTCTGCGACTGGTAAATCGCTTTTCTGTGACTTTTGTCGCCTCACTCTTTGGCTAGACATTCCCGTATCGCAAAGTGAGGTTGACGTCCCGACTGCACGTCTGATTGGTGGCCTCGCTCTGCCTAGAAAAGGAACCTCTGAATGCGCCCAGGCTCATTGTCCCACGAAAAACCACGATATAAGAAAAGATATCCGACAGCGGTATTGATTGCGAGATGCCAGCTTGTTTCTAGCGTAAGCCGCAGATCTAGCGACGCAGACGAAGCTCT
Organism: Aaosphaeria arxii CBS 175.79; assembly: GCF_010015735.1. Lineage (NCBI taxonomy): Eukaryota > Fungi > Ascomycota > Dothideomycetes > Pleosporales > Aaosphaeria > Aaosphaeria arxii. Next base: position 2,108,261 of record NW_022983479.1, read on the forward strand.
TTGCTTCGATCGAGCATCTGCATCTGAGAGTGAGGCTAACTTCGCTGGCACATGTAATCGCCACATCATCCAAGGGATTATGAAATAGCGAGGCTCGACCAGAGGAGCTGAAACAACTGACAGCGCAGTTGTTGCCAACCATACAATGACGAAGCTGGCTTGGCAGGGCTTCCGAATGCTCCTTGCGCTGGTTGGCTGATGACCTTTTTCAGCTCGCCTGCTACTTTGTTTGGAGGACCTTGCTCCAAGTACCGAGATGACCAGATATCCGCCAGTATAGTAGACTGGCACGGCGAGATACTTTATCGTTGGATGTCGGCGCAGAATGCGGAACACATAGAAAACGTAATGTCTGTTATCAGCCAACGTAAAGGGATGGACAATCGTATTGTAGTGAACCGCGAGCAACCCAAAGATAGAGAACAGGACGACACCAGCTATTCCTGGCAAAGAAATCCGAGTAGGCCCTATCAGGCTGTCCAGCGGGAATGTTTTCAGGAGACCGCCAGGCAATCGTCGTACAATAGGTGCGAGAAGAGGTGCGACAAGAAGAGGGAGCGAAAAGAAGCCAATGTACGGCCAGAGGTAAAGCATCTGTGGCAGATGAATTGTAGCCACATGGTTTGATTTGTCCCCTAGATAGTATGCATCAGTAAAGAGTTCGTGCTTGGGGTTGAGTGTTTCTCACCAAGGACTACTCCCCCATTCCAGGCCACAAATCCACCAAACAAGAAAAGGAGCACAACGTAAGTCATTACGGATTTGATGACAATGATGGGTGACCTTAGTGCAACCAGGGCCACCGAAGCAATGACTATCGCATAATCTCCCAAAATCTGTTAGCGAACACAACCCAACGGTCGAGGTCGTTATACCTTGTAGGTCGGCATCGTGGACGGGAACGTCATACACCGTTCCTCTTGACCAGCTATCGCCAATAATCTCTGCGAAAGTACGGTCTGTCGCAGGAGCAGGCGCGTCCTGCCGCTTGAGGGACTCAACCACCGCCAAACCAGCTGGAAAAACTCCAACCCAGAAGATGTTGGTCTGTCGAAAAAAGAGTGCAAATATCCCCATTAGTATTGTGGACACACTCTTGAGTGCAGTGAAATTGCCCGCACCACCAGCTAAAAAGACTCGATAGTTGATGAGAACCAGGAGCGTCGATATGACATCAGTATAGTAAAGGCCAGAGAAAAAGAACAATGGCGGAAAAAGGCAGATGTTGAGAGCTGTATGAGAACAATCATACTTCACATCGGTTTCAAATTGCCTGTCCACTTGCTTTTGAGGCGAGCTATTGCGGGCATTCAGGGTCAATCTAGGAGCTCCAAGGGTTCGAAGGACGTCGTATGCTACAATGCAAAGCGCACATATAGCCGCCACATTGAGTAGTCTGAGTACATCTGTATCACACCCTATAACGGGCTTCAGAAGTAATGACAATAAATACCTAGCGACTTGTCAGTACCTTTCTCCACGAATCAATGGTTAAGGATTACTTGCAGGCCAGGCGGGGTAGTGATCTTTGGATCCCAAGACCAGTCATTTCGACAATATCTCTGTGCTTGAGGCACATGAAATACCTCGTCCTTCAAGGAAAGTTAGCATTGAGTTTTTTCCAATGTATATTGCGACCACAAGTCGTACCAAGTAGGGATCAGGGACTTCTCCTGAGATCAATTTGAACCACGTTCCCGCCACATTGGCAATGGTGAGAACAGCGAGGGGCAATGCCCACCCAGTAGATAACGACGGCATCTACCTTGTCAATGAACAAGTCACGATAGAACGGAATGCAATGATTGTGGTATGAAGTGAGGACAGACAGCTAACGTCCCAATGTAGCCTAGGAAGTGCCCTCGGCTAAAGTCCGCCCGAACGCGTCTCTCTACAATACACCTCGACTGCAAGAACGAACAATTGCCTGTCAACGCGTATGAATCATGGCGTTGCCCCTCCCGCCGGGTTTGACGCCCGCAGAGGTAGCATTCCTATGCGAAATGGAGCAAGTGACCGTTATGCCACGGCAGACTTTGGAAGGATTAGATTTGCTAGGCGTATGTCTGCCCCGCCGGAACCCCACCACGAGACATTGATGAATTCGCTGTTCGAGGCAATGGATTGAATGTGATCTAATAAAGATAGGGTTCTATTCCTCCTCTCGATCCACGCCGCAGAGCTGTTCTACCGCTATGGCTTGCGCTGTTGCTGAAGCGTCAACGGCGCGCCAACATCATCCCTCCACCTTGGCTCAACCCTCACTCACTGAAGGCTGTCCTTGACGATGAGACAAAAAACGATGAACGATTCTCTCCTCCGCCTCGATTACCTCCGGTCGCACCAGATACCACTACGATATTCTCTCCGCCTTTCCTCCCGAGCTCGACCGCCGATGCCGCCCCGGATGCGTTGCCATATCACTGGTTGGAATTGGGAGAGATGCTGCTGGAGGCCGCGGAAGATGACTTTGAAGACCCTGAAAGTGTGCGGAGATATCTACGGGATCTTAGGGAGGTCCGACTGTCTAAAGTTCGGAGAGGTACAGACCAGCTAGTGGCAGCTGGCTCGATTAGCTTGACTGGTGCTGGAGGAATGGAGATCGCTGAGGGAAGATCATTCATCACTGGTGTAATCGATGGACTGAGGTAGGTTGGAACCGCATTTTGCAAATGCTTCGGGCCCTATACTGGCGACACGCATGATTGCTAATGAATGGACAGGAAGATCTCAGCATCGCGAGAACAGCAGAGAAGAGACAGAGAGCGCGAGGAGGGAGAGGGGGGATACCCAGGAACAGCCGACGACGACGAAGACGACGAAATGGAAATGCAGTGATGCGTTACGCATCTCCATTCCAAATACCGTTCATACTATTCGGGTATGAATCATGAATGCCTACGTTTTCTGGTCGCCCACTTCAAGGCTACCCAGAGATGGATGTTGCCATTCGCAGGATTGACAAATTCGAATCCATCTTTCTCAATGATTCGGTCACTCTGGGAATACCCCACGGCGGCGCAACGTTGACGTGTTGCTGTCACAATTTCCGCACATACGTGCTGCACCCTACTGTCACATCACGCTGACCGAGGCCGGCACAACCGTTCGACGCGTGCACCCTTCGTGCGCTCTTCCGAAAGAAGAACGTCAGCCGTGGGCCTCTCAAGGAACGTCCTTTCCGTCTGACATGCCATGACTATCACATACTTTGTGTCGAGGCGGGGACGCGTGGCGCGAGAAAATGCTTCAAACGCTGTGCAACAGTGGCGCTGGGAGACGGATACCAGTAACGCAGCAGAGCATTCGCCCAACATGACCACGTGCGTTCGAGACGATAAAACTTCGTCCGAACAGGGAAGGTCCTTGGTGGGTGCCACGGGTCCAATACGATACATTGGACGTGTGGGGTGGGAGTCGAATATTGGTGCTGCCGACGGAATGGATCAGATATAGGAAGTCGACGATAATTGTTTCGATCTTCCAGCAATATATCATTGGACGTACCGAGACGCCTGAACATCATAGCGAGGTCACAAGTTTCGGTTCTCTATGGCTTCAAAGACTCAAATAGTAATGGGCAAATATATCGACAGCGATAGAAATAGATGCTGTGTATGGTGGTATACATAAATCTACAAGCTATGAAAGAATGTCGTGTGCAACAATTCGAGTCTCGAAGTTTGCCTTCATATTGAATATAATTTCTCGTATATTGAAACTATACAAACAAATAATACCTATTTTAAAACCAGTCAACTAAATCATGACTTTATGTCAATAAATCCATCACAAATAGCATGTCACTCAATTTGCCCCACCAATAGTCTCAAATAACTAGCATCAAGACCTAGTGATTCCGAAGCTGATATATCAAATCCCCGCATGCCTTGAAAGACATCCCATGAACCCATAGGGGACACAGCGATCCGACAAGCCAATATCCCTCCACCAAACTAACGTATCTCACACATCATCAGTCTTCAGACTCGATCAATCCCAGTCATTGAGGCGTCACTCAATCATAATGGTGCCATCCAGTCCAGTGATGCAAAAGCCCAACTATCACCATTAACCAAATCCGGACACTCATGCATTACACGCAAATAGAGGGAAAGTAGAAGAAAGAACGGAGTAGAGGGGAACTCCCCAATGGAAAGTCACAACCGCACGCGTACCTGCATTAACCACACACACAACCATCTCAAAGACAATAACAAACCCGCCATTCCAATCACCAACAACGACCACCACTACAAGCCACCCACCCCCTCTCACACACATACACACGCAATCCACACCTCACTAACCCCCCAACCTCAAAGAATCAAGCCCGCAGTCCCAATCCCAGTCGAAAGCCTGCAATACAAGACCAGGGCCCTCATATCAGCAATCGACACCTACCCTCACTACCGACATACAAACCCCCCAACTCCTACTCCATTGAGTAAAAAAGAGCAACATATGTCATAGACACGGGATCGGAGATTACTCGACTCGGTTCTTGCAAAGTTTAATCCACTTCTCGAGGACGGAAGAGGAGGGAAAGAGCGGAATAGGAGTGTTTCGTTGGTGGGAATGGGAGGATGGGGCCGGGGGGAGGGATGGGGGATTGCCGCATGATTCACTGGTGAGACGGTGAGGCTGCAGCGATGCGGAAGGGCTGTCCCGGTGCGTGGGAGGGACGGGATGGGGGGATATGGCATGGCATGGCATGTATCTAACACCCTTTTTGATGGGTTGTTGACGAGCGATGGCTTTGGTGGTGAGTGAGTGGCTTGCAGTGTGGGCATGCGGGCTGGCGAGGTGTTTCTAATATTGGGTAGTTATTGCGTCCGACTGAGCATTGTGGTGTTTTTAGTGGATATGCAGGACGAAGAGGTTCTGATTTCGGTTCTAATGATTATTTATTGTAAGCAATTGATGCAGTGATGGGGTTTTTGGTTGCTCGTGTGAGTGGGTACGATATTGTTGATTCTATTGATTATTCCCAAATTTCTATTACTCTCTTCGAACGAAGATGTTAGAGGATCTTCCCAATTTGGCGCAATGGTTTCACTACAATATAATGATTCAATACAACACCTACGAGAACAAATCTCGCCATTTTGAAATACACGCTCTGCAATGAAGTCAATAAATGCTGGCAATCTTCTTTTTGTGTGCCTTCCACTGTTGGGCGTCGTGCATGGTGGTGGTGCTCCTGCTGCTGATGTTCGGGTGTGATGTAAGATTTTCCGCGAATCGGAGCCCTCTCGACATGCACGTCTTATGGCTTGCTGAAGCCGAAGCAAATAGTGGTAATGAGAAGGGATTGCTTTCCCTTACCCAAGTGACATCTCCATTGCTCATCACATACATGTGCGTGGCGCACGTCGTGGGCTTGCATAGGGACGGACGGTCAGGGAGGATGAAACTTTGGGTGTAGTTGTTAGAACAACAACAAAAAGAAAAAAAAACTACGAGACAGATGTTACTCCACGTTCTCCTCATCATCCTAGTTGCCTTGGGTTTTCTTCATGCATTGCAATTTCGAGTCCCGTCACCCGTGGCATGTATGTAGTCAGCTCTTCCAGCACTCTGGTTCCCCTCCGTGTCGTGTAGCCCTGTAGCTGCATTAGCACAGCACGCATGCATGCAGGTACGGCAATGTCCATGCCGCTTCCGAAACCTTTTCAACACGCGGTTCTCGCGACGCGAAGAATAAGGAAAATCAACAATGACAACAATGGCCAAAAAGCATGTGAAGGAAGCGCTAATGATGACGCTGGATTTTCCAATCGACGCAGATGGCATGCCGACTATCGGACTGTCGTCATTAGCTATTTGGAAAGAATCGAGACTCATCCACTGCCGACGGAACTCCTCGGCTAGGATGGGAGTTAGGGTTCATTTTCGATGTAGTAGTTCGTGCTGTAGAGAATGCAATTGCACATTGTCATTCCTTCGCTTCGCATGACATTGGAGCATGAAGGGATCCCGACCATTTCCCCTCATGATTGTGCCACATGACCATGTGGAAACAGTACTGACAAGCCGATTATTCAGGCCCTCACTCTCGAGTCAAGATACAACTATGACCATTGAGCCGCGAGTCGCTGAGGCATGTTATGTAAAACAAATACAGGTTCGGATACGACCCGAATGGCCTAACTGACGCTACGCTTCACTTTTGCTCTTTTCTCGTATATCTTGGAAAGAAAGTAAAGGGATCGGGAACAGGCTTTGCAAGTTTCTGAATCACGATGCAGCCTTGGACGAGCGACGCGCATTCGAATCCAGGTAGACGAGTAATGGAGCAGTAGTCCGCCTCGAAGTGTTCAGTGATGGCATCCGGTACTGGAGTGGGGAGTTGGCCAGTTGACAGATGGCGGTGAAAGCGGTTGGGTTAGCTGGATGCCAGGCAAACGATGAAAATGATCAGAATTCGATATTCTACATTGTGGAGTCAGTTATTGAACTTGCTCGAAGGGGTTGCAGACTCCTCATTCGAATCCTGGTGGGAAGAGAACGCTATCGATTCACCGTAAATCTTGACATAAAGCGTTTCCAGAGAGTGCTGGTTTGGCCAGTAGTCCAAGACCCGTCACCCAGGTAAAGGTTATCGTTCACCATAACGTATGGTTTGGACGTTGATCTTTCAATAAATATCATGCAAGCAAGTGTACCATGTGATCGTTTGGTAGAAGATCCTAAAATCTTTGCAGATACCGTGACCAAACTGGGTGATTGTGAGTACACATATGGTATGGTATTCCTCCAACTTGGGCCACCGAGAGCTACAGATAGGGCTTGACTTGGCGCGCATGTTGCAACATGGCACATATGAATGGTCTCCCTCTACTGGAGAAATGGAGGTCGGCGACATTGGGCCAGTTCATTCCATGTGGATTGCGTGCTGCAAGACTACTCTGGACATTACCTTTTCTGGTTCTCAGGGTCACGGAAAGTATTCGCTCAAGGCTTAGAGTGCGATTGATCGGCATGTTTGGCAGACAGATTGGGCAGACAGGTGAGAAATCGGAAATTCCAAATCGATAAGCAATGTATAACGAGCTGTTTTGGGTTCACATCGTTTCGTGGTGAGAAAGGATACCCTGGTGGGGAATAGCATGGCTACCCATCCCCAGTTCCCAATCCAACGTTATGTTGCCGAATGTCTCTCCCTTCCGATGAATTGATTCAGCGCACGTGGTTGCCCGAGAATCTACAGCATACGTGAGTTGACAGACACCAGTTCGAATGAATATCCAGCCGGCATTCAGTGTTACGAGCTCAACCATGGTATTGAACTTTGAGGAAATTGCTCCATCGCGATAGCGTCTGTACCGAGACCTCGAGGGCCAGAAGTTCAACACGCAGGCGAAACGTTACTGCCGTTAGGAGAAATATGCACTGAAGATCTGTCAGAGTCACTCGTAGTTAGCCCTAGAATGATGAAGTGTTCAGGGCCTTCTTGAGTCAAGAACGCATCACGCGCATGGAACCAGCGGCCTTTAGCAACGGATGCGATGAGCTCCACGTCCAAATCAAGAGGTGAAGCAAGGATTTCAGAAGCCCTACAGGTCTTGCGTAGGGCGGCACATCATCAGCGTCGAGCAGTAATGCCTGAGCTGTAAGGCGACAGCTAATCCATCAACGATGGTTGAGAAATGTATGCGCGTCGAGCAATCCTTTGATGCTCATACGAGTCGCTGAGCAATTGTGGAACAAGGTCAATTACGGCCGAGGCATCGTTTTCTGTCAAGTACAATACGGCGACCCAACCTTGACATCGGGACGTTGTGGGGGTTATACGGAGGTGCTGGGATCTTTTAGGATTAGGGAGTGCCGTTCTGGGACAGTTTCCGACTCGTTGGGGAAGGGGTTTTATTCGAAGCGCTCGCCTCGTCAATTCGCGCGCTCTCTTTCGAGTCAGCGAAGGACGATGGCAAAACTGACAGCGGGGCATGATTCATGCGCTGGTGGGACGACTCCGAGTCGAGGACCCCAGCGTGAACCATCTTGCTGGTGTAGAAAGATTTGGAATTGGGATCGTCACATATTGATACCCAACGTTGCTCAGCGGCTTCGTACTTTTTACTGACCTCGACGGTGGGCAAAGAAGCGGCCAAGAGGCAACCAGTCCAGAGGGGACTTGATCGTCGAGCTGCGGAAGAATCTCCGGAGTAATGAAAGGCTGGTTGCGCACAGGAAACAGGATACGATACACTAGGTTGTTGATGCTTACAGAGCAAGGAAACGATTGAGCGTTGGTGAGCAACGGCGCCATACAAGGTCCAAGCTGGATATCTACGTATGTATTTTTTTTGGTGACACAGCACGAGCGAAGGAAGTCGAATTAACGATTCTGAAGAAATTGAGACGTTGATTATCATTCCCGGTTCACTTGCGGAAAGCTTTTGGGTCAGATAAGGAATGATCTCTAGAAATTCTGCTGTGGCTTCCAAGGAATGGATGAAGGCTCAAATGTCGACGGTCAGCCATAATGCGCGGTTGTGCGCGTTGTTGATTTATACAGCTCCAGGATCCAGGGTGCCATCGACATGTACTGTAGATTTGATAGTGTTGCGTGGTATTCATACAGGAGCATATTGGCTGTGCGGAGTCTTGCTCCGGTGCAGAGCAGTGGGCCCCATTGCCACAGAGTTGGGTGCACCAGGAGCCAGGCTTGCACCGCTGAATGCCATTAGCTCTGAAGTATGTGTGGAGGCGCTCGTATTTCTCGATTCCCAGGAGAAGAAGGATCGTGTGGGAGGGAAGCCATGTCCCGCGAGACTAATTATGATGATGATGATGTATTGTGTCCACTGTCTACGGTCGAAGGGGGGCGGAGAAGATGGCATCCGAATCTACCTACATATGTTGCTAGTCGTCAAGATTTCAAGTTAGAACTCCACTCTGCACACAGTAGCGTTGTTTCAATGGGAAGCGCAGTTGCTTTAGGTACCCTTGCGCAGATCCCGTTTGCTGAAAGGGTTAGTGATTCCTGATTAGGTAGACTCTGAGTCGTTGGTGGCTCTGATTGGGTTGAAAAAGGTGCTCATAAGTGCCGACATGACGAAGATGGAAATAGGAACGCGTGGAAGGCACACCAACAAACTGGCTCATTTAGATCTTGATAGACTTCAGCGACGGCGTGTTTTATGTGTTCGAAGCTAGGTCCACTATACCGCCGAGCGCCGCGCGGTTGTTCCCGGGTAAGTGGGAACTAAGAAAGCGTGGGAACGGTGCAGAGCGGTGCAGAAACTGCTCGTCCTGATGGCTTTCTACTCAGATTTCGGTTCTGAAGCCACCTTGTCAATCGAAGCATGACGGCGTGATGTCTACCGCCAAAGAAACGACTGCTATGTTGTATGGCATTGAGCTTGGGCAAGCGGCCTGGAGGACCAGAATCTCGCGCAGATGCAAAATTTTCTCATTGCTGGTGCATCCTGAGAGCACATCGTAAGTCTCGGACCTTTTGCGCCTCGCTGGAAACTAAACCAAGCCGACGGGTCGTTGAGGAACGCCGTACAGCTGCATCGAAGCTAGTGGCCTCCCACAGCACCGTAGGGAAGTTGCTCCCAGCTGCCGCGTACGAGGAAGTAGGCGGTGGTGTGATGGGGTGGCGTCCAATTCTTCTTGTTGATGAGCAATCTCTCTCTACGGAGTATGTACGAGCGAGTTCTTTTGTCCTGTATTGATTGATCTATGCATAGTACTCGGTATTGTGGAGCTACTAGTTCCACACTGGCGGTGGAATCCAAAGTATCGAGTTGTTGTTTTTATGTGCATTGCTTTTATGGTACGCCGTAGTCAAGGCAAAGAACAATTGTCTTGTGTCCTTGGCCCGCCCAGGAAAAGAGTCTGGAAGCCTTATTGAAGTTTAACTAAGCGATGAGTGTTCAGAGATGAATGAAGTTGGTTGCGTATCTGTGGTACTCTAGGTAAGGGCCGCACGCGGCTCGAGTTGTGGATGTAGGCTAGCGTACGGCCTGCAAGTACATTCATTTGTCTGAGTAGGAGTCACGTGAAGCTGGGTCGTAAAAACCCATTGGAACTATCTCAATCTGCCGAAACAGGAGACAGAAGAAGAGAAAACCGAGGACTCAATCTGAATGGTTGTTTATTTAGTCGAATGATATCGCGTGAAATCTTGCGGTTTAGGAACAGATTAATAGGAACAGGTTGCTAGCCAGGGATCGGAGGACTGCAGTATGCACATTGCAACACCTGCGTCGTGCAGCTACCCGGCGTTGCACGACATAGCGGGACACGTATTTCCCAGGCCTGAAAATGTTCGTAGCAAAGCCAGTCAGGGTAATATCTCATCTCAGCGGACCCAATGATGTAGGTAGTCACTTGAAGGTTGATCTTTTCCGACCCTGATGAATCCAAGAACTCTCTGTATGTGAACTTTGTATCAGGGTTCGTCGTGCAGAGAGGCTAGCCTGAATATCATTTTTCTCAAGTATTTCAACGCTAGGCGCTTTCGTGACTTGGGCATGTGATTCGGAAAGACGTGCAGAGGCAGGATGTGACGAGAGGTTTTTGTGGGATCTGCTTCTTGCTTGCAAAGTGGGTACGGCTGGATGGGGGCACGATAATCCGTCCAGTGGCCTTCTGTAGTCTACTTGTTCCTATATTGGCTTGCGTATGGGCGTTTTTATTAATGCAGGTAAGCGGCATTGGATTTGTTGTTTGTATCCCTCGGACCACCCCAACAATTATAGAAAGAGGTATTGCGTCCCAACTGGTTGACAAAACAGATTTATCAATGAGGGTAACAGCATCAGAAGACAAGTACGGAGTAGGTTATACGGCTAATTTGACGCTTTACTGAAGGTCGTAGTAATGGGTGTTTCTGTGGGAGAGAGCCAACACACCCAGTAGCAGTTTGAATCTTTAACCACCCCCAGACAGGTACGGTACAGAATGAGGGGGAGGCGGTGGGTCTGGGTGGTACCATCCCTACGATATGAGCAACCCAGCGACCAGTACTCCAGCTCTTGGAGCACGTTGGAGTAACAGATCGTCCTTCCTGCAAGAAAGAAGCGACAGCGATCTTTCGCCATACGGCGGATTAGACACGCGAGGGTTATCGCTGGAACCGAAGTTGTCTTGTGTGCTATGGCATGATTCAACTTGCTGTGCCCCACGCGTAGTGCGGGAAGATGTGCACTTGAAGCATATCAGCACGAGATGCCGATATCAGAACGGAATCTTTTGTTTTTTCCTCCAGCATATGGATCAATTCGGCCAATGGGAGACGAGTGGCTGGATGAATCCACTTAGCAAGGCGTTGGTTGGGGGATGCGGGCGGGGAGAAGCATGCGAGGTTCCGTTCGGGGGGGATGTCTCAAACTGGGCAGCCGAAAACGCAGGAACAGTTTAGACAGTGGGGGGTGGAGTCGATCTTTGCCCCAACGAGGGATTTTTGTGTTTTTCGTGTGCTTGGGCGTGCTTTGGCTCATCTTGCCCTCGCCGTGGTCGCCGTGGTCGCCGGAGTCAATTCAGCAGAGATAACCTTTTACCACCAGAGTGAGTCGTCTTGGAGGTGCGAGGATGGCGGCCCAATATGGGTGACGATTGACAAGTGGTTGAACTATTACGATGCTCCCACGTACTCAGTCCGGGATTGAAAGTGTTGCCCTTCTAGCTGGCGCACACTACAGGTACATTACTTCCAGGATCTGGGCAAAGCAGAGCAGAAGAGCAAAGAGGAGGCCAGAGGGCGGCATAGGTCACTCACGTACATAGCAGATGCTGTTGATGCGGTACTGAGAACCTGGAGCTACCCTGGTACGTGTGGATTCTGATGGAACGAGCGCGTTGCGGGTCTCATGCGGGCGGCCGCTGTGGCCTCGAGCACTTCCTGGTCGCAGGGGCCTTGTGCCGCAAGTCGGCCGTAGCGTACCAGTTAACAGCCGGGCAGCGCGTGCAGTAATAGATACTAGGTAGATACGATAATACTGCACTCCGTATTGTATGCGTGCGAACTGCGAAGCCATGGATGTTGGACACCAATCCCTCAGTGCCTTCCGTCTCCCAACGGACCCAGCCTAGGCAATCGATCCCTAGAGAGTAATTCTTCCATTATTGGATCTGGGGATGAGTTGGTAGGCGAAGCGGACGGGTTCGGACCGTCGCTGAGAAGAGCATGCGGGTGCTGGATAATTGCAGGCGATTGATCATCATAGGACGGTGCAGAGATGACATCGGACATGTTGTTAATCGCAACGGCGCCATCCGCAACAGTGCCAGAGGGCATTGGCTGGGTGAAATGGTGCAAACGGATGGTCATTTATGGCAGCGCAAGGAAAAACACGAGGCGAGCCACGGCCTGGCCATGGCGAGAGAGTCCCTCAGGGGTCGTGCAAATGCGGACCTGGATAAGCGTGGGAGACGTTGAGGCCTTGGGAACGAACTAATCCTGGCCTGGACGACGACCGGGGGTGGAGGAGCAGGGATGGCGCAGTGATAGGGTCGGAGATGGTGAATGGAAGAGAAGATAGACGGATGAGGATGAGGATGAGGATGAGGATGATCAAATTATATTGTAATGGTGCGAGGTGGCAGGGAGATGGTAGGTGAATGCTAAGCAACCAAAACAATCCAACTGAGGAAGGAGCCAGATTCGCATCCTCCGTACCATAGCTAGGTATTCTATGTACATCCATGCCTATAGGTATCTAGGTACGGAGTAGGTACGGAGTACATCCAACATTGAACGTGCTACAAAGCTATCTGTACGGAGTAGTAGACAGAGCATCTCCTACCCAGGTACCTACTTCACAGTAGGGAGTCGTAAGTACCTAAGTCTTTCCTATATCCGTCTCTCTCTTCTCCGGAGAGTGAGCCCTATCTTTTCGTATCAACAAGAACGAATTAGCTTTTCTATGCCGTAGTTACAGTATGTACTCTGTAGATCGGTATAGGTACATATGCGGAATGTGTTTACAATTAATTACTGCAAACGCCGCTGCGACCGCGACCGCGACCGCGACCGCGAACCGTGACCACGTCCGAGACCACTAACTAGGTACCCAGGCGACGGCGATGACCACAAACGCGACCGCGACTACAGGTACAGAGGTGACGGTGAACAGCATGGATACCTGTGTAGGTACCTCACGGCGGTACCTGGTTGCGCGTGCATCTATCCTATCCACGACACAGGGCACTGGGTAATCCTCTTTCGGCAAAACTCCGATTTACTTGATGATTTTATCGAGTACAAGTACAGTCTCTTAGGTAACTGTTTAGTGTAGTACTCCGTAGATGATGGGACTCTTTGTTCGAACCCTCGAATGTACTTTTAGTATGTGCATACGGTAGGGCGAGGGTGTTGAAAGAATTTGCTTTGCATCTAGTCTAGGTACCTAGGTAGTTACCTCACACGAGAACTGTTGATCCATCAAGCCGCAAGCGATCGTGTGCCGTTTTTCTCTTGCCAGTACGAGGGCCTTACGAAGTACGAATGGAATCTTGATCAGCACCATAACCGTCACCATCACTACTGTGTATTAGTATTCCTATTCTACCACCATGGAGTACGGAGTACCTCTTATCATCATCACCCATCCACACAATAATCCATTATTATCACACACTCTCTCCCCTTCGTTTCTACCCAATCCCATCACCTTTCCCCCTAGTGCTGCATCCCTGTCCTTCTGGCTCTTCCTCCTCCCCAAGCGTCCAGGGCCGAAGTGCCCGCAGGTCCACGACAAGGAACCCCCCTACTCCCCCTACTCCCCCATCTCCAACCCCCTAGTTACCTCTTCCCCCCCCCCCCCTCCCCCCATGTCGAGGACGAGGACTCTGCTAGCGAATCCTTTGGTGGCTTGCCCTTCCTCTCTGGCTGCTTCTTTATTCTTTTAATCATTTTATTGTCATTATTACTGCAAGCAAGCAAGCAATCAAGCAAGCAAGCAAGCAATCCAACTTATCACATTATCACAGATCATCACTCCACGGTCTAGTTTAGTCCAATCCACTCATCGGAAGCCTTCTTGAGGGACCAATTCCATCCAATCCAATCCAATCCAACCCTAACATCCCATCCCATCCCATACCTAGGTATACTCCGTACCTGGATGGTGATATTATCGAGACCACCGCTGTCCATCCTGCTCTGATTCTTCCTCTCTTCGTTTTTCTTCCCGCTCTCTTTTCTTCTCTCAACCATTCCCCCTTTCCCTTCACTCTTCCCTTTCTCCCTACGTCGTACCTTGCTTTCTTTTTCTTTCTACAGACAGCATCGTCACATCATCATCACGGTCCCCTTGGACATTCTCTCTCCCTCGAGCCTCCCTTGGCCATCACGGTTCACCTCACCCATTACCATCACGGTCCAAGCTCCTAGGAACTAGAACTTCTTCAAGTAGCTCTAGCTCCTAGCTCCTAGCTCCCCACCCTTGGGCAGGATTCTCCTCGCTTGCAGAACCCCCCAAACACACGCGGGACGCCGTTGAGCTGGAAGCTGCCCTGTCCCTGTTGGCTGTGAACTGTGGACGGTAGTCTGTGGGAAGTAACAATTTACCAGGGACTAGGTGGTAATAAGTGACGGGAAGGGTTCTCTTACTGTCCTGTCTTGCCCTTTGTCTGTCTGTGTGCCCACCCACACACACACCCATACACATACTGTGTACTGTCGAGGGTGTGTCCGTCCTCCACTACACAGTAACTACAACAATTACTGTTCACTACTACGGAGCACTGTCGTCTACTATCTACTACTGTCACCAGTGTACCATCCATTGTCCACTAGTCAGTCCCGCCGTCAGTCAGGCAAAAGGCCCTTGCAGTTGATTCTTAGTTCGCCATCGCTGCTTCTACCCTACCCTCCCCTACCCTACCCTCCCCTCATCCTTCCCCCCCTCCCCGTCCACCCCATCCACATCGCAATCGCCGCCGACGCCGCCGCCAGCCCGCTCAAGGCCATTACGCCCATAATACTCCTTCGAGGTACCTCTACCACCACCACTTTCTCCTTCTCCTCCGTTGTACCTTTCCAGCAACATCACCTCACCTCCTCCCCCTCCGGATTGCCAGCTCTCCCTTCCATTCACGACAAAGTTCGCATTGCTCTCATCACGCTCGTTAGCTCTCTGCGACAAAGAAAAAGTAAATTCCAAAAGGCTAGTTCCTTCTTCCCTCGAGTCAACATAACACAACACCTGCACCCCGGCCGAGCTCCCCTTCCGCCAAAGAAAGTTTCACTCTACGTACCCGTGTGCCAGCTTTGACATCGTTCACCACACTGCCCGGCCCTCTGCGTAACAGAATCCCCCTCTCGTTACAGGACCATTCTCGCTTTTACTCGAGTCCAACAAGTCTGTCTCGCGGCACGCATCACAGTCGACGTCCAATTCGTCCCTCTGTTACACTAGCTGGCTTCTAAATCAGGTAAGACCTTCTCTGTTGCTCTCGCCCTTTGCTCGCTACCGGCATCCTACTTGTATATGCCTAGCTGCCTCGCCATTTTTGTTTGAGACGGGTTCGAACTACCAATTGTCTACTGAGACGCCTGCGTCATCCTGCGCTTCAGCAGCTTGGTCACGATCTTTTTTTTCAAACGTCAATTCGCGGATAAGGCACTTCCCGTTGTCGAGTCTACGGCGTAGCATTCCTTCGCACCAGCCTCATTCTTGCCGAATCATTCCTCCCAGCCTCATCACAAACATTTCCACACTGTACACAACCGAACACTAACACAATCAGCAACGTCAGTATCGATAAGCCCTGAAATTCCAACTGGGCCATCTCAAGTCTTGACGCCTTGTCGACAACACCAAGTTGTCCCTCAGCACACTTTCAACTACTACTTCGTTAGACCCGGTTGCCGTGCCGCCATCTACTCGACGGCTTCGCTCATTTGACGACCTCATGTTCGAGTGGCGCCCTATAGTAGCCGTGCTGCAATACTAGCGCACCGCCGAAATCAACCAGCAACATCAACTTCTCCTATTCCATTTTCACTTGGTTCCCTTTCCATTCGCAATGGCAGAATTTCAGCGAGATCATGAAGAGGTGGACAAGCACTCCAGTGCACTGGTGGCACCTCTGAACATTCAAAAATCCCCCAAAAGGTCCCGGAGTCGAGAGCGTGGCCACAGCCGACAGTCGTCTTCGAGAGGAGCGCTTTCCATTAAATCACAATCGCATTCGCAATCTCACCCTTCACCACCCCTGACACCGCGAACATCTCGGGAGTCGATGCCAGAGGAACCGCCAGCACAACCCGTTTTCCATAATTATCTGCGAGCGTTCTATCATTTCCATCCCAGTTCAACCGTGTCCTCTTCTACGGACGAATCCTCCATCACTGTGCCCATCAACCAAGGCGACGTCATTCTGGTGCATTCAGTACATCCTAATGGATGGGCCGATGGCACGCTCCTGGCCTCTGGAGCACGTGGCTGGTTGCCCACGAATTATTGCGAGGCATATGACCATCCTACCATCCGTAACCTCCTCAATGCATTGACGCATCTTTGGGATCTTGTCCGTGACGGCGAAAACGGCGACCTGGCCGTGTTCACAAGACAGGATTATGTAAGGGGCATGATTGCAGGCGTGCGATTCTTTCTTGTAAGTTGCGTAAAGTTAGAAGCGCAGGGAGCAAACGCGACGCGCAGAACACGACTAACCCCTCGTTAGGAACATACGCAGTGCTTGACAAGGGATTCATCCCTCATCGTTGCCCACGTCGGCCTACGGCGAATGCGCAAAGGTCTTCTGGGAGATCTCTCATCGCTGGTGAAGACTGCCAAGAAGCTGCAGGAACTCCTGCAGACAAACGAGCCCCCAGGGCCGGCTTTCGACCATCTGGACGAGCTCGTGCTCAAGTCATTTAAACTGGTGACGAGAGCGGTGCGCTTCCTGGATATATGGGCACAAGATGCCGTGTCCCTGTCGTTCGATCTGAACGAAACAAGTAATAACAGGCCCCCAACCCCGCCATCTGACTCCGTTGATCACTCTGTGGAACCTCCAGCAACGTCAGAGAGCAACGGTGAGGGGGAGACCCCCGCGAGTGAGGACACGTCCGTTGTTACACAAGCCACAGGAGGAATGCAGGAGGAGTCGGACAATGTGGCGAACCAGCCACCACGTTGCCTTAATCGCTTGTCCGTTGCCTTTTCGATTCCATCAGATGCCGATTCTCTCCAATCACCGCTTTTCCCTCCTCAGCCCCAATCCCAAACGAAGCGACTATCTGTCACCCACCGCCTGTCGTACACCGGGAAGTCGCAGGGACCGCGAAAACAGAACCTGGCCTCGGAGCGGCTGAACGCTGCACACGACTCTTTTCTTGGTTTCATCGGCTCCTTTATTGGGTTGCACCTGCAATCGCGCTCCTCGAACGAACTTACCCTTACCACCCAACAATCTGTCATCGCTTGCCGACAACTCCTCGCCGTAGTCGACGAAGTATGGGAACGCGATTCACGACAATCCGCACAGCTGGAGCAAGCAAGGGACACGATGTATGCTCGTCTCACCGAATTAGTTCACGCGACCAAAGAAATGTTCAACGACTCGGAGTCTGCTCTCGGGGACGATGTCATCTTACCAGATTCCGGGAAGCAACTGGTTGCAGCCGCAACCAGTTGCGTTCGTTCCGCGGGCGACTGCGTGACGAAATCCAGATTTGTTATCGAGAAAATAGGAGATTTCGAGTTCGAAAACGTTGGTCTAGGTCTCTCGGAAAATGTCTTCGAGCAGATCAGCCAGACGGTTCACCAAGAGGTGGAACAGGAACATGCACAGGAACAGACTCAAGAGTCTGAACAGCCTGACGACCTAGAATCTACAAAACAACCAGAGCAAGCGCCCATGGAAATCGATAAACCACTACCCGCCCCGCCTACATCTACCCGTCAACTCCCACCACCACTTGTCATATCAGAGTCCAAACCTCTCCCAGAAGTACCGCAGCCTTCACCTTTGGAGACTAACGCGGTCTCCCTCCAGCCCGTCCAGCAGACCATCGTGGAAAGCCCAGTTGCGACATCATTCAGATCATCGCGATCATCTCTACCACCTCTCAACCACCTGCCAACACCTCATCTACCACAACCTAGCCCATCAGAGTCTTCTCAAAGCCCAGCGAGCGCTACCCAGCGCTTCTTTGGCAAAGCAGGTCGAGCAGATAGCGTCAATGTTTCAGTCGCCGATACCAGTAGCACCTACCGGTACAGTATGCGAGGTGACACTGGTAGTGTAGTCTCGCAGTCCTCGACTCGAGCAACAACACCCGAACATTCCCCCTCCAAGCAACCAAGCTCCCAGACTTTGGTGAGTAGCTTCGGTAGTGCGTCAGAGCTCCGATCTCTAGCCAGCGAGGACGTCACTGCTGTTGAGGAGCATTTGCTCGAAACCACCTATGCTCATGAACTGGTCTATAACAAGGAAGGCCAGATCTCTGGTGGGTCACTTCCAGCTCTCATAGAGCAGCTTACTACACACGAAGCAACTCCAGACGCAGTGTTCGTCACTGCTTTCTATTTGACATTCCGACTGTTCACAACACCGTTGGAGTTGGCACAATGTCTCATCTCACGCTTTGACTACATCGGCGACAGTGAAGCCGTCGGCGTTCCGGTTCGACTACGCGTGTATAATGTCTTCAAGGGATGGCTTGAAAGCCACTGGATCCCAGAGAGTGACAATGCCGCTCTTGGTGTAATACTTTCTTTTGCTACTGGAAAGCTCCGATTAGCTCTGCCTCCTGCGGGAAAACGGCTTGCAGAGTTAACTTCTAAAGTGACAGAGATCCGTGTCGGAGCTCTGGTTCCTCGCCTTGCATCGTCACTGGGAAAGACAGGCGCAGCTAACGCCGTGTTTACGCCATCGGATAGCAATGTTCCCAATCCTATCATGACTCGAGGCCAACTGAGTGCATTACGTAGCTACAAGGAAGGCAAGACACAGTGTAGTATACTCGATTTCGACCCTCTCGAACTCGCAAGGCAGTTCACGCTCATCGAGTCGAAACTTTTCTGTGCAATTCAGCCTGATGAGCTGTTGGCATCCGAGTGGACGAAGAAGAAGAGCTCGAAAGCCGTGAACGTTCGCGCAATGTCCACACTATCGACCGATCTTGCCAATCTTGTCGCCGACACCATTCTACATCTCGAGGATGCGAAGAAGCGAGCTATCATTATCAAGCAGTGGGTCAAGATCGCCGTCAAGTGCCTGGAACTAAATAACTATGATTCTCTCATGGCGATCATCTGTTCATTGAATTCCTCAATGGTCTTGCGTCTTAAGAAAACCTGGGAATTGGTTTCAGCTAAGACGAAAGCTCGTCTCGAAGAACTGAAGACGATTACTGATGTCGGCCGCAACTATGCGGTCCTCCGCCAGCGTCTACAAAATCACATTGCTCCTTGCATACCATTTGTAGGCATCTATCTCACAGATCTTACCTTTGTCGATGTAGGAAATGGCACCACTCGCCAGCTTCCCGGCGAGACCGGGCAAGATGGTGTATCCGTCATCAATTTCGACAAGCACATGAAGACTGCGAAGATCATTGGCCAATTACAGTCATTCCAGGTGCCATATCGATTGGCTGTGGTCCCGGAGATGCAGGAGTGGATTGAGACGCAGATTGAACGGATGCACTCTAGCGATGAGGCCAATGTTCAAAGCTACTACCGCCGTTCACTTTTCCTTGAACCCCGCGAGCCTCCACAGCCGAAAGCCTCATCGCCGGTCGAGACTACTGCCCTAAGCACATTTTCAGTCGATAACAAGACAAACTCGAAAGACCGATTCGAGTTCTTAAACTTTCATTTCACTACCAACAATTAACAACACCAACAACAATAACACCCCCAAAGACACATAGATTTGATCATCAGCCTCGAGGCGCTCGATTTTGGATTTTCCCCAAGAGGGATACGGGATTCGGCATTGTGCATAGTGCCTTTCGCTCCTCAACTTTCGTCACGGTCTTTTAACGAATTTCCTTTTGTTTGCCTGTCTTTGCTTTCTTTACTGTTTTCGAGATACCACTCCAGCGATTTTCTTTTTCTGAAATAGGGACACGGGGGAAGAGGATTCTGCATCATTGGCCTTTTTCATTATGGGCCAGGGGCATCTAGCATCGGAGTTCGACATTGGATTGAGAACCTAAGTGTCGGGGAGGTCGGGAAGGGGTTTCATATCTCATTTATCTGGGTGGAAGAAGCCATCCACATTATTGGATGGGAGAAAAGCACTTGTTTTCTAAGTGACCATGAAACCAAAAGAGCATGAGCATAGCAAGCGCAGGAGCATGCTCGCCATTGCATAAAACATATCTACGTTGTTTAATAAGAGGCTACCAAAATCATAATTCGAAATAGTAATCATACGTTCACTTTACCCTACCAAATCATGTCTCAGTCCAGTATGTGCACCCGACCCTGCGAACATAGTGGATACAGTAGGTCGACTGGGTACTCGTACAATGTCTGCAAAGGCCACGCGATGCGTCATTGACGGTGTAGTTAGATATCACGGTGGCATTTGCGGTGGATACATTTGCCCAAGAACAGACCCCTGGGTGTGCCCGTCGGGGGGAAAAGCATCCTGTCATACTACTCGTAGAGCCAATAATGAACAAAGGAAGACCACCTAATTGTTAATGTATATCTCTGACCTGCACGATTGTTGACACTGGGTGACTGGTTGACGATGATACACTGTGTACATAGATTTCTGCTTTCCCCATTCCGCTTTCGGTGCGCGTCGCGATAGATCTATTTGGAGTATCACCATGACTCCCAATTTAGATAGTCTTGCGAATCTGGTTGCGGGAGAATGAGCGCGAGAGAGGGGGACTAGACTAGGCCTTGGACAGTGCAGGTTGCATGCCCTCCATTCCTGGGGAAAGCCACGCGAAAAAAAGGAAAGCGAATTTAGCCCTCTGGATCTCGCCATGAACATGCAATAATGATGGATGGCTTAAGTCGGTGAGGGCGAGAGCAACGTTCCATGTCCCGCGGGGAGGCTAATAAGAGTAGGCAAAGGTGGCGGCTGGTCGCAGGGACGTAACGAAACCAAGTCGCCCGTACTTTCAATTCTTCCATCATTAGTTACTACTTGTACGTACCTAGGTACGTACCTAGGGTAGTTACTGTCTGTCCACGAGACCTTCGCTCTTTCGCCGTCGCCCTTCGCACTTCTTCTTCCTCTTCCCTCACGCAATCCTTTCCCCGCCTTAACCACACCGAAATGCCCTCATGAGCGGCTTCATAACCTCTCTCGCGCGTCGTTTCTCTTCTGGAGCCCGTTCGCCGCCCCCAGGGAGCAGCGATGACAATGGGGGGCAGTCGCTGTCACATGCAAATACCGGTTCTGCGAGTGTGAGCGCGGCGAGCCCTTCCCCGCTGCCAGCTATCCCTTCCTCGACCGCCACATCTGCCCTCCAGCTTGAAGATGATGAAGATGCCTCAGATCTGTCGGAGGGCCAGCCGAGAGATGCTAGCGGTGAGGGGAGCAGCAACGGCAATGCCAGTACCTATAACCACAACAACAACAATGACGACGGGCTGCATGCGCCGTCGAGCTTATCGTCCGAGCGGCCAACGGCAACATCCCAGCCTATCGATATACCAACCGACACGGCAGGCATGTCGTCGAACCCCAGACGGAATCTAGAGTCACAACTCCGACAACTTGACATCGACTTGCCGCTGCACAGCACGCCCGCGAACACCACATCACAAAGTATTGGCGGGGCAGCGGCTGCAGCTCGACTGGGTATCAATAATGCAACAGCTATGTCGGAATCCCTCCCGGCAGACGATGGCATGCGCCATTTGCGCGCGCGCATGCATGAGATCAGAGACTTGACCGTCGACGATGAAGAGAAAGCACGCATGATGCACACCTTGATGACGGAACGATACAACTTCCTGCGCCCGCAGTCTCCCAGTAGCTTCATATCCAACGACCGACCGTTCACTCCCACATCCGGCCAGTCCATATTCTCAGAAGTCCACCCGTCCTCACCAGAGTCCCTACATACCGAGATCGATCCAGACAACCCCTTCAATATACGCCCAGGAGACACCGATCCGTCGTATAGAGTAAATCCCCAAGAGCAGAGTGTGGACCACATTGGAGAGGACGAGGATCATGACACGGGGGATGATGGCCCTTCGCTTGGATGCGAGCATTACAAGCGCAATGTGAAAGTGCAATGTTTTCACTGCCGTCGTTGGTATTCTTGTCGGCATTGCCATGATGCCGTCGAGGATCACAGTTTGAACAGACGGAAGACTGAGAACATGCTCTGTATGCTATGCGGAACGCCCCAAAAGGCTGCTGAGAATTGCATCAACTGCGAGATGCGTGCGGCGTATTATTACTGCGATATCTGCAAGCTTTGGGACGACAACAGCAGTAAGAAGATATACCACTGTATTGACTGTGGAATCTGCAGGAAAGGGGAGGGGCTGGGTAAGGACTATATCCATTGCAAAGTAAGTTGGAACGTTGCTACAATCGGACTCGAGTCTAACTGTGTCTGTAGCGGTGTAATGTCTGTATATCCATCTCTCACGCCAGCTCCCATAAATGTCTCGAGCGGGCTACTGACTGCGATTGTCCAATCTGTGGCGAATATCTTTTTAATTCTTCAAGCGCGGTCGTTGCGATGCCTTGCGGGCATTATCTGCACAAGGGGTGTTATAAGCTGTATATGGAGACGGCATATAAGTGCCCCATGTGCAAGAAAAGTGCCGTCAACATGGAATTGCAATGGCAGAAGCTCACCCAGGCAATCGAAAGCCAGCCGATGCCCGATCAGTTCACGCACACGAGAGTCATCATTCAGTGCAACGACTGCTCTGCGAAGTCTTCGGTCAAGTACCATTGGCTAGGGAACAAGTGCAACACTTGCGATTCCTACAACACGAACGAACTCCGTGTTCTGAATGGACCAGAGAGCGAGCAAACCGCCAATGCCATTCTCGAAGCCGACGAGAAATCGGGATCTAGGTCGCCCGCAAGCGTGAGCTCTCCCGCATCAATACCTCTACGATCACCTCGCTACTATTTCACGCCCGACCAGCCAGAGGAAACCTGGCTCCCAGGACAACTCCCTTCATTTCCTTTCCAAATGCCTCAACTTCCTGGCATGCCCCAATTACCAGGCATGCCACAGTTCCCGGGGATGCCTCAAATGCCCCAGATGCCACAGATGCCACAATTCCGGGGGATGCCCCAGCTCCCGCCATTCCCCCAAATGCCCGACCCCTACGAGCTCATGGAACGAGTTAGCAAGTCCTTCTCCCCCTTCCGGAACTATCTCAACACCGCCGACCTGGACTCAGAGCCGAGTGGACCCATCATCGACCTGGGCGATGCACGCCCAGAAACTCGAGCCACCGACGGTTCCACCGTTCGGCAGCCATCACTTCCACAATACGTTCTCGAGCGCTTCAGTAGATCGCTTTACAATTACCTGAACAATGAGTCGTTGGACGAAATACCTAGACTAGATCTATCAGACAGTCGGGACGCCGACGCATTTCAAACGCACAGAAGTAGACATGGGAACAACAGAGATGATAGATATATGTCCGGAGACGAGGACGATGACAGTAGTAGCGACGAGAGCATGGATGACAGGGAGGACGATGAAGATGACGAGGCAGACGCCGATGGCGACGACAAAGAGTTCGATCTTCCAGGGCATCCATAATGTGGTAACTCGACTGGTTTAGAGGGATTTCAATGATAAAAGCAAACGGAGTTTTGGGGACATCATGAAGAACAAGAAAATAGAAAAGTACATTGGGGTCTTAGGATTATGTATGAATCACGAAATGTTATATACGTGCATTGGAGGAGTTCTTGGGCTGGTGGAAGGTAGTCGTCGTTCCTGAGGCATTGTTAAACGTTACACGGGGGACCGTAAAGCTAGATACCAAAAAGGAACATTGAATGCGAATTGAATTGTGGCATTATTTCTACATCATTTGGGCAACAAAGTGATGGGTCGTAAACGACTTGAACTAATAGTCTATATATGAGGCTGGCCGCATTAGGCTCTAGAGGTAACTCCACTTCGGCTGGCCTGACTAAGCAACCTCGCTTAGCGCGCACTTGCGACAATATCGAACACCATCGACATTTTCTCTCCCAGTCGCAATTCTTCAATCTCGCCGTCCAACTAACCCGCAGCGACACTCATTCAGTAAGAAACATTCCAACCCTTTTCCTTCTCTCCTGTGCTTCGCACTCTCCAACTCAATCGCATTCGCAATTGAAACGAGCCCTGCTGCCTTGCACGACTTCCATAGGAGCTCGCACACGACCCTTCGAGAGCGACAGACAGCTAACGTAAAACCCTTTTTACAGAAATGTCCTCCGCAGCAAAGAAGCCCGCCGGCAAGACCACCCGCAGCGCCATCGCTGACGTCGTCGCGCGCGAATACACCATCCACCTCCACAAGCGAGTATGTTGAAGTTCAGTTTTGTGAAGTCCATCGATGGTCCTCGTTTTTACGACTTGGTTCTCCCGTCACGCAACCGCACATACATGCCACATGTAGATACACATACGCAAAAGCTCTGCACGCCTCTTCTCCCCTCTCCATCCCATTGGAATACATGGTCGATGAGAGACGACATGGGGAGAGGAGGGTGGTAATGTGCGGAGTGAGCGATGTGTACGTGTGTCGTGTATGGTGCGTGCGTGGCGTGGGAGCCAGTTGGGCGGGACATCGGGCGGAAGACTGAATTACGAACATGAAGGCTAATATACGGTTGTCATGATATAGGTTCATGGTGTGAGCTTCAAGAAGCGTGCCCCCAGGGCCATCAAGGAGATCCGCGCTTTCGCCGAGAAGGCCATGGTACGTTCTACCCACTCGGGACCGTTTGAAGTTACGAGAGTAAATGGCTAACGAATTTGTTCTCCAGGGTACCTCCGACGTCCGTCTCGACCCCCAGCTCAACAAGAAGGTCTGGGAGGCCGGTATCAAGGGTGTCCCATACCGCATCCGCGTCCGCATCTCCCGTAAGCGTAACGACGAGGAGGGTGCCAAGGAGAAGCTCTACTCCTACGTCCAGGCCGTCAACGTCAAGGACCCCAAGGGTCTCCAGACCACCGTCGTCGAGGACCAATAGATCATCACCACCATGGCCTATGGATTAGGATGATGAAAGGAACAAAAAAAGACGGACGAGAACAAAAAGAATCAAGGAACGAAAAGAAGAGAAAAATGGATGAAATTTCCTTTTTTTCTTTTTTTTTCTTAACGCAAGCATGCTATGGGCGTTCTTCTGGCGGGTTGCTGAGTAGCTAAATACCACATTTAAATCTCATATCGAGTTGGCGAAAGGCTGGTCAAATACGAATTCAATCACGGTTCATGTCCCCGTCACCGTTGCAAATAGTTCCCCTCCCCTCCTCCCCCTCCCCAGATGTGACGTCGTGCGTGTATTGATTGCACTATTTTCAGCGTCTCTACTTGGTGTCGTCGGAGTCTAACCAAACATTTATCAAAGGTACTATTTGGTATTTATTTATCTACCAAGGTATAGGTAGGTGGTAGGTAAGTCGAGTTGTGCTGTCAACACTGAGAAGAGGAAGCCTGAGTGCTGTCGCAGACTGCTTGTGTGGCAGAACGGTTGCCGAATAAGGACGTTGTTTACATACAAACACCACATTTAGCCACACGCCCGCACAGTGCTCACATCCCACCTTCACTCAAACACAACCTCTCAACCACCCTTTCCCCTTTCTCTCCACTTCGATTCTACTTCCGAGTATTAACTTATAATCTACTTCAATCTTACGGGCGAAAAAGAAAGAGCATCGCCGACGTTTACTTCGAATACTGGGAATGTCAACCTTGCATCCACTTTCACATCAGCTTACAACAAACGTCACACAACCATGAAGGACAACATCACCACAGGCTCGCGACCCCCTTCTACTACATCTATACCAAGAGCCCGCCAAATGTCTACCAGCACTTCCCTCCGTCCAGATCATGTCCCCAGCAACACCGACGCATCTGCAGCCGCAGGCACAAAGCGCAAGGAACGCGACTCCGACGACGCGACGTCAGCTTCGACCGCCGCAAAGAACCGCGATCTAGGCAGCGAAACCAAGATCAATGTTTTCGTCCGGTGTCGCGGTCGGAGCGAGCGCGAAGTGCAAGAGAAGAGCGATGTAGTGGTGCATACGGATGGTCTAAAAGGCACGACGGTGGGGGTGGGGTCGAATGGTATGAGTGGCAAGACCTACGCATTTGATGGGGTCTTTTCTCCCAGGGCGGATCAGCAGATGGTTTTCGACGAAGTTGTAAAGCCGGTGCTAGACGAGGTATGTGTGTCCCGAATGAAGATGCGCGTGCTTGGGAATTGATTGACTGACGTGCGTAAGGTTCTCAATGGCTTCAATTGCACCATATTCGCATATGGACAGACTGGGACGGGCAAAACGTACACAATGTCCGGCGATATGTCGGATCATGTTCTTCTCCCAGACGATGCGGGTATTATTCTCCGCGTGCTGCATTCGCTCTTCCGTAACCTTGGATCTCTGGACGGCTTAGCGACAAGCGATGGCAACGAAAGTTCTGTGAAGATATCGTTTATTGAGCTATACAACGAAGAGCTTCGAGATCTCCTTTCTTCAGAGGAAAAATCAAAACTCAAGATCTTCGATGGAGACAGCAGGCGAGGACACGCCACCGTCATGCAAGGCATGGAAGAACGATATATCACATGTGCGAAGACCGGTCTCGACTTGTTGAGGAGTGGTTGCGACAAGCGACAGGTCGCCGCAACGAAATGCAACGATCTTAGCTCTCGTAGCCATACCGTTTTTACTATCACGGTGTACACCAAGCGGATATCAGCGTCTGGTGAGGAAGTTCTGTCTTTGGGAAAGCTGAACCTCGTTGACCTCGCCGGATCTGAGAATATTGGACGGTCTGGCGCTGAAAGTAAACGTGCAGCAGAGGCTGGTCTGATCAACAAAAGCCTCCTTACGTTGGGTCGAGTCATCAATGCTCTCGTTGATCACTCACCACATATCCCATATCGCGAATCAAAGCTCACGCGGCTTCTACAAGATTCCCTAGGTGGGCGAACGAAGACTTGCATTATTGCTACACTATCCCCCGCAAGATCGAGCCTGGAAGAGACGATTTCGACGCTTGATTATGCTTTCCGCGCAAAGAATATCAAAAACAAGCCTCAGACTAATAAGTTGATCCCTAAAAAGACACTCCTAAGAGAGTTTACCGAGGAGATCGAAAAGCTTAAATTGGAGCTCACTGCTACACGTCAGCGAAATGGAGTGTACCTTCCACAGGACGCATACGAGGAACTGATCCGTGAATCGGAATCGCACAAAACGCTCGTCAAGGAGCAGCGTGAGCAAATCGAAACAGCTCAGTGCAAACTTACCCGTAAGGGACAAGACCTACTTGAGCTCACCAGCTATTGTAAGAGCCTGAAAAAGGAGAGCGAGGCTACACAAAGCATTCTGGAGGAAACAAAATCGTCTTTGGAAGAAGCAAAAGAAGCACTGGAACTTACAAAGGAACAACTGAATGACGAAACACTTGTCTGCCGGGAGTTCGAGCGCACCGAACAGCAACTTGTGAACCTTCATCAGCAGCTGGTAGCAACGCTCGACCAATCCACCTCGGATATCACAGAGCTACATTCAGCATTGGAACGGCATTCAGAATCACGCACGAGACACCAAGCGCACTATAGCAGAGTCCAAATCGATGTAGCGGAAACGACAAAGTTGGTCGATGGCCGACTTGCCGGTTTTCAGGCAGAGCAGCAAGGATTGATCGATATACTTTCGAAGCAGATGAGCGAATTCGTCGAACGCGAGTTAACAGAGCTCAATAAGAGAAAACTGGATCTCAAAGAGGGAGTTACAATCTTTGAGCAATCGCATCAAGAGGGCGCGGCGCAGAGTCTGGAAGCGAAGAATGAGCTCAATCAGGCACTACGCAAGATGGACCCTCTCACAGAAGAGCTCAAGAGGAAAGCCGAAATGGGCTTTCATAACATGAGCCAAATCTTTGAACGACTGGTGGACAGTCTGACAGCAGGAATGGAAACTTTCTACTCGCAGATGTGCTCGAATTACACCAGTCTTAACGCAGATCTCAAGACGATTTTTGACAGCCTTTTACAGGAAGCCGCTGAGCAGCGCGAAGAATTGGAACGTCTACAAAGCGAGATGACTCAAGCGAATCAACAGCTGGATAAAAATCAGTCAAACTCCATTGATGCTCTGACGGTTTTGATGGACAGAGAGAAGGCCATTAGAGAGCAAGAAACCAAGGATATGATGCAGCGAATTCAAAGCCTGGTCGAAGCTAATGTTCAACAACAACAACTGCGCATGGGAGAGATCACCGGAATATCGGAACAACTCAAGGTCGAAGGGCAGACTCATGCCTCTGCTGGAGCCTCATTTGCCCAAGGCTGTGGACAGTTGGTTGCAAGGTTGACCAGCTATGGCGACAATCTCACCACGGCTCACGAAAAGACAGACAAACTCATCAATGCTGATTGCGAGGTAAGTAACATCGGAGGATCGTACGGATCTGACTAATCCTGCTCAGATGGCAGAAAAGCATATGGTGGAGGCCAGAATCATGAGATCTACAACCCGCGAGAAGACCAAAGAAGTTGCCATGGGATACGGTCAAAGTCTAGTTTCGGATGTTGATAACCTCGTGGCCGGTATCGACCAGATCAAGGAGAAGACCGAGTCACTGCACAGTACGCGAGAGCAGCACGTCTACAACCTCAATGCCACGATCCAGAGCTTGAGTTCCAAACTTGATCACGACTTGGCAGATTCGATAATTCGGAACGAAGCGTATGCCCATAACGCCACAGAGCAGATGACTGATCTCCGTGAATCTTTCCACTACACGAACAAATATGCACACGCACGCGCTTTGATACTAGAGCTAGGGGATCGCGTGGGATATAGCAGGCTTGAGGATTTTGGCCATACTGGAAGGACGCCGGAACGCAAGGATTACACTTTCCCGAGAACCATGCCACGAACTACAAGCCGTGACCGACTTTTGGGGCGTCTGAAGGCTGGCGGTGCGGTTGACCAGCCAGCGTGCGACACCATGGGTAAGAAGCCCGCCAAAACACCTGTATTTGTGGACACTCACGGACAGCTGGAGAAACTTGACCCCACAGTGGCAATCACACCCACGGTCAGCCTGCGTGAAAGGGACCCGAGAAAGGTGAACATTATGAGCCTAAAAGGCATACCAGAGAACGCTGGCCCCGAGAAACCCGCACCGGAGCCCATAAAGTCATTGAAACGTCCTGCTAGTAGTGCTCTGCCGGAGGGAAGGACCTTCACCAAAAGACGTGTACTTCGTAGTGGTTAGCACCGAGCAATCGCGCTGTCAGGAAGTGTAACAATCTAGATGTAAGATTACAATATCAAACCCCAAGGGTGAACAGACATCATGTATGATGTCGTTGATACAAACGGTTATACACGTTACCACTGTAAAAGGAGGCTGTTATGCAGTTCTTTGACACTGTGAAGCTATCAAAAACTCTATCGCATTCTAACCTGTAGGCTGTAAGACGGATGAAAACGTAGCCTAGTTGCTTGAAACATTCAATGTACGGCTTTTAGTACGAATAGCAGTCATACATGGCTCGGTATTGTTGTGATATGCCCAATTGAACCACTCAATACAGTGGAGGCCTTCTTTGGTACGCTGAGTAGCGGACGTGTCTAGCTTGCTGTGCCGCAATGTTTGTCTACACTGGTAGCTTCGTACCTCATCGAGTTGAAGATTTAACAAGCGACGTGCGATTTAAAGAAGCCGATAATCCGGCAATTATCTTTGTAAGATAGTAAGAGACAAAGAAGGTGCGCTGTGCTGCAATTTTCGCTCGATGGTTTGTTCATAATGCTCAAAGCAGTAAGCTGGTCACCTGACTATATTAATGTTATCACGAACACCTCTTGCTTCAGACGTGCTTTACTTCAGCAACTCGCAAAGTATGGGCGCCACATTCTCACAGTTCTTCCCTCCCAGCCCTATTCTGACAGAAGCCAATCTCTCCAGTCAGCAGGGCAAGGTGTTTATTGTCACTGGCGGCTCGTCAGGAATCGGTTACGAACTCTGTAGGATTCTCTACGAAGCCGGTGGCACTGTATACCTGGCAGGTCGTTCGGAATCGAACGCAACAGATGCTATTCAGAGGATCAAAGAGATTGCTTTGAGCTCTCGTACACCAGGAGAGCTTCGATTTCTCCATGTCGCACTCGATGATTTGTCCACCATCAAACCTGCCGTCGAGAAATTCACTGCCGCCGAATCACGACTAGATGTACTGTTCAACAACGCCGGCGTCTCTTGCCCACCAAAAGGCTCCGTATCAACCCAGGGCCATGAGCTCCAGCTAGCGACAAACTGCCTCGGGCCGTATCTACTCACACAACTACTCCTCCCCACCCTCAGAAAGACCGCAAGAGACAGCCCTCCCGCAACAGTGCGCGTAATCTGGACGTCCTCCATCGCCGTCGACTTCGGCGCCCCGAAGAACGGACTCGACATTGCGCGAATCTCCGACCCACCCAGCAGCCAGCAGGAGAACTACGCGATCAGCAAGGCCGGGAATTGGTTTCTCGCGAGCCAGCTTGCATCGCAGGCCGCAGACGACGGGATTCTCAGCGTGACTGCGAACCCCGGGAACTTGAAGTCGAACTTGACGCGTCATCTTCCTAGGGTTGTAACTATCTTGGCTTATCCCCTGCTGTATCAACCTGTCTACGGGGCTTATACTGAGCTCTGGGCGGGCATTTCGAGTGAGCTGAGTATGAAAGATGGGGGGAATTACATCGTGCCGTGGGGACGTGTTCACCCGAACCCGAGGCCTGATCTGGTGGCGGCTTTGGTAGATGAAGAAGATGACGGTACAGGTGTTGCTAGGGCTTTTGCTCAATGGTGTGAACGGCAGACTGTAGCTTTTGCTTGATTTCTTATAATGCTGGTAGCTAGAACCGTTGTGGAAGATTCAACATGGTTCACCTGAGATAAAACCTGCAGTTCAGCTAATTTCTCCATGCACAATTGGTTTTGTGAAATTGAATACCTACTTAGCAGTACCGGCTGTGGGCCATACCTGCCGGTCTATGTGAACCTTGAGATATCTCACAAAGTATCCATTTAAGCGTGAACTTACAATATTCTAGACGGCCGTGTGAATGTCGGCATACTTCATGCATGCCGAGGAAGAGAAAGGCCCCCCGACGAAGAAGGTAGCAGCCGTAGAATTGCTATCAAAGTGGACAAAGTTTGCCCGAGAAGTAGCCTTAGGGATGGACCACAAGCTCACGTTTAAACACCTATAAATGATAGTCGTCGGAGCGAGAATACTTAAGGTCTTCACAAGGGCTCTTGCATCTACACACAGGCAGTAAAAAGATTTGATAATGTGTCATGAAAATTGTCATTATATCTCAATGTAGGGTGGAAGCTAGCTGAATATAGCATGTAAATCGGAACGGATGTCTAAAATGTGTTCCGCTCCGTCATCACCATAGATATATGTGTATGTACGCGTAAGATCTGTCTGACTTTTCACGTCGCATGAACAGATGGAATCCATAACAATGCAAATCACGCCTAGGTATCCTTTTAAAACATCGCGAACGAAAAGAGAAGAGCACAGAAGAGGAGATTTTAGGAGATCCAACGCCAGGAAGAGAAAATGGAAACGACCAAAGAATGATACAACTCCGCTTAGTTGTTCAACCAGTCCAGGAACTCGGGGGTGAAGTAGCTCACCACGATGGTGGCGCCAGCGCGAAGGATACCCTGCGTGGCTTCTTCTGCCATCTGCCTCAGGTCGAACACACCCGCTGCAGCAGCTGCGTGAATCATGGCGTATTCGCCTGAAACCTGGTAAGCAGCGACTGGCATGTCTTTACCAATTTCTTTGGCATCGCTAATGATATCAAGATACTGACTTGCAGGCTTAACCATAATGATGTCCGCTCCCTCGGCGATATCTCGGGTGATGGCTCGTCGAGCGAGACCACGTCCGCCGGGAGGGAGTTGGTAGCAGCGCCTGTCACCGAAGGATGGACACGATCCAGCCGCGTCACGGAATGGGCCGTACAAGCACCCGGAAAACTTCGCAGAGTAGGACATCAGGAGAACCTGGTGTGCAATTCCGCCCTCGATGAGCTTCAGCTTGATGGCACGGATACGGCCATCGTTCATGTCCGACGGGGCCACGCAGTGTGCGCCGGCCTGGGCATATGCCATTGCGACGTCGCTGATTCGGTCTACGGAAAGAGCATTGTTCAAGCTGCCATCCTCTCGGAGGATTCCACAGTGGCCATGTGAAGTATACTCGCAAAGACACACGTCGGCAACGATGAAGAGGTCTGGGAAATGGCGGCGGAGGAGACGAATGGACTTGATGACCGGTCCCTTCGGGTCGTCTGCGTTAGTACCCAGGGCATCCTTCGCACCGGGTGCGATTGGTACACCGAATAGTATAACCGACTTGAGGCCCTTTGCGACGAGGGGAGTAAGGTATGGAACGAGTTTGTTCAGACCACGGCGGTACTGATTGGGGAGGGAAGGGATCAGAGTTTCCTCATCTGGCTGATCTG
Source organism: Aaosphaeria arxii CBS 175.79 (assembly GCF_010015735.1). Taxonomy (NCBI): domain Eukaryota; kingdom Fungi; phylum Ascomycota; class Dothideomycetes; order Pleosporales; genus Aaosphaeria; species Aaosphaeria arxii. The sequence goes on from NW_022983479.1 coordinate 2,140,914, forward strand.
AGACGAAGAGAGGGTAGATCAACATGGACTAGGGGGAGTCAGTCGTGCGGAATGCGGAGTGAAGAGTTGAAAGTCATTCCGAACCTTTGTCAGCTGTCGCTCGGCCTGCCATGCTCGCGAGAGAGGATGGCTGTAACCTCCATGCAGTTGACTGCCAATGTCTCCCGAAATGCTCACACTGGTGGCAGCGGTGCTGGCGTATGAGCGTGCCTTCGAGACCTGTGAGCGCATGTCGTCCCGTTCCGAGTTCCGGTAGGCGATCTCTGAAACGAGGGAAGAGAAAGACATGGCGGCGGTGGGTTAGGATCGAGGTCGAGGGGGTGATTGAGAGGGTTATAGGTGGGGAGGAAGATGTAGGAGGATTGGGAGAGTTTATAAAGGATGTGGGAAGTATGGAGGGAGTGCGATGGCAGGCGTTTTGTAATTGTCTGGACTGATTAAATGGAAAAAAGAGCTCAAGTGGCGGGTCGAACCCTAAAGGTGGGTAACTACTCCAGCGAATGCAGGGATCATGAGGCGTAGTCTCCAAGGTCGGCAGCCGACGGCTTCAAAGGCGTTTCCAATCGGATCTATTATGATTGTGGTCACAGCCGGGACATCCAGAAGGTAAACGACCAACTTATGGATATGATTTTGAGTCCATCTATTCTCCTGAAGAAGCGCATATCTCGTAAAAACCCATCCAGGTACAGGCATACGTTTCTTCACGTCAGACTCATTCGCAATCGCTCCCTCTCGGTTCGGTTAATCAGTCAATCCAACCGAGGACCAATCAGAGAGAAGTGTTTACTCACTACCTAGATCAGGTCTAGCGCCCTCCATGCCATATTCTCCACAACTTCAACACCACCGCCGTTACCGCCAGAACAACAACATACAAGTTATTATCTTATAGCTAACAATTCCGAATGGTTTTACAATGAAGTCTATTCCTCTCAAATAGAATGGCCGAACTATACATTGCAGTTCGTGATCACATATCTGTTGCGAAGAAGAACGTTTATGATACTCAATTCCGCCCTAAGTTCTCCTGCCGCCAACATCACCAAGACATGATTTCTAGCTTCACTGCCGTTTTATACGCCAGACTATGACTCAACCCTTCTATAACGAGGGCTCTCTGTAATTTCACGTATGCTGGACTCACACATACACATATCTTCATACTGAACTTATTGCACGAGCTACGTGATAACCACTCTATCAGTAGGATTTTCCACATACTGATAATGTTTCAATGATTGCTGAACTTATATCGACACCGTTCAACGGTGATGCCTTGTGGCCTAATGTCAATCCAGATCTTAATGAGATGAGCGCGCATAGTACAATATACGGAAAGAGATATCTTAGGGATCATACGTAAAATCAAATCGGTGCCTGTCCAAACGACTTTATTGTGCAAATTGCGTTACTATTGTGTCCGCCACCTTCACCTTCACCTTGACCGCTAGGCTATCATGAAGCTTGCGTGAAGGGCGATTGCGAGCTTGGCTTGCTATATCACCTTCTCTCCCTCCTGTCGCTCTCTTCTCCTCCCTCCCCCCCTCTCTCTCTCTCACCTCACCACCACTCATCACCATTCCCTGGCACCACTTTCAATCCTTCACTCCTAACGATGGCTAATCGTAGCTATAGCGGGTTCCCTTTGAACAGCGTTATCTTTGGCTCTAGGAGCACTGCTGACTTCAATGTTTCTCAGGAACAGGCTCCACCGGTCCCGTACTTGAATCATCACGCCGCTCACACCGAGACTGCGCTCCCCTACGGCCCCCGCCGCGTCTACAATGACTCTACTACCACCCTCTTCGACGAGCGCGGCAATGAGCGCGGCTACGATCGAGGCTACGAGAGTCTTACGGCACTCCCCAAGTTTCCCAAGAACGACCCTCCTGGCACCGTCCCGCCCATGGCGCACTTCGAGCTGCCTCCGCCTATCCACCGCAAGAAGTCCGTCTGGCAGAAGATCGGCCTAGGCGTCAAGCGCACGTTCGGCCGCATCAACATCGGTGGCAGCAGCAAGCCCAAGATCGGCCTCCCCACCAACTTTCAGCATGTCCAAGGGGTCGACAATCTTCCAATGTCCAAGTCCATGCGCGTCTTCGTCGACAACAAGAGGGCTGGCTTGCCCACTGAGATCCCCGATGATGATGGCAACTCTGTCTGGGAGGATGTCTCCGAGTGAGTTCAATCTTTCATCTATTCTGAAGTGAATGAGCTGACAATTTAAAAACAGATACGAAGCTACTAGGCGTATTTGAGACACACATATGTCTAAGTAAGTTCCATTGACCTAATCGTTCGAGTTTATGGAAGTGAGTGAGCGTAACTAATATTTCGAATGACCAGACCCAAGTTCACTGGACGGGTAAACGGGCCTTCAACTTCACCGACATCTGGTATTCATTGGAATGAGTAATGAGTGAGACGAATATTCACTGGCGTTTCGTCAGGACGGTACGGTTCAGGGCATGGGTTGGGTTGGCGAATGCCATCAGTCCTATTGGCATTTGTTTGATCACTCTGGCAGTTGAGGTATCTCTTGAAGCTTCATCGTAAAGTCAGGGATGATCAACATTAATTTGTCCTGCCCCGGAATAAAACAACAAATCAATAAAAAAACCTTCACTATCATGACGATGACCTCCCGATCCCAGAATCCATACACCGTGAAAGTATCATACAAGTACATGCCACCCATCGTAACACCATGACCGTCAACTCCATCAATCAAAAGTTCCAAGAAACCCTAAGTAAAATACATAAGAAGAGAAGTGAAAGCGCTAACAAACTACAATCCCAACCCCCCATCCCAAAGCCTAAACTCACATCGCATGGACGGTACCCCCACCAGCGATCGCAGCATCATGGCTCTTCCTATTCTCCTCCACCGTAATCGTATGCTCGACATGCACGCTCCTCAACTCCTCCGCATACACCAACCCATGCCCTTCAATGCTGTCCCCGCTCTCCAGCGCCCTCGGGCTCGTCGGCGAGCGAAACCACTTCGCGAACCCTCCGCTCGCGCGGCTGGCGCGGCTCTTCCGCGTATCGACAGTGAGCGCAGGGGACGGCAAGGGAGTGCTGTACGGCGTCGGCTTGAGCTGGTCGCTCTTCCGCGTCGTCGACATCGATCCGGTCTCCAGGTCGATAGCGCCCGAGGCGCGGGATCTGGAGCGCGAGGACGAGGGCGTCACTTTCGAGACGACGCCTCGGATGGAGGAGGTCACGCGCGGGAAGGCGAGCAAGGCGATGACTTTTACGCTGGGGGCGCAAGCGACGACGATGGCGAGGTGGTTTTCCAGGACGGACCAGATCATCGCGTTGGCGAACCACCCTGGGAAGAGGAGTGTCAGATCGCGTGCTTGGTATGGGGGGTTTGTTGAGGGTGGGAGTGAGCTTACATGGTAGATCGGGTTCGACGGCGAGCTTGTGGACCGCGTTCACTCTTGCGGCGCTGGCTGCCAGGACACTGATGTGGTTGTTAGTATAGTGGTTGTGGGTATGAGGTAAGTGTGCGGAGTGTTAGACTTACAGGCCGCCTAATGCGAAGAGGCAGTTCAGTCCGATCCTCTGGGCCCTCCTCAACTGCAGCTTCCTTGTGAAGACGACAGGCATGGCGTATAGGACGATGTCGGTCGTGAGCATGATGCTCGCGTTGGCGTAGAGGAAGTAGTCGATGTTCACGCAGTATCCCGATATTTCCGGCGCCCACGCCTTTCGGAATGGACGGCATTGGAAGATGTTCACGAGTATGGAGGACGAGCCGAAGCCAAATGCGATGAAATGCATGAAGTTGATGGCGTAGTGATGGGACTTCTCACGTGAGATCTCGGTGTAGAAGAGGAGGAGGGCGTGTTTGACGACCCAATTGCAGAGGAAGTAGAAGCAGTTGGAGGCCAATAGGAGCTAATTTGAAAACAGTACAGTCAGATGATGTTGCTTTTTTTGTAGTGGATATGTGTTTGATATACCTTAGCAATCTTGGGCATATTTGAGGGATCGACTTGATCTTGATGGCGACCCAGACCGTATGTGGTTCCTATAACGATCGATTAGAAGATTTCTCTTGAGTTCATGATGCAATGTAGACGTACCAACAATCTGAAGAGAGGAGAAGATGCATGCAGACACCTTGACCTTGTTAGTAATAGATAACTTCTTGACCATGTAAAACATACTGCAGCCAGTGTAATCAAAGCTGTAAAGAGTTAGCGATGTTCCATTGAAAACATAGACAGTGAAGCATACAATCATGCCCGCCGAATTTACCAACAACAAATATTCTTCGTCCAACCCGTGCACACAATGCGGCAATGGTAAGCACCATGAGGACGCTGTTGAGCCAAATGATGACGGGCTGTTGTCCAGACATGATGAGGCACGTTAACTCAAACTAATGGTACGTGTGATGTTTGGATGGGGTTAAAAAAAATAAGTAGCAAGAGCACAGCAATACGACTCTTGCAGATGGGATAAAGATATAATACAGAAGTGAAGAGGAGTGAGGAAGATGATGATGTGGTGAAAACAGACGCCTCAGCAAAGGATGACGCCCGTGTCTTTAAATCTGTCTCTTCTTTTAAAGATCAGCACCGCCCAAGAGACATCGTCTGATGGTGGATTGTAAGCAGTGCATGCCGAGCCATGAATAATGAACTGCCGCATAGCACACATGCTCACTCTCTCTATGAAAGAGTAGAGCTTATAGTTACACAAAAGGACAGGGTATACCCTTATTACCTCTTAATTTGGATGCAAGAAAGTTAAGCGCTCTCGAAACATCTGCAGGTTGACGACCAATCATTGCCGCGCCGTGGGAAACATGCACGAGGTGTCAGCCTATGGGTCAGATAGAGCCTTGTCGTCTTTGCGCGTCGAAAACGAGAAGCATAAACGGCGATCATCAGCGCAGAATTTCCATGCTTCTTGACGAAACCATGGCTTTGGGGACTGAAGAGGGCCGTTTTGCAGGCCAATTTACTGAAACTCATATAGATGCTATAGTCGCTATGTGGGCCTCGCTATCAGTTGCGATGAAGTGGCCCGTCTAGCAACAGAACATCACCGGATCACGATCCACAACGCTTGTTCTCACCATCAACTCTGCCAATATTCTTACGGTCACACGAGCTGAAGTGCCAGAATAACTTCATTCGTTCGTTCCAACGGAAGGAGCCTTTTCGCACCGTCCCGGCCCCGCACCACCCATAAGGCTGCACATATTGGACAAGATTACGCCCTGTCTGTGGCATAACTAATAGAAGTGAACGCTCTCTCACACGGGATAGGATCAGCTCAGGCGTTATCTGTTTTCATTTCTTCGCAGCGGGGATCATTGGATGGGTTCGAAATGGCGCACTGTTACGGCGTAGGGCTGGCGCAGGACGCGTTTAGCGATGTTCATTTATTCCAACATAACGAGCGAATGGCTCGCGGCTGGAGGATCCGCACCCTTGCCCTTGTGATTCCCAGTTTGGTTGGGCTTGAGTGCAAAGACAGCCACGCACATGGCCTGGTCAGGTTTTGTGGTTAAAATAGAAGTCACTGATCGGTGATGGTGTTGTTGTTGACTTGTTCCACAGAGCGAAACTCTTGCGCTACAGAGGGAAGACGATCCACACCTACTGCCAGTAGCCACACCCGCTGTCACTCAGGCACCTCGAACGCTTGACTTGGTCTGTGTACCGTTCGGTAAGATCAAAAGATATGAATTGCATCATTTAGTGGACATTTGGTCCTTCTGTGCCGTGCCTGGTCTAAGAATAGCCGTTAAATGTTCCCATTGCGGCAATCTTCAACGAAGTTTTCATTACCCTTCCCCTTACAAAGAGTAGCATGACAGGCAGAATCTAGAGAGGCCTAAGTGTCTATGTTTGGTTCCAACACGCCATTACGCCAACAACAGACAATGATCCTCCTCGTTCCTCGCAAATCTTGGGTCGCTCATCGTAAGGGGTGTACCCGGAAATAGTGACAGGGAAGCCTCTTGTATGTCGCGTGGCCCCACTGGCCAACACTGATTGAGATAACGATTGTCCACCACGATAGCGTTTTAGAAGAGAATTAATCTAGCTCTTGCACGAGTATGACCTCAATGGTGATATCGGCAGCAGAGCTTATTAGCTATTCATGGCTCCGTGAGCAGCTGTAGGAGCGAGGCGTAGGCGTAGGCGTAGGACGAATTGCATACTGCCTCCCTGTAGATCCATCAGTTTTCATAAAGAGCGGTGGTACATACAAGAATGGCATTTCAAGTCTAGAGCAGGAGTTGAAGTAATCAAATGTGCCATGAGAAAGCCTTGGACGATCATCGATGACTGTTGGGCGTAACGGGCCAGGAGCAAGCTGAAAAGTTTAGTCGAAAGGACGAATCACACAAATGTTGTCCCCAGAATGTCAGCCTCGTGAGGGAAATGGTCACAATTCCAACCCCAAGTTCGAAATGTTTATTTATTCATTCAGAAAACCAATTAGGGGCATAATCCGGGGTGATATATGTTTATCACACTGTGTTGGGACTAGTATAGCAACGGTAAACGACAGCCTATCCTAATCCGGGTAGCATGCGGAGTATATCACACTGTAAGACTTACAAGAAGACGTAAGCTGTAGGGATAACTACTGTTGATTTCGCATCAAAGCCGGCCCTTTTGCGTCGAGAACTTGCATACATACATACATTATCGATAACCAGCAGAGTGAGCTCCAATGTCTTCTGCTAGCGGATCACCACCACAACTGTCGGGACCCGGCATCTTACAGACTTTTGTCTCCATCCCGCAATCATCGCAACTCGCAGAAGACACCCTTCTGCAGTTCCTCGACAATGTGTATACCCCCGCGCTCATCGAGACCGGAGTTGTGGAGTCTGTAAGGAGATACAAGGCCGCCAATCCAGCGTACGATAAGCAGCACATGATAGTCTACAATGTGCCCGATTTAGCACCTCTACTGGCTGGCAAGCTTCAGAAAGTGCCAAGGACCAGCGAGACTTTCCCAACGAACGGGCCGGTTGAGGACTTTGTCGAATTTGAGTCGAGGATCTTCTCATTGGCACAGGTCTATCAGACTGTCGAGCACCCCGAAGGTAGGTCTCCAATCCGATGACTTCCCCAATATACTGGACGACTGTGATCTAACTCCAATAGATGCAACTACAACGATCATATATGCAGCCATGGAAACACAACCAGGCGGCGAAGCTGATCTGGAGGCATGGTATCAGGAGGAACACAACCAACAGATGTCCGAGCAACCGGGATGGAAACGCACGGTGCGTTACAGTCTGTTAACTCAGTACCGGCCTGATGGGAAAGATGCTCAACGCATGTCGTTCTTGGCCATCCATGAGTTTGGCGAGGGACATAAACTGGGACAGGACGTGGCTCCTTTGGACCCAATTACGGATTGGACCAAGAAGTGTATGAGTGAAGCGAAGGCCATTGATGCTGCGATTTATGAGAAAGTCAAGGTTTTTGGGAAGGTAGCTGGTAGCTAAATCCAGGCATGCTTGAAATTAGTGGTCCGCTGTCAAGAAGTAGAGCGTAGGGTTGTGCATTCGACAGCGAAAACAATAGATCCTGTCTTTGGTCATACTCGATAATACATACGTGCAGGTAGTTAATATTTCTTGCTGCTGGATAATTCAAGTAGGATCAGGAATATTCGAAAGAGTACGCATATAGGCGGATGGCTCCAGTCAGCAGACGAGAGAACTCTAGATAAACTCCGACGCCCCTGGATCTTAAATAATTGATTGATAGAACCGAGAATAGTTTGACCAAGATTGGATTGTATCACGCTTGTTCCGACTATTCGGCGAATCATTTACGGCCAGAGGTAGTACTACCGGTAGCGGCCGGAGGCTGCGGGATGTGACGACATAGTTACGAGGAAGCTTCTCGAGCTCAACCTGAAGGTACCTCGATTTTAAAGCCTGTTGAGATTCCCCGGTTCCATTCTTGAAGGCCAGGATACTTGTTCTCTTTCCCAGTCCAATTGATATCTCAAACATTTACATATCCCTCGAATCATAATCATTCATCATGTCCGAATCATTAGCTGCCTTCAGAGACAAGCGAAGTGCCGATCTCCGTCGCCTCGCGGAAGAGCACCTTCAACATGAGTAAGTCGCCTCGCACAATCCCTTCTAGAAGCAGAAGGGCAGTACATAATTAACAGAGCTGCAGCTTAAATCAATCCGATCGTGACACCTTGAAGAGTGCAGGTGGAAAAGTGTCACAACATGCAGGCATTGGTTCACTGCTCGGCCTGGGACTCGGCGTGTATTGCGCCTTTCGATTGCGCAACATGAGGCTTGCGTACTTCAATGCATTCCGAGCCATGGAGAAGCCGGTGGAGATCAAATTCGCCGATGGACGAACTCGTAAGTTTACCTTGCCCTGGGTGCAGAGCTGATATTTGGTGGTTGTGAGTGGAGTGCACATATCTGATCTGCAACAGAGCCAGTACCCGACATCACGGAGCAGATCAAGCCATCCAAGTGGGCGGATGCCGCGTCGTATTTCTTCTTTTCTCTGGGAGGGCTCTTTCTCGGCGGAGAGGCAGGTCTGCTGAGTGGGACTGCGTCCGCATCACGCACAATTGCCAAAGACCCTCAAGCGAGGGAGCGCATCGAGAAGGCGTTCAGGAATTACCGGATAGATGCGATGAAGCAGGAGATACAGAACATGGAAGGGAAGAGCCGTATTGCAAACTTCTTCGAGTAACGACTACTATAGAGCTTGTGAGCTTGACGTATGTAATACTATCTGTATGGAGTACCAGTATGCACTAAATGGGATGCAATGGTGTAGATTGGATGTGAACGTCTTGTAATGTGTAAATAACCCCAAGAAATGGATTATCATAATAACGATAGAGGTTTGCTTTCCCAACAATCGCAAATGAATGTGGCCCTTAGTGCGCATAGCATAAAAATGGTGGATAATTCCCACCGACATTTCTTTAGTGATTTGGTTCTTTTGAGCCCAGCGCGAGTGGTGCCAGTTGGTGCTGGCGGGTCGAGAACGCGTGGACAATAATTGTTGACTGGGAGAATTGGCAGCACACAAGCCTTTCCAGCCACTCCTGGGAGCCAACGATCTTCCGCATCGTCGTGCCGACTTGGGCCAAAAAGTAGGGGAGACCAGGTTATCAGGTTGACCAGGGGCGTCTTGGGGGCACTTGGAGGCTTTAGAGCACTTGGATGGACTTGGGATGCGCACTTGGGCTTGTAGTGGGTGGGTCTATGATGCAACCCTCAATAATGGGTAAACTAAACTTTCTATCTGGATCGCCATCCGCTCCCGGAATATCCTTGGATTCATCCCTAAAGAAACTCCACCTTTGGTCTTTCTTTTATTTTTCTCGTCCCGTTTTCCTTACTCCGCTGTCGTCACTTCGTACATTTCAGATAGCAAGCAACTGCTGCTACTCCAAAAGTTTGTTCTTTCACTCGTTGCTCGTCTTTGCTACCAACCGACCCCTCTTTGCACATTAATAACTTCATCGTGGGCACTGAACGAATAATTAGCATTATATCCGTATTGGTATTGTTCAATAAGTGGATCGACATTTCCGAATAACAATCAACTTTGACATAGTGGCCGCCCTTCCATCGAATACCAACACAAGCACATACCAAAGGAAATATAGCACTCGGAACCATGAAAACAACAACTACGCTGCTGCTGCAAGGCCTCTGGCTGGCCGGGTTCGCTATGGCGCAGGACTCGTCATCATCACAGGAAGTCAGAACACTCTCTGGTTCAGATAGGCGATTGACCAGCGAGGTATCGCAAGTTACCCTTCCCTCTGACTTCGAGGGAAGCAGCTTTGCAACAGGCACAATGTCCATGTCTGGCGTTTCTGTCAGCACTGGCGCACCCAATACCACCGCCTCCATGTCATCAACATCCAAAACCAATACTCTCACACAGCTCGTTGGTGGCACGCCGACAACTTTGAACGGAACTGCAAGCAGTACTTCTGCAGCACCTCAACCGTCCAATACCCAGCCCTGCAACAACTACCCCGAATTTTGTACGCGGAAATATTCGAATATCACAGAAGTCTGTGCCCACAATTCACCGTTCGCTGTCAAGAGAAACGTTGGCTCGAACCAGGCATACGGAGTTACAGCGCAATTGAACGATGGTATCCGGATGCTACAAGGCCAAACCCACGATGTCAACGGCACTCTGCACTACTGTCATACATCCTGCGATCTCCTCGATGCTGGCACCGTCGAGGACTACTTCCGTGACGTTACGAATTGGCTACAGTCGAACCCATTCGAGGTCGTCACCATCCTAGTTGGGAACTACGATTATGAGAAGAAAGACGACAATGGCAATCCGCTGGTCACATCTAAGAACTACGTCGACCCGATCGAGAAGTCCGGCCTGATGCCCTATATCTACCAACCACCCAAGACAGCCATGGAGGTCGACGACTGGCCGACTCTGGGTGAATTGATCATCAGCGGCAAGCGAGTCATCATGTTCATCGACTACAACTACGACACCGACGCCGTCCCATTCATGCTCTGGGAGTTCTACAACATGTGGGAGACCCCCTTCTCGCCAACAGACATCAACTTCCCCTGCACCATCGACCGCCCGGACGGCATCAGCGACGAGAAGGCTAAAAAGATGCTCTACATGGCGAACCACAACCTGAACGTCGAAGTCAGCATCGGCTCATTGAGTCTTCTGATACCAAACACTGTCCAGCTCAATGTCACCAACGGCCTCAACGGCACCGGAAGCCTTGGTCTCCAATCTAACCGATGCACCGGTAAGTCTACTCTCCCCTCCTCCCTCCCCCAAACCCTCAAAATCACACAAAAGGCTAACCTCAAACCCCAAAACTAGACGACTGGGGCCGCCCGCCAAATTTCCTCCTAGTAGACTACTACAATGAGGGCTCCTTCAACGGCTCCGTCTTCGAGGTCGCCGCCAGAGCCAACAACGTAACCTACGACCGCGAGTGCTGCGGCACGAAGTCGCTCGCCGCGCCCATACTCTCCGGTCCCTCGGCACCGTTCCTTGGCCTCGTCGTCGCGGTCGCTTTCTCGTTGTTCTTGTAGCCGTTGCTATGAAATCTGTCTAATTGCACATCAGCATGGGAAATGGCGCAATTTGGTTTTATTCTTCTTTTCAGATGGTGCGGATTGCATTGGCGTCGTCATTGTCAGTAAACTTTGTGAAGGGCGAGGATTTGGGTCCTCGGGTTTCTTGTACATGGTTCTTCTGATGGTCTTTGTATATGAGTTTGTGCTCGGTTTATGCGTGTGTTTCCATGTACATACGGCAGGCAAGGCATCGAAGTGTAATGAGCATACATGTATGATCAGTGACTTTTTTCTTCGTTCTTCATGGCATATAGCAGAATTGAAAGATTACTAAGTCATATGCTTGGATATGATGTGGTGCTCTTTCCTGTGTGTATTAAGTAATGCTGAAAGACTACCGGAATTTGAAATGGGAATTGTCTGCCAGTGCCGTGGGAATTTGGCGCTTATTGATCGGTTGCATGTCATTTCAAGGGACGGAGAAAGGCGGGAATGGTAGTGATACCGTGGATCTTAACAAGATTCTTCTTTCGACATTTTGGTAACCCATAAGAAAAGATTTTTTTTCATCAACATAAGCTACATACCCCCTGGCGCCGGTATTGTGCCGTCCCCTTAAAGCAAGGTATCAAATCTAACACATGTGGACAGATAGACAGCTACAAAATTCAAACCAATACGATGCATTTTGGAATTCATACTTCTCAAGCCTTAGCTTTCCTTGACCTGGTTTGCCTCTTCTCAGGGGTGGTGCCCTCAGCGGCGTTGTCGAGAGACTTCCTGGTCTTCCTGGTCTTGACGACCTCATCCTTGCCCGCTGGGACGGCCTTGACTTCTTCTGTCTCAGTCACAGTCGTGGTAGACTTTCCCTTCTTGCCCTTCTTCTCGGTGGTGGTGGTCTCGACGGCCTCGGTGACCTCAACGACCTCGGTGGTCGCCGGGGCAGCGTCAGTCTCGACCTTTCCCTTTGCGCCCTTCTTTGACTTCTTGGCCTTGACGGTCTCAGTGACTGTCACGCCGTTTGGATGCGATTCCGTCTCGAGGATCGTGACCTCACCGGCCGGTGCCTCGAGTAGCAATTGCTGTGCAGCTGCGTCGCCGGAAGTGATCGCCTTCTTGGGAACGGTGGCTACAGCCTTCACCTGAGGCGCTGAGTACTCGTAACCGAGTTGCTCTTTGAGAGCCTTGTTCCTGAGTGACCTGCGCTTGTTCTCCTTCTCCACCCTCTTCTCCCAGACATCTCTCTCGGCACCGCGCGCCATCTGCGCTCCGTTGATCTTGTTTCGCGGCATGCGCTTGAAACGTCCCTTGGCGCCAACGAAGAGGTTGGGGTGGACCTGCTCTGCGGGAATGGTCTTGCACTGCAGGATGTGGCCGAACATGAGGTAGTTGTTCATGGTCTTAGCCACGATGTCGGCGACCTCGGAGGAGGCGAACTCGACGAAGGCGTAGTGCTTTGAGGCGCCGGTCTTCTTGCTGCGTGATAGGCGGAGTTGATTGACCTTTCCGAACTGCTTGAAGTATGCCTTCATCTGGGGCTCGTAGAAACCGTGGGGGATGCGACTGGATAAGTGTTAGTTCACCTGGAAAATTTTGTTGAATGTAGACTTGAGAGAAAAAAATGCGTACCCAACAAAGACAACACCGGGCTGATCATCTTCGCCTTTGGAGGCAGCCAATGCTTTGCGAGCGTTCTCGGGAATGCTCTTGGGAGCCTCGAGAGCGACACCGCCCTCATTGTCTTCGTCATCCTCGTCGCGGTCACTCTCAAAGCCAGCAAGCAGAGCTGCTGTCTGGTCATCCTCGTTCTCGGCGTCGCTGTCTTCTGAATCGGCAGGTTCCTCCACAACCGCATCTTCCTTCTTCTTAGAGGCAGACTTGGCTTTCTTTGATTTGGGTGTCCAATCCTCAACAGTGACCTCTGCGACAGTCTCCTCAACGACCTTGGCCTTCTTCGACTTCTTTCCAGTGTCATCTCCGTCGGCATTCGCAGAAGCTTTGCTCTTCTTCTTCTCCTTCTGCTTTGCGACCTCGGCGTCTTCGTCCCAGAAGTCCACGGCCCGTTTGCGCGGAGTCTTGACCTTGACTGCAATGTCGTCGAGCGGCTGGACGGCGGCGCTCATCGCCTTTGCGGAGGCCTTCTGTAGGGTCGTCGTTTCATCCACCTTCTTCTGTTTCTTGGGTTTAGGTGCAGCCTCAGTGGCGCCTGGGACGGTCAGTAATTGGAAGCAATTGAAATTCAGACGGCTTACCCTTGCGCTTTTTGGTCTTGAGATCTTCTGGAGCCATATCGAAGTTAATTATGTGTTGTCGTTCGTGGGATGGTGGGCATGTCTGCGGTTGCGAAAAAAAGTTCGAGTGAAGGAGCTCGGACCAGCGAAGTGCAGCATTAGCGCAGAGTACCAAGCCTGGAGGCTAGAGCGACCGCCATCAATTACTACGAAGCATCTCTGTCCTACCTATTGTTGACTTTATCAACTTTCGTTGCTCGTTGAATTTTGAGCAAAAATAACAAGGAATCCACACCGCGACATTTTCCTGGAAGTTGAAAGGTGGGACGCAAGCTAGACTACGGAGCAGTTCATAGCATGGCAACTGGCATCAGCCTGGACGATCACAATGCTTGGGACGACTCTGCTCTGATTGATTCTTGGGACGAGGCAGTCGCAGAGTACAAGGTCCGTTCTTTGAAAACAACTTCCACTAAAAAGAATCGTCTAATATGGTGCAGAAGTATCACAGCATTCAAGCGCAAGGCAAGCGCCTGGAAGATGTGCTGAGTGCGGAAGAACTCCAACGATTGAGAGAGTATGGTTCTTCTTGACTTTCTCATAGTAAATCAAACTGACCGACATGTACAGGGAAGGCGAAGATGTCATAGAAGAGGCAGATGGACAGCCAAACAGTGTCGATCAACGCAGCAATGCGGACTTCAACGATCCCGAAACCGCTGACCTGCGTGCCAACGGTAAACCCGGCAGAAGTTTTGATAAGGTCTCGGAACAGGTACGATTTGACATTCATCCACACGCTCGTTGTAACCGAACTGACTATGCCTCTACAGGAAGCAGCAGATCCGGCAAACCAAGAAACGTCAAGCAAAGTAGAAACAGACCGACAGCACACAGACATTGCTGCTTCCATGGCCTCTATGCCACAGGCTATGCTCGGAACAGGTAAGTTTCCGGCTTGACAGCGGCCCAATGGGGGTTGCCCAGACGTCTATTCGAAAGGAGAAATGTACTGACGGTCCATATAGTCAAGGATGAAAATCTCAAGAATTTGATGATGTCTTGGTACTATGCCGGCTACTACACAGGTCTTTACACAGGTCAACAGACAAGTGCATCTAAAGAATAGGAACTTTGAGAATGGCAGTACTATGGATTGAGAAGATACATATTTCGTAGCGTTGAGGGACATCAAAGCAGCATTATCGACAATTCTAATAATTGTCAAAGAAGATAAGTCAAAAGTCATGGGGGACGAGTCACGACCGCATTTTGGTGGGCTAGACCAATGAGCGGTAAGCATTTTCTTTGGGCGAAATGTTTGTGTATTACTGTGATACGGGATGCTGACTAGAACAGCGTTCGCGGCTCGGCGACGTTAGAACTTTTGAAGAAAAAGAAGTGCTCGGATAGCCAGAGCCGTTATTATCTTTTCATGCAGATGACTTCTCCCTTTCACAGGCCCTTTTCAGGCTTCTCCGACCAAACCCTGGGCGAGGTGGTCGCTGATTGGGTAGCCTAAGCCAGTTGCGGAGAGGCGAAACAGATGCGCGACAGGATGCGACGGTCTTCGAACACCACTCAAACTTATCCGCCCTCAGGCATTCTCAGATTTCCCCAGACACATGCGCCATGCCTGAGTGCCTCAGTAAAAATCGGCTCACTATTGCAGATGCTTCTTCGTTCCCACGGAAGGCTGCCAAGCCGAGGGGGCAGCAATGTTTCACGGGGTCTTCACTTTCTTGGATGCTCAATTTCATGCGTAGATAAAGCACTACATGTCCCTGCGACAGTACTTCTCTCACCCCATCTCTTCTCCATAACAGTGTCGGTCTTGCGCCAATCTATTCCATTCCCTTTCTTTCACTCTTCGCTTCATCTCTTAGCTTTCGAGCCGGCCTCCTAGTTGAGCCTTTTCAGTCTTTGCCTTTCTATTGAACCATTTTAGTAGCTTGCAGCGCAGGCGTACACGTTCTTTCTCGAACATATTCTAAAAAACACAACAACTAGTCATAATGAAGTACATCGCAACTCTAGCACTTGCTGCCGGCCTCGCCGCCGCCGAAATGCAAGTCATGTCTCTCGCGCCAGCAGCACCAGGAGGACCCGCGACACACACTGTAAGTCAGATGGACTGTTTGCTGGTTGACAATTGCTAATTGATTTCAAGATCGTCGTCGGTGGACTCAAACCTGTTGCGACCGGAATGGCACCTGTCTTGGGATACTCGCCTGAAGCTATCAATGCCGCCATTGGCGACGTTGTCAAATTCGAATTCAAGCAGAAGAACCATACCGCTACCGAATCAACCTTCGCCGAACCTTGCAAGAAGAAGGAGGGAGGTTTGGACTCCGGCTTCATGCCCAACCCTGAGGGCAAGGCCGGTGTTGAGTGGAACATGACCGTTGAGACTCTCGAGCCTCTTTGTAAGTCTCATTGATGAATTGATTGAAAATGACAAGACTAATTATGGGTTCAGGGTTCTACTGCAAGCAACAAAACGGTGTCCACTGCGGCAAGGGCATGGTTTTCTCTATCAACGCAAAGCCCGACGGTGACAAGTCAATGTCAGCATTCAAGCAGCTCGCCATCAACAAGAACGGAACCGAGCAAGCACCTCTTACCACCGGAGCCCTCCAGAATGTTGATCCTGGAGCACAGGCCGCCCCAACCACCGTCACCATCGAAGCCGGAGTCGGAGGTGGTGTCGCAACTGGCACTGCTCCTGGCGCACTCGCAACCGCTACTGTCGTCGCCGGCAATGGACAGAACGCACAGGGCCAGGCCTGCGCGTGCCAGTGTCTCTGCGGCATGAACTCTTTCCCCGCGCAAGCCGCTGTCAACAACTTCGGAGGATTTGCCGGCATGATCCCTGCTGCTTAAAGGGTCGCTCGAGTCAAAAAGGGATGGATGCATGGACACTGGAAGATAGTAATAGCTTCCGTGTAGCACTATCGAGCGTCGTAGTAGGATGGGGAGGTTTTCTTGGTTCTTTTGATGATCGGGTTTGATGCTGCTAATTGCGCATCTTGACGAAAGGAGCCCTTTATACCATTTTATTGTTGCCACTTCTTTTCCGGCGTTGAAGCATTATACCGTAATCCACATGCCTCTATGCAGGTGACAATGTGGTAGTGTTGTGTACAATTAAACTTAGAATCTTGAATGCAAAGACTCAAAAAAGATCAATGTTCAAACAATCTACATCTGTGTTTAGCATATAGAGAAGTGTGAACGAAACTAGGTGCCGAGTCGCGATGGGAAATGTTTCAAACATCACAAGCAATTGAGTACCAAATATTCGATTGACCTGTCTGGCATCTGCAAATGCAGCCTCTACACCTAGCTCCCCTATCCAAAAAGATCCAAACAAACTCCTTTCCCGTCTTGAACATATAACGTTGACTTGGGTTCCAAAGGAACCGGGTCAGTCAGCCATTAGGTGCCTCCCGACTTCTTTGCATCGGCTGTTTTGCACACACGCATCGTTAGCAAATCCATCCAAATTTCATGCGGTACGACGTTGAGCCGACACCAAAGTTCCAGATCCAGGTACGTACCGGCAGCCTGTTTGGCGCGCATTATGGCTGCTGCGTCTTCCTTGGCTTTTTGTTGCTCTGAGCCCGATGCCTGCGACACTCAAAGTCAGAAAAACGGCACAGTTGACTCTAAAGAGGCACGACGAGGTGTTGCGTCTCCTTCTAGAAGCCAGCCATGGGACATACCGTGTTCTTGGATTTCTATAAAATAGCAGTCAGTATTTCGAAGTGATGCCGAGGAGAATGATTCACGTGGTTGAGGGTTAGAATAGGTTGGGTAGACAAACCTTTCCCGCCGCCGCTTTCAGGTTCTTTTCACGGGCTTTGTCACGTTGGTTGCCGCGAGCCATGGTTGAAAGTAGATCTCCAGACGAGAGCTTTCTAATCGATGGTTTTTGAGTATTCTGTTTCCTGTTGTATAATGTCCTGTGCCTTTTGTCGCTGGGCGAGGTGTGAAAGGGATGAGTTAAGGTTAAAAGATCGCTGGTGGTGGTAAGCGCTCTGAGTGGTAAAAATAGTGGCGCTTGTCTGGGCTCAAACGTGGCTGACATTCCACGCTAAATTCACATAAGATCTTACACAACAGCGATCCTGGCACATAACACTCAACATGTTATCTCAGCAATTACATGACTGTGAAAGTGAATTTATGACAGAGGTTCTATGGGACATTATGCAAATAGAAGACTATTCACTACCATTATCCGTCAATACGTCCCTAAGCGAACAAACTGAGTGGGCGGTTTCCTCCTTGCAAAATGGATACTAACTACAGTGCTGTTGTGCGTAGTAGGTACTTGAAGTACATGCTACTTCGTATGCATGACTTTTATTATCTACTCAGCATGTTCTTGAATGAAACCGACACGATTAGCATTGGCATTCTGACAATTGGCTTATGACAGACCACAAAACACCTCAAAAGGTCAATCAGGAGCTTGCGTTCCAGATAGTACTTTTGATGGATCCATATTACTGCCAAATACATTGTGCCATTTGATGCCTAATCAGTAGAAAGTTTTAGTACGAAGAAGTTACACATACGAATCACTTGTGGTAAACGTTCAAATTAATTTTGATGAAATTCATTTGCCATTCGAAACAAGCGTTAATCCTTGAACGATTGACCTTCTGATGCCTAACAAAGATTTTACAGCTTGAGGCCTGATTTGTACATGTGTGAGCTCTTCCCAGTCTCACAGGCTGATGACCGAAACAACCAGAACGACCAGACTGTCGCAGAAAACTGAAATAAAACAAAAGGACAGCCAATTTACTTCCTGTACCACATCCTTGTGATCTTGGTATGCCTCATCTTCTTCTGGAGCTGGAAAATGCCGTACATCAGAGCCTCTGAGGTAGGTGGGCAGCCGGGGACGTAGATGTCCACGGGCACGATCCTGTCGCATCCCCTGGTAACCGAGTAGCTGTAGTGGTAATATCCGCCACCGTTCGCGCAGCTGCCCATGGAGATGACCCAACGTGGATCAGGCATCTGATCGTAAACCATTCGTAGAGCAGGGGCCATCTTGTTGGTGAGGGTTCCCGCCACAATCATAACATCCGACTGACGAGGCGAGGCTCGGAAAATTATACCAAGTCGATCCTGGTCGTAACGTGGAGTAGACAAATGCATCATTTCGACGGCGCAGCAAGCGAGACCGAAGGTCATGGGCCAGAGAGAGCTTTGACGCGCCCAATTGGCAATTTGATCGAGGGTGGTCCTGTGTACCGTGTTAGCCACCAAAACACCAATCCATCTCTATACCCGAATTTACGCCCTCCTCGGCGACCAATTGAGACATACAGCGCATATTGCATAGCTCCCTTCTTTCCCTCCTGACTGGGCAATGGCACCTCTCGTCGAGCGACCTTCATTGGGGGTGGTGTTCCAGGGTTACCGGCAACCAATCCTGGGCTCTGTTGGGTTCCGACGGGGGTCGCGGAGTTCGAGGAAGTAGAAGACAGGAAGGCAGCGGAGCCTGCACGGTATGGCATCAATGCTGTGGTAGGTTTGGCTGTTCGAATTGTTAATCCCGGCGTAACGGCAAGTTTTGCACGGTGGCGGACGTACCTCGCAGCGCCATTGAGGCAGCAAACCTCGTCCTCGACAGCATATTGGCGACAAAGACAAAGAAAACCTGCCGTGAAGGAGTGGAGAGGAAGCCTTTCGAGGTGGCGATGGCAGGAGGGGAGGGTTTGCGAGGTGACGTTCAGGAAGAATAGCTGCCAAGACAGGAAAGCTAGCGAGTTGATTACGGCCACATCCAAACGACTCCTGGTTGGTCGGATTTGACCTCCACACAATGATCACGAACGTCGTACCCCGTGAAATCGCCTACCCCATCTTCATCAATATCGATTCAGCTACGAAAGTGTTCCGCACTTTCAATAATTGATCTTTCATCTTGAATCATCTGAATCATTTGAATCAGTCTGCCTCTGCATCACACCTCGACCAGAAGTGCCTCGAAACATGAGTGGAACGGTGCCGTCAATAGCATGCATTGGGGTGATAGGAAAACACGTGAGCATTGTTATCATAATATCAAATGCTGATCATTGTACTGAATCATGTCTTAGAATAATCCTCTTCACATCTCTCTTTTCCCGCCAGAGAAACGTGCGCCTTTGGAATTCCAGTTCTTACTCTCCTCATGTCTTGACATCTTTGAAGCCCGCCTTCCCCATAAGACGGTTGATCAGGACTTCGGACTTCTCCAGGCTGTTGATGAGCGTTTGGCTATGTACGGCTGGTTGACTAATACGGGAGTCAAGCTTGTCATTGTTGTCGATATGGAGGGTCGGCCAGCCACAAACCTAGACAGCAACGCTGCAACAGCCGTAGGATTGCGGGACTCGGATCTGAAGCCAGTAAGAAAATCTCAGTCTGGCTTAGATTAACTTCGCTGATGATAGAAGGCTTTCCGCGCTTTACAGACAGCATACATTATGCTCTTGCGCAACCCATTCTACAATCCAGATGAACATTCTCCAGTCACAGGAAAAGCCGAGAACAAAGTTGGCTCCATGCAAATCACAAGTCGCAAGTTCATATCGGAAGTCAAACGAATCGCAGACACGTGGTCACCTGGAGTAACTAATATTTGATTTATTTCCTGTAAAGTGATACCTACCTTCCCGCATTTGCAGGCGTTTTAAAATACAATGGCAATACAGACAAATCGGCCGTATCAGGACACAGCCAACGTCCTTATAGATTACTGGCGCGTTCAAATTTACCTTAAAGATATCTTTACGTTGACTTCCTGAACTTCCTGCAGCCAAAATGCACTAAAGCTAGTGTGGTTTAGTGTCGATCTGATATATCGATTCACCACCTCGGTCAATCATTCCTCTATCCACAACTTTCTGAAATTCATCTCCTGTATTATACAAATGCCTCCCAATGGAACAGGGCTTACCATCACTAACCCGTTGGTCCTGTATCGCAGCCTTATCGCTACAAATCGCATAACTACAGACCCAAATCAACATCGCTTAGGTGACGACACCATGTCCCGATGCCAAGATCTATTCTAACATCCGAGATCAGCTCTTCATCTTCAGAAATTGTATGAAAATCTAATTGATTATGAACCAAGCGTAGAATACTCTCAGCGACTGCAGCAACTTGGCAAAGCTGTTGCGATCAATCAAAATGGTTCATCGACTTCACCAGTGGAACGTACGATTGGCACTAGAGGGATATGGACGTCTCTTCTCGAGCAGAAGGAGAAGCGAGATACGCTTGCCCTCACGAGAGTACTTACTAGTCATGAGTCTGCAATGAATTTAAACTCTCCGAAAGGCCTCATGCTTCATGGCGAAGTTGGTACAGGGAAGTCTATGCTCATAGATCTCTTCGCTGATTGTCTGCCCAATCGCAAAAAGAAAAGGTGGCATTTTAATACGTTCATGCTAGAAACCTTCTCACGACTTGAGACTTTGCGTAATAGTCGGAATTCTTCTGGCCAGGGAACATTGCTGGACGAACACTCATTGTTATGGCTCGCGCGGGACCTCATCCAGACGTCGCCTATCTTGTTCCTTGACGAGTTTCAGCTTCCGGATCGAGCAGCCTCAAAAATCCTATCGAATCTCATGACAAGCTTCTTTCAATTAGGCGGTGTGTTAATTGCCACAAGCAACAGAATGCCGGAAGAATTAGCCAAAGCAGCCGGTATGGAGTTCATGAGGCCAGTCTCGCGCTTTAGTAAATTAGGATGGACTTTGGGCTTTGGCAAAGTAGTAGGAAGGGATGATGGACCAGGGCAAAAGGGGGAGTTTGGTCAGTTCCTCGAAGTTCTTCGTTCAAGATGTGAGATTTGGGAGATGGAAGGGAAACAGGATTATCGAAGATTGTCTGGAGCGGAGGATGGGATCAAGATCAAGAGCAACAGATCAGGGGTCACTACTTCAGCAAACTCATCAAGCGGAGTATCACGACCGGGGCACGATGTCGTCGTTGACCTTGCGGACGAGATGAACGATGAACCCAACACAACGCTACCGAAGCATTACATCATAACGCCCGCAGTTACAAACCATGAATTGCAGTCGACCGCATCGTATCCAGAAGAATTGGACAAAGTTCTACATAACGAAATGTCCCTAGTGGCCAGTCAACCCATCCCATGGACACCATCCAATATTTCTGTCTATGGCCGAAAAATTCCAATACCTCGCCAACATGACGGGTTCGTTCATTTTAGCTTCAATGAGCTCTGCGGTGCTACCCTCGGACCTGCCGACTATATCACACTCGCGTCCACTTATCACACTCTTATTTTGACCGACGTCCCGGTCATGACCTTTCTCTTAAAGAACGAAGCGCGGCGCTTGATCACTCTGCTAGATGCGCTCTACGAAGCACGATGTCGATTACTCATGACAGCAGCAGCAGGGCCCGACGACATCTTCTTCCCGGAGCCAGTGAATACTCCCGGACTCACCAAAAAAGATGGAGAAGAAGAGCTCACGGATGATGCGGTCTACCCCGAGACGTACTCGGAGATTCACCAAGATCTAACCTCACCTTTCCGTCCCAATGTATCTTCGTACTCGCCCTCTCTGGCTGCTGATGCTCTCGAAGACGACCCGCCTAACCGCTTTCGCCGCGTCGGTTCATCTTTCTCGGACGAGCGCATGGTCAGCGCCGAAGCCTCGAAAGCACCTGACTTCGCCAACATCGGCGGCTTGACGGGTGAAGATGAGCTTTTCGCCGTCAAGAGAGCTAGGAGCCGGATATGGGAGATGTGTTCTGGAAGGTGGTGGGCGCGTGACAATGAAGTGTTAGGTTCAGAGAGTGAGAAGGGATGGTGGAGGCCGCTGCCACTTGCATCAAGACACTGGGAGCGAGGTCTTATTACTGAGGAAACTGTAGATAGTGAGGTGCTGCGCACGTTTGATAATGGTGGAGCGTCCGACGTCCGGAGCCAGGGAGTCGATGCTTCTGATCCGAAGGAAATGTTTGCCCACGGCGCCAGTCCTTTCCGAACGACTAGCGAACAACCTCCCAAGATTCAGTCGACACACATATGGGGCACCACCAAATGGGGCAAGAGGGCAGGTGCCTGGGGTAAAGGCGTCGAAGGCCTGGAAGATAGAAAGAAACAGAAGGACGAAATGAAGTCGGTCGAAAACTCGGAGTCTGGTAGATAAAGGCATAGTCCTATTAGCAAACCAACTATAAGTAGTACCTATTCTTTTAGACTAACAATGGAGCGTAAGGTATCATGTGCTTCAGCAACTAAATGGAAATGGTTCTTCGTTTGATAGTTGCGATCAATTTTCGTCCTCTTCTATCCTAATGCTAAGTTCGATTGATGCACCATGTTTTTGAAACCCTGCCTGACGGCAAGGTGGAAGTATCGCATTAGATACATCAACCCGAGCGCAAGGTATAGTGGGCTTCCCACACGGCGGCCTTGCTTTAGTCGATGCGCACGACGTGGTTGACACTAATCAGACGAAGACCTAAGTAGAATTCAAAAATCTTAACAATTGTGAGCCCGCTCACCGTTCCTATCATTACAAAAATCCAGCACATACGATCTTAAATCACACAATCCTGGCTTGGCCAATGGCAAGAACGTGTCGAGAGTTGATCCTTACAACGTCGCCTCATTTGGTGGACGTGGTCAAGAATGCTGGAGCGCAAAATGGATACACATACATATCAGAACGGGACGACAATGTGAATATGGTGAACGTGTCGTACATCAGCAATCGTTTACTTCTTATCGTTTTGCACCTCTGGCGCTAAGATTGGTTCGAGTGGGTACACTTTCGTCCGCTAGTGTTGTTGATGCCCAGTGAATATTAGAAGGTGGAAATAAGCGATTGTGGCGAGTGCCAGATGGATGAAACAGGTCGACAAAATAAGACATCGGTAAGACCAAGCTGGTGAATCGTGGTAAGGTTCGTCTGATCATGGTTCGTTTATCTGTTCATTAGTCTTGCACGCAACGTCACCCCAATTGTTATTTTCACAATGCGCCAAAGTGTGCTTGTTTCGAAGTCTTTCATTTAGAACCTGCCATTCATATCTCATGACGCCTCCATTGAACCCTCCCAGTTGATAGGCTATGCTGACAGCGTCAAGGTCAGGCTATGACCAGTCCTGGCCCGAAAGTGGGAATATGCATTCGAACCGTCCGCTGATCCGTTTTTTGTGAAACCCCGACAAAGGCAAAAGGCGAAGAAAATGGAGAAGAAAGGCGCTTAGTCGAAAAGACCGAAGCCCATGTCCTCGTCTGACTCCTCCTTCTCTGTTCACGAATTAGTACCAATTTTGCGACTTCTGAATCCGGCAATGACATACCCTCCTCCTTTGGTGCCTCCTCCTCGGCGGCAGCGGCGTCACCACCAGCGGCAGCGGCAGCACCGCCAGCAGCGGGGGCAGCACCTCCTCCGGAACCGACGTTCAAGAGAAGATCCTTGACATCCTTGCCCTCAAGAGCCTGTAACATATCAGAATCCAATTCCTAATTTTCCAATGCTTTCCTGCGCACCTTGGCGAAGAGGGAGGTCCAGATGGGCTCAACAGAGTCGATGCCTGCGGCCTTGATGAGGGATTGGAGCTTGTCGGACTGGCGGGGTCAGTATTTCTCGCAATTAGAGTTGTAGGCAGGGCTCAGGTCGCACAGTGATATCGACACCGTCATCGGCGAGGATGAGAGCGGCGTAAGAAGAGGCAAGCTCGGCGGTAGACATGGCGACGGTAGGACTTGTCGTGTGTTGGTTGAACGAGGTTGTTGAGTTGAGGTTCACGATATCGTTTGTGTGGTATTGTGGTCGATATTGGCGATTTTGCGCGCACGGGCCGCGATGCAAGCGAGCCAATCATGCAAATCGGCCCAACAACGTCACTCCTACTCCGCTTTCCCAAACGGTCAACGACTCGGAGCATTCAATCGAGCACTTCGCCGCCCTCCAAGCCGAGACGCATCTACAAAACGTGCAGAGATACTCTCCAGACCACAACCACACACCACACGCTGTGCAGCATGACTGATTCGCCGGCGGTGCGCATTCCGTTAGATCCGAAGGAGCAACCAATCCTAGACTCCCTGCTGTCCGTGCGGACGAAACTCGAGTTGTTGAAGCAGGACCGCTCAACATACGTCAAGAGCCAGGATGTCCTCGATCTGTATGAAAAGGTCGTCGAGCAAGTGGTGATACTTAACGAAATTCGAACAACAAAGCGCCTAGAGCAGAATAGAGGTATATGCCCTTCACTTTCTCCTAGTCATGTGCCTCAATAGCCGGGCTGCAGAGCTTGGCTATTGTTCTTCGCTATTGCCTTGCATATCTCGGTGGAGTCCTATATGCAGCACGCGGATATCATCAAATGCAACATCAACTTTTTTAGGAAAACCATGTGCTAACTAAGATGGATCGCAAAAGTCGACACCGTACTTGATGACTGCTTCCAGCTCATCTCACTGGCGTACATGACCGTGGGTAAAAATCATGAAGCACCCGCAGTGTAAGACAGCACACCTCACTTGATAATATTCAAAGCTGACCTTATACAGTTACTCTTTTCTATCAACTGCCAAGGCTAGTAACCAGTCAGTCGCAATGATACCGGGCTAACGATAGATAGCGGTTACTGGATCATCTAAAGGAAGCGACATTCTACTCGCCCAAAGATCTTGAATCCATCGGTGGCCGACTGCAAGATTGTCGACGGTATATATCGCGAGGCAAAGAGTCCTACAGCCCGCATCTGCTCACTCTACTGGACGCTCGGCTGGAGCTGTGCGAGAAGACCCTGGCGGAGCTAGAGTTAACTCTTTCCCTTCTCACACCAGATCTATCGCCAAAATACGATAAGCTTGTGTCTATTCTTCGCTCTCTCTCAGCATGTAACACAAGGTCAAAGGTATTTCAAACCACCGCAATATTCCAGTCCGCGCTGACCTCATCGACAGTTTCCGAATGCCGAGGTTGATGAATACCTGGAGCAGCTCAAGCAACTTCAAGAAGAGCTACGGGAGTACGGTATCCATGCTTTTGAGAGTACCGGAACCAAAGAAGAGAAGCTTGCGGAAATGACCGAAAAACTGCAGATCGCTATGGCCCACCCTGAACCTGCGCCTGAGGCCAAGAAACTGATTGAGACCTTGCTCCAACGCTGCTTTGTTTGGGTAGCTTTAGCCAAGTCAAAGTGAGTATTTATTATCGACATCTCGACGCAAGTTCCTCTCTGACTCCGATCTAGGCAAGGTCGAATTTCACCTGCTTTCCAAGATACATATGACAAGTTGCTTGGGATCAAGAACAAGCTCGAGAAGATATCTTTGACACAGGCCTGGTCATTACGAGAGACGGACTTATGGAGCTTTCAGCGCCAACTCGATAGGGTGGACGAGGCTCGTGTGGACGGCAATTTCCTCGATCTTCTAGGCCGACCGGCAGAGATATACGAGCAAAGAGTAGGCGTCTCTTTGCACCATGTCCATTTCATTACTAATCTGCATCAGACACTATTGTATCTGCTCCGAAAGAGCTATGCAACGATATACCACCTCATCGTATCCTCGGAGCCTGTATCTGAGGCTCTACTGCCGATCTACAACCAGCTCACGACATTGCGCAAGTGCTTGCTCGATGTGAAGAAGCTAGGAGGAGTTTCATCTCCCCGTGAACTCTATCCTTACAGCATGAAGGTATGTGTCACGTAAATTTTACATATTCAGGACTGATTATCTCTAGTTAAATTCCATTGATAACATGCGCGTGGACGGCAAATTCATGGTCGGCAATGAGATCCCTGACGGGCAAGGAAGTGTAACGCAGCTACTAGAAGAGTGCTTCGAATTGGCCTACGAGCTGAGAAACGAAGCAGAGGAGAATGAATCCGGAGAGTGATCGATGCGAACTTCGGGTCGATTCGACTCTAGGAGTGCACAAGTGGCGACGGTCGCATTCGTACAAGGGATAGCTATGCTTTTTGCAGGACTTGTCTGATTATAATACGCCTCATGTATTTTATGTCCGCATGTACGGTTTTAGTCGAGCTGTATCTGGTTCAGTTGGTGGATACCGTCCGATTCGGTGGGAGGAGCAACTACTGCGTCTGCGTCTTTGAAGGTTAAATGCGATCCGTATGATATGCCTAAAATGATCAATAAGCGTAATTAATAGTTATCTTGCGCACTCACATAGCTCCTCTCCAGCTTTCACGTCGTGTAGCGTTCGGTAAGTGACTATCAAACGTTCTGCGTCGCGTTCCCACACTACATTTTGGTCTTGAAGAGAATGGTTGAACATACTCCCGAGACCAAATATCACCGCTTGAGCGACCTTCTTTTGCCCGTCCTTGTCCACAATAGGCCAATTACTATAACGTATTCAATACAGGCATTGACAGTGGATATTCTGCGGTCTTACTATGTGTAGTGGTAAAGTGATGTATGCTCGATATGCTTTACATTTTCCTCCTGTCCCAGCACCAATACAGGTGATACATCTAGTATAGTTTTGGCTGGGATGTTCTTTGAAGCAAAAACTCCACGTCCTTGCTTCAATTAGGCTTGATCCTATCTAGACGGAAGGTTTATAGGTTGTTTACCTTTAGGAGTATCGGTTATGATCATCAGATCCGCGCATCGCAGCAGCGGAATGTGCGAATTCGATGCGCCGGAAGCTCCAGTCGTGTCCATAGGTGCTCCCAGGATCCAATTGTTAATTGTACGCTGCGTATTGCATTGGGATTTGATTTTGTTCTTTGCAGTGCAGTAGCAAGACCGATTTTAGTTTTAGAGGGGTTTAGCTCGCAGAGAGTTGATTGGGGCTGCCCTGTGCCCCACCGCATCCGTCATCCTCAAGTCTCAAGTCCTGTCCCCAGCTCCAAGGGATTCCACGACGAACATGCGCTGAATGACGATATGGCTCACCAGCGGAACCAGTCTACGGGCGAAGGCCTGAAGACTCCGCATTCCGTGAGCCTCAAAGTCCTACGGTATTTAATATCTCAAATATAGCCCTGCTGTCTCAACCACAAGCTGATCCATAACCAGGCTCTCCCGACCCTCGCTCGCACTCCAGTACCCGCTTCCAAACGCTGCAGCATTGGGCATTTCTCCCAAAGCCTCTCTCGCATATCCTTCTGATAACACAGACGACAATTTCATAATAAGCCCCGCCCTGAATCTTCCGGAAGCCTTTGGAAGCGCCTACGTCGGCGAGACATTCGCATGTACACTATGTGCGAACAACGAGGTGGATCCTACCGACACGACACGAAACATAAGTGGTGTAAGGATACAGGGAGACATGCAAACGCCATCGACACCATCTGGAACAGCACTTGAACTCAGCTCTGCAGATGACGAAGAAGAGGGATTGTCGCCTGGGCCAGGAGATTCACTACAGAAGATACTCCGCTTCGAATTGAAAGAGGAAGGAAATCATGTTCTCGCGGTCACGGTCACTTACACTGAGACGATTCTAGCAGGCGAAGGAAGAGCTAGCGGTGGAAGAGTCAGAACGTTCAGGAAATTATATCAATTCGTCGCGCAACAGCTCCTGAGCGTGCGCACGAAGGCAGGCGAGATCAGCGTTAAAGGGGGCACGCCCAAGTTTCTATTAGAAGCACAATTAGAGAACATGGGGGAGGCAGCGGTGTCCTTCGAGGTATGTGATTTTCTCATCTTTCCATCTGGTCGTCCACCACAACATCACGCTACATGGAAAACCTGCCACTCTGGAACGACGTCGTGCATGCATACATCTCACCCGTCGTGCCGGCCGTTGGTGTATTGTAGGACGTTCCCTGCGTCTCTTCGCTCTGTTGCAATCATTCCACAAGCCATTTCGAGTCCGACTATTCATGCGTGGTTTTACACTCGCTCTGTCGGCTGTAAGCTGTTGAACCATAGTTACAAGTTGCCGACGGAAGTCACTCCGACATGCCGGGTCAACCTCGCAGCTCGCTCACCCTTACCATGCACGCCAACTCAAAGCCTTCGTTGGGTTGTTTTGGGAGAACAGTAATGAATGGCAAGGCTAACGATCCAAACAGGCAGTCAAACTCAACCCAAAACACCCCTTCAAATCGACATCGCTGAATTGGGACATGCCATCCCCTGGAAGCCCGCGCCCACTCAATTTTCCGATATTGAATCCACGCGACGTAGTCCAAGTTGCATTTCTCCTTGAACATAAACAGCAGCAACAGGACGGCGAGGAAACAGATGACGACCAGGCGCCAACAGCGGGAAAATTACCACCGGGAGACGGTAGGACGGTCCTAGGCCAACTCGCGATTCAGTGGCGTAGCGCGCTGGGGGATCGAGGGTCTTTGAGCACGGGGTGGCTCACAAGCAGGCGTTAAGTATGCAGGCTCAAGGGGAAGGCATGAAATAGGTGGATTGGTGATTGAAGTTGTCTTCAAGAAAAGTCACGGGCCAAGGTGGGTATAGGTCTACGGCGCGACGTAAAGAATGAAAACAACCTCCCAAGCAACCCATCAGAGACTTTCCACCCAGGCCAAGCCATCTGTAAGGAAAGAAGAAGAAACATCACTGCCTGTACCTGTATCATATCATCACCAGCACCATCAACATCAACATCCAAACCCAACAAGAACTCTCCCCATCCCGCGGGCGATCCCACCCACATGTATCCACATACAGGAGGAGTACAAAACAAACGAGATCCAAGTCATCGGCATACAAGAAAGCAAATCACACCGTCCACCGGGACCTTTCGACTCTCGACACGACCCAACCGGATAGCTTCCCCCAACGCCGCTGCCACCGTCCTGGGTGGTGCTGCATTGTCAAGGGATGAAGGGATGAAGGGATGAAGGGATTCGCGCACGGGGAGTTCCCGAAACGAATGAACGAACAATTGTTAGATGTATGTAGACACACACACATATAATCACATATAGACATGCCATTCAACAAAACCAACCAACTCTATCATACATATAAAAATGCATGCACGCACGCGAAAACAGTAACAATATCATCTAGCCTATATACATACACCCATTCCCCTACATCACCACACGGAAATTTAATTGCGTAATATAAAAAACCCAACCTTTAAACAAACAGTTCATTAATAAACATCCCCCCTTTCTTCTCCCGTCACCACAAAACGTCGTTTATTATTTGTATTTGCATACGGGCTACTTTACATTTTTTACTTTAAAAACGCTACCGTGCCGTGGTGCCGGGATCGAAGGTTTGATTGATGGTTAATTTGATATTGCGTCAGTGCGTCAGTATGATATTGGTATGCTGTTATTATAACTTATAAGGAAACTTATTGTGATGTATGTAATTGTATGCGCGTCAGACGGGAAGGAAGACAAGGGAAGGGATGGATTGTTTGAGATTGAGTGTTTCTCGCTTGGTAAGGGGGGGATCCTGATATTGGCATTTCATGTGATGTTGTTTGGGTTGGGATGCTTGTGACGATGATGACAATGCCTATGAACCTATGTATTATTGTAGACATGCTACGACTAACTACATACTCCGTACTGTCATCAATAATTCTAGGGGAAAACATGTAATGAAAGACACAAGGGGATATCATCGATT
Organism: Aaosphaeria arxii CBS 175.79; assembly: GCF_010015735.1. Classification (NCBI taxonomy): domain Eukaryota; kingdom Fungi; phylum Ascomycota; class Dothideomycetes; order Pleosporales; genus Aaosphaeria; species Aaosphaeria arxii. The sequence continues at coordinate 2,170,834 of NW_022983479.1, forward strand.
ATCAAATCTCCTCTTTTCTTTCTTTCCCTTCACCTCCCCGATTCCCTACGATCTTTCCTTTCCCAAGTCGTCTCGCTTGTTCCGGGTGCAGGAAGCCGACACGTCCACCGCAAGCGAGCGCATGAACTGGGCATCGAAGATCGTGGGGAAGCCTGGAAGGAAAAAGAAAAAGGACATCTTTTGGCTTCAACAAAAGGGCAGGAAAAAAAAGGAATTAAGGTTTCCCAACCGTGCTACTGCCCTGGATTATCATTTTTTTTGCTTTTTTTTTATCAGACTAAGGTACGGTTTATCGACTCCATATTTTGTTTGATAGATCGATCGATCGACACGACGTGCGTGCTTTGCGTTCATCTTGTTTACCTACAGAAAAAAAGGAAAGAAAAAAAAGGGGGTCCAGAGTGAAGTTAAATTGATGGAGCGAATGAACGATTTGAGGGTCCAGCAGCAAGCGGCAAATCATTTCAGGGTCCAGAGATTGGAAATTGATGGGCAAGAGATCATTTCCCTGTGGGTAATTTTTGATTACAAGCTTGGGGATTGGGGAAATCCCGAATGACGACAGGATGGACCTGGGAGAGTCTTGGACAACACATCGTACTCCGTACCTCGTAAGTATATCACGGCCGAACGAAAACGGGAGAGGGAATAGTGGAGCATGTTTTCTTGAATATGTACCTAGAAATAAAATTGGTCGGGTGGTGGTAGCTTCTTTTAATATTCGCCGAATGCCTAGCAGCGTAAATTGTTGGAACCACGGAGTGTGCGGTTGTGTATGGTTAATTCTGCGCAAATCGCAGTTGAGTAGCGAGGGAGTTGCATGTTTATCTACGCTGTCCTGGGTGCTTGCTCCGATGCGGAGGGAGATGAAACAATCGATTAACCGTTTCTGATATCTTGTTGTTTGTCGGACGGTATCTATTGTGTAGATCGACAATACCCCTCGCGTATGGATTTTTTTTGGGGTTGATCGTACTCCATATCGTGGGATTATCTTTTCTTTTTGCCGCTTGAGATACTTGTAGAAAATGTACGAGGTTACTTGTACCCTTATCACCTGCATTAGCTTCCTTTGTTACCCTTTACGTCCCGTGTCTGGGTGCTGTAGTTATCTGTGCTTGGAGACGGGAAGGACAGCCACAGATCAATCTAGACAGCGCAGCGTGCATATGGATGGTATGGGATGTCAACAACGTCCCGGTACATAGGTACATACATGTACATATTGTGTTTGTAGCACATTGTACAAAAGCCATTCACGGTATGTAATTTACATGTCGGTCTGTATGCACGCACGGGTCGTTTCGCGAAGCGGATGCGAGGCGTCAAAGTGTTGCCTCCAAACGCAGGGGTCGTCACCTTGGGGAGGTCTTCAGCAGCTCGGTTGATGGATTAAACGATGAGAATAGAGGAGACTAACCCCCATGCGACGATTGCTGTGTTTATCACATTGGGTGCAGAAGGAGTTCACCGTTAAGAAACTGCCGTAGTCCCGTACAGCGTTCTGCTAATAGCTCTTTGCTTTGCGTTGCGTTGCGTTGCGTTGCGCTGCGTTGCGCTTTGCTGGACCTGAACGTGGGTCAAGGCCCCTATCTTCTTGAACGGGATTCCGATTTACCCATTGCACTATGCGATTGTATTGGCAGGGAGGCCATGTTATCTGTATCTGTAGGAATTATAGTTCTATAAATTGCATGCACACCATCCACGAGGGACGGTTTGAAATTACGAGTAGGATGGATGGGTTGGAGAATTTCGCTGGCGGGTGGCGTGGAGGTTCGTGCCATACACAGTCGAGAGACCATTCCCTTCCCCTCCCAGCTGGGTGCTGGATCGGGATGCCAGCGAGCATGGATGTTGCATGAAAACGCATGAAACGTCCAGAAAGAGGTAAGGCGAGCAGCAGTGCTATGCCGCGTCTGGTCTGTTTGGACGATTTCTGGGCCCCTGGCGCCACTGTTGTTAGAGGCGGGCCCGCTCCCTCAGGGTGCTCTTGGACTGTGATGGGTTAGAGGGTGTTTCTGAACGAATCCTACCTGTACCAAGTGGGAGGTAGAGTCGTATTTGGCGATGGTTAGGAACGGGTATACTCATAGATAGGGTATATGGTAGTGTTCTGTTGCGGAGTCGATTCCTGCATAGGGCACTCGATGGAGAAGTTAGAAGGGCTCGAACGGGTTTTCTTCCATTGCAACGATGGATGGCGCCGTGCGGGTAGTGGTGCGGTGTGCCTTGCAGGGTAGTAGTACACAACGCAGAACAGGCGCATCTACTACGACTACGAGTATGTACAAAACCCCGTAGCATATCAAGCAGATGCAGATGCAGGCTGTAATTAGGTTGGTCTGTCGATCTAATCGGGTAGTCGTATGTGCGGAGTATGTACCTCGTACTCTAAAACTGGGACGAAAAGAATAGGGAGTGCAGTACCAAAAATGAAAGCAGTACCAAGATGCTCCGGAGTGATAGCCGAGTTCAAGCCAGCCCAGTGGAGAGGACTGGGGAGGATGATGCTGGGCTGGGCAGTTGGGAATAGTGAACTGTAGTGAACTGTAGTGAACTGTAGTGAACTGTAGTGTATTGTAGTTTCTTGTGTAGTGTATTACTGTTGTAGTGTACTGATAGATATGGATGGATGAGAGCATAAACGGAGGGTGACTTGGAGGGTGAATGAGTGGGTCGTTAGAAGAGTGGGGAGCTGGAGAGCTGGAGAGGTGGATAGTGGGAAAGCCGGCTTCTGCATTAGTCTTGGTCTTGGGTCCTGATCTTGATCTTTTGGTGGAGGGAGAGAGTAATATTAAGAGTAGAGGTGGTGGAGGTGGTGGTGGATGGAGGGTTGATGGAGGGTGGAAGGTGGAAGAGAGAGGATGCACATGTTGAGAGAGTTTTGGGATTAGGGGGACTTTGACCCATACAAGTTGGACAACCACCACCACCACCACCACCAGGGCTACCAGGGCTACCAGTATTCCTTAGTGACCGCACGACCGCGCAACCGCACAACCACAAGAAATATCCGCACCAGGTTAGTTTATTACTTTTCTCTAATTAGCAGCTGGTGGATTTAGGGAGACGATTCCTGAAAAGGTTGAAGAACAGAAAGCGGTGTCCCTCCTTAGCGGGTTCTTGTTTCTTTGTTACTCGTGCTCTGCTTCAGGGACCCGTCCAAAATCCTTACCACTAATACCACCACTAACTACACTCAATTCACCACCACCACCTCCACCACTCACCCACCACAAACTCACCCACTCCCACTACATACACTACCCTGTCGTAACTACGAGTACTAACTAGTTAGGTAGTTCATGTTACCTAGGTACTTGCTCGTATCTATTTGCTGCTACGAGTACAACACCTAATTGCTCTACTCTACTCTACTCTACTCTACTCATTCTCTTCTCTACCTCTCCCCTACCACCTACCTTCTGAGGTCTACCCACCTCACACTTACAACTCCTCCGTACTCAACTTCATACCACTTTCTTACCTCCACTAATTCCACCTAACTACCGTACTCCTACCAGCAAAAGAGAGAGAGAGAGAGAGAGAGAGAGAGAATATAGAGAGATATCGAGACAGCGGGAGGGCTAGATACCACCAGCTACGAGTACCATCCAAACAAATCCTCTACTCTCTCGCTATTCTCGCTACTCTCGACCTCAATCCAACCAGCCGGTGCCTGCTATTCTTCTAGCCTTGTCTTTCCACCTTTTCCTCGTCCTCTTTTCCCTTCTACCTCTGTACTTCCACTACCGTCCTCCTCCGCGTCCTCGTCGAACTCCTCCGTCCTCGTCGTCCACCGCCGCCGCTGGTGTATCTTCCTTCATCCTATAACCACTACCACAACAACAACCACACGACGCCAACAGCCCACCACTCGTGGCTCCTTCTCCCTTTCCCCTCCCAATCTGAGAAAATCAAGATAAGAGACGCAACCACTCAGCGACCGTCTATCAGCCACCCTGCTACCATCGACGTTGCACAACAATTATTCAAGCTCTCGTGCCTTGACGCCCCGTACTCTGCCTGCATACAATACACAACCCACATAAACCTCTCGCTGTACGCCTACCTCGCACAAAACACCGTTGAGGAGGGCGTCCAATCCCAGATGACCTGATCGACGACCGCCCACCCACCTCGGAGCTCTCGACCTCGACTCAGACCCTCGTTATTGTGCTCTTCCCCCGCTGCGCGCGACCCTTCGCCGAATATTCCCTCTCGCCCGACATCCTTTTTGGATATCCTATGTTCCAGCTATAGTAG
>NW_022983479.1:2175182-2383061 GCF_010015735.1 Aaosphaeria arxii CBS 175.79
AACACCAACCCCAAGGCGACGGCTCTTCCGCCCCACTCGCCGACTACTTCTTCATATCTGGCATCGAATCTTCGCAGGTTTACGACGAGCGCCTGCAGCCCACCGGCCTTCCTTCCCCGTTGTCTTCCCCGCCTGCCATTGATGTTGACGAGACGATTGAGGAGGATCGAGCTCTCGAAACCGACCCAATACGCCCAAAGAGCCAGGAGGGTCTATCCAATGGCGACAGCATCAAGCGAAAGTCCGGGCGCCTAAGCTTTGATAATCGTAATTCTGTCGGCACTATTATTGGTCCAGAACCTAAACAATCAGCCAGTAACCGGAGTAGCACCACGATCAAAGGCGTTCAAATCGGTGGCTCTGGCCTCAACGACGTCGATTTCGACAATGCCTTGCGCAAGTTCGCCTCGGAACGTGATACCTTTCTGGAGGAGATCCAATTCACCGCAGCCGGCGTTGCGCAGCAAAACCGCCCTACACGGAGCTCACGGCCGAAACCCCAGCGCATCCAGCATGCCCCCGAAGATGGAGGTGGAAATCTCAAAGCCGGTGTCGGCAGCATTCGGCGCCGTCTCTCTACCATGCAGAGCAGTCTGAAAAGACAGCCCTCCATGGCTCGACAAGGTAAGTCCATTTTGATCGATCGATGCTCGGCAACGTGCATCGAGATTCTTTGATCGTTGGCTCCTGATTTGTGGTGCGCATTCCATTTCTTGTAACTCAGAAACTCTAATACGAGCACAGCATCTGTACGGACCTCCAAGAGGCTGTCAGGGTACAATTCGGTCATTCCAGCGCCGCAGCCCTTTAACCAATCGCCGAACATGCACCCCTTACTCCGCCGCTACGAGCCCGTTCTCCTAGATCGCTACCCACCCAAGAACATGGTCGAGGAAATGAAGAGGAGACACCCGTTCCCGGATTATGTACCCATGTTCGCTTTCCCGAACGATGTAAACGTCGTGTCGTCCGACGAGCGGCCAAAGACCTCGTGGCATGGATTCGCCATGACAAATGGAGACAATTCTAAACTGTACGGCATCTGCATGATTGTTTGGTTGCCTCTGAACCTCACCGCCGCGGAGGGACTGGAACGACAATGCGAAGAATGGAGGAGATTGCACATGAATGCAGAGGAGCGCGAACTTGCCAGTAGCTTGGGAGAGCGACTCGCGCTAGAGAGAGCCAAATTGTCGCGCCTCCTAGCGATGCTTCCGACCATCGCATATGAGTCTGAAGAGCGCGAGAACTTGGAGGAAGAGATCAGCGCGGTAGAGGAGAAGATCGGCCTCATGACTGATTTATTACGCCCAGTCAGACATGGTGCCGCTTCCAAGATTGAAGGCCTTACCGACGGCGACACAGGTCTTTGGATCCCTCGCGCCTATGGCGTGATGGGTAGAGATGCAAGCCTGACGCCTTTCTGGAAGGAATGGCTGAAAGCAGTCGTTGTCCCAATGACTGACGGTGTCGTGATGCGGATCCCCCCAAGCTCTCCACGTATTGGCATGTGGCAGCCCCTGGAAAGATATGTCATCAACCTCTGCGCTGAAGCACTGAGCCCCATGACTTCCATTACGCAGGTCGAAGTCGCCGTGCGAGAACTACGGCTCTATGCCCGAAAAGAGGCAGTCAACGAGCTACCCGGCTCACGAAACATTGACATTTACGGCCTCTTCCGTTGCCTCTCGATCCCCAACATCGTGTCTCTGTTCGAATATGTATTACAGGAGTCCAGGATCATCCTTCTCTCCTCCCATACAGCCATGTTGCATCTCGCCAGCATGGCGATAACGAATTTGATATATCCTTTCAAGTGGCATGGTGTCTTCATTCCGGTGCTGCCAGCCCGTCTGGTACAAACTATTGAGGCTCCATGTCCTTACATTGTTGGCATCGAGCGGAGATATGAGCCCGCGGATTATCCTGACGACGAGTACGTCCTCGTAGATCTAGACAACGATTCCATTGTTTCCAATGGCCCCGCACCAGTAGCACTTCCACGCCAGCAGCGACGGAAGCTCACTGCCTTGCTTCAGCATTCTGCGCCCCATCATACGCGTTTTGGTGTGCCGACCGGGCCTCCAGCATATGCTATAGGGTCATTCCCACACGATGCGTTCTGCTCAGAGAACCCCAATGTTTTCTCACATCGCGCACATCCCAACACAATCTCGACCTATGTTGGACTCAACTCGACCTCGTTCGGTTCTTATGGACCAACAAACGCACGTCCCTTGATATATAACGCATTTTTGCAGTCGAGTGCCCAAAGCCGTGGGAACGATAGGCCATCTACAGCGACCACGGTGAAGAACTTTGAACATTCCCCGCCGTCTCCAAGGGTATCGCCGATCTCTCAGGTTTTCCCTCCACTCCCTAGCACACCTATCTCTCGCAGCGACTCGGCATTTGCTCTCCAAGCGAACCTACGTGAGAAGCGATCCGGTCATTTTGAGACTGCCTCCAGGAGGAGCTCTTCCGTAAGTACCTCTTTCCCATGGTCAATAACAGCATTTCTAAGAGCAGAACGACAGTTTGGTTTTGACCGTAAACCTACCATGCGGCGTCCAAGTCAACCTTTCCTTGGACATGCACCTAGCATGTCTACGTCTTCTTTGAGTCATGAACTCCATGCACCATCTGCATACGCACCTTCGGTGTACGCGCAGTCCACGCTTGCAGCATCTACCATCATGCCAGGAATGGCCATGCAGCCGGTGCGCAACACAGATACAACTCTTTGGCAAGAAGGCCATTGTCTGCAATGGAGACACTATGAAGACAAAGCCGCGTGTTCCGTCTGCGAAGAGAAGTCAGATGAGGGCATGTATCGCTGCTCAGGTAAGATGAATCGACTTTCTAGATTTTCTATCACGTCTCTAACAATCAGTAGGGTGTAGTACATATGCTCACCGCCGCTGTGCGCCTACCATCAGCCTTGTCTGTCCGGCTGCTTTCCGTCCGGATCAAGTGCGCGCATCATTCGTGCGTTGCTTCGCCAGTCTCCTTTACACATATCGGCGCTACCTTGTCCCTGCAAGTGGCGACCAAAAGAAATCCGGTCTTATATACCATTTCAAGATGGACGAATTCATGAAAAGCATGCCTAATGAGAACATGCAATATATGGTCATGTTGCAGCAAACACAGGGCCTGAACGAATTCATTCATGAACGCGAGAGCAAACGCCCTGATGACCCTTCGATCAAGCTTTTCGATGAGATTATTCTTGCTAAGCGCAATCGTGGGAAGTCGTCTTTCTTCCACAAAGCGAAGGTTGATTTCCTCTCTGACACGACGGATCATCTTTGGCGTACCGCGGCCGCAAATCCACCTAGCTCGCGCTTCCCTGGCGACTACAGGACCATCATCAAGCGCAGTAAGTTTCCTCGCTCCTTTGACTCGCTACAGTCGACTAATCTTCTTCCAGTCCCAGCAAAATTGGATCCAACTTTAATGAAAGAACCCCGCGTGATCCAAGGTGTTCCGCGCATCCCACAGTCTAAAGCAAGGCGCAAACCTATTCCTTCCATGCTCGGTCCCAACGCGCTTCTGCCCAAGACACCACCATCGTCCTCATGATTACACTCTCCACATCTGCAACGACCTCTACACGCCACAAACACTCATACCTGGCACGGCACGTTTATTCGATTCTCTTTTCACTTCTGCATTGTACACTACTAGCGACGGAGCCATTGGAGTAAGGTTCCGCTTTCGGTAGCATGAATTTCTCAGCATTTCCGGTCGGGGTTTGGGGGGGTTTTGTTCTGACATCTCCGGGAGAACGAATATAAATCTCCGCATATTGGGACAACAAAGAACGTTATTGTACAAGACACAGCACGGGAGCCTCGAGCTTCTGTACACATTCACACCTGTAGCACAGGCGGATTCACAGTATAGTAGAAGTGGGGCCAATCATCTGCACAAATACGCGGACAAGGTCTCTTGTATAATATCTGGAATGTGGAGAAGGGTGGCTCGCATTTAGAAGTATATTGGAGCCATAAGCTCGAAGAAAATCAACCTCAAAACTTATCATGCATGCCCTTCCAATGCGTGTACGCAGTGATCACCGAATTTCTAAAAATGCATGGATGCACGAGACAGCCCATGCATTTGCGGATCATTCTTTGCTCAAATGTTTCGCATCTCCACAATATGTGGACGACTCTCTCTGCATATAAGCAGGGTCACGTGCAGTTTCAAAACGTGCCAAAACGCTAAGACCGTTTCCGCCTTGGCAATGCACGGGCCGCAAGTCTTGTTGGTGTGGCTGCCCCTTTGCCCAAGTCTGGGGACGTTCAACTTCAACTCACCTTACTTGACCATTCCAGTCTGCGGATTCCCGACATCACTCTCTTTTACACTCTTTTGAAACCCTTTTCAATAGTCACTCTTTAAGACCTTACTTTATTCTTTACTTCTACCTTCCGACGCTCTCTATCACCACCGTCCTAGGACCTATCAAATCTACAATCTCCCCATCGTTCGACCACTTCGAATCGTAACAACCGACCCATACCACCTCACAAGATGTTCTCCAAGACCACTCTCTTCCTCGCCTTCACCGCCGTCGCCTCTGTCGTCAGCGCTGCCTCCCCTCCAGGCTGCCTTCTCGGTGCCGTCAACACCTACAAGTCCCCTTCTGATATCTCCGCCGTCTGCAAGAGCAAGGATGCCACCTCCAAGATCCAGGAATACTGCGGCGCTGCCACCTCTGACGCACTGAGCGCCTTCGCAGACATCTGCAACAAGGCCGGTGTCGAAGTCGGTACGTGTTCTCTCGCCCCTCCACTCCCCCAACCCGCTCCCACGAGCAATATCAAACGACAAAGATGAAAACGAAGATTCATGGGGAATGACAAATGAACTAACACGGGTACTGCAACAGAAACCAAGATCTCCAGCTCGACCGGATCCGCCAAACCCACCGGCACAGGAGCCTCCTCCGCGCAGCCCTCCGGCGCCTCGGCCACCGTCACCACCACCGGCGGAAACAACGTCAACTCTCCCGCCCAGACCGGCTCCGCGTCCGGCACCTCTGCCCCCACTGAGACCCCCGGCGCTGCTGGAAAGCTCGAGATAAGCGCTGCTGCGCTGTTCGCTGGATTGGGCGCCATCGCGGCGATGTTGTAAGGGATTGGCGTGGAGGTGTTGCGTGTGTGTGACGGGGAAATAAAGAGGAGGATCATTGGACATGGAATGCAGCGAGGATATGAGATGTTGGGGAAGACGAGGGTAATTGTACAAAAGAGAAAAGAAAGAATGAAAAAGTAAAACCGAATCCTTTTTCTGGACCGTCCGATTTTCAGTGTTATTTTTTGGGAGCAAATCTAGGGTGTTTTTTAGATCAATTTTCTGGGGAACTTTCGAATCGATAAACAATTCAACCGATCAACCCTTTTCCCCCTCTTTTTTTTTTTTCTTCTGATCGAAGGTCTGGGGATTAAAGGAAGATGAGAGAAGAAGGGAGTTTTGTTCGTTTTCGATACGAACGGTCCGGTACAGGCTGTTCTTTGTACGTTTTTGCCAAAAATGTATATATATATAAAACAGGTACAAGAACAAAGTGCAGTACAGTACGATCAGTCGTCCTTTTTTTCTCCCAATGGAACAGAATGCTCGATATTCTGCAAAGTCAACTAACAAAGGCCCCTGAAGGAAGCAAGGCTGGGAGTCAGGGACTCGTACCTCTTATAGTTTTGGTTTATGGGTTGCTTTGCCTAGCTTTGGGGTATGTATGTTTATATTTTGTTTCTACTTTATGTCTTATTCCCCCCTTTCTGCGGTGGGCAGATTTGGCACCTGGGTGAGACGATGGCGGGTGATGTATATCTACAATTATCTGTACAACAAGGCGGCTTGTCCTTTCTTTCTTTTACTTTGTTTTCATTCAAGATTTCTTAGGTGGCAGGGCTCCGTCCCCCCGATCTGATCTTAGGCGGCGGCATCAACAGCAACGGCCTCTTGCACGCACCAAAGTTCCTTACGACCGGGAACTTCCAGTCGAGATACTGGTTCCACGCAATGACGGACATTGTGCTCGAAGCCCAGTACAGCAGCAATCCCGCGGGGAGGTCCGTACACAACGGACCTATGGCCAGCGAGACACCCAACAGCGTCCTCCTCAGCATGCGCTGAAAGCGAGTGGGTTCTGTGCCCACGCTCCCAGCCGTGTTCTTCGTCACGTACACGTTCGCAAACATGAGCGCCGACACGACGTACGACAGCGCGCCGAGGGGGTCCGCGTCTAGCAGACTCGGAAACCACAGCATGCCCTCATGTCCCAGCGTGGCATCGAACCAAGGGTTCGCCACGATATCCCTCGGATACGAACTCCCCGCCAGCTCCGCCGCCGCCGCCGCCGTAGCAGCATCACCACCAGCGCTGTTCTCCCCCGCAAGCCCCAAAGCATTCATCCCCATCCTCAACAAGCCATCCCTAAACCCGCCCATCCTCCTCACAACCTCCGTCATCGTAAACCACAGCGGCAACTGCAGCAGCGTCCACCCGAACGACCCGAGCAGCGTACACCTCCAGCGCCGATCCAGCGCGCCCGTCTCCCGCCGTATCGCCTTCATCACCGCGACCTTGGCCTCCCGCGGCCCCCGCATCCCGCCCTTCCGCAGCATCTGGTCCCGCACCTTGACGCCGATGGCCTGTCGCAGAGGGTGCAGCGCCACGTACCGCGACGTCAGGGACCGCGACCGCGAGCCCAGCGTCGTGACGAGGAGCCCGCGGACCAGGAACGCGGACACTGGGATCGCGGCGTACCAGGGCAGTGCGACGTGGAGGGTTTGGAGGAGCTCGTGCGGGAGGTATAGCCATGCGTCGAGGGCGCTGTTCTGGGGTGCGGTTGCGTGGAATGAGCGACGGGCGAGAGGGCGGAAGAGTGGTGAGGTGGTGGTCGCTGTTGTGGTGTTTGCGGGAAATCTGGTGGTGGTTTGGCGGAGTTGTGCCAATTGCGGGGTGTGGTGCCGCAACGGGGGCAGTATTCGTGATGTTAACATGGTGAAGGCGGTAGTGGTGATTGTGTTGAGGTGTTGCTGCTGTTGGCGCGCATTGCGCGAGTTGCGGTGAGGTGCAATTGATGAAGTGTGTTTACGCAGAGTGTCGGCGGAGATATTATTTTATGATGTGAGGTCAGGTTTCGGAGGAGAGACGGCGGGAGGTGGGGAGCTAGGGCCACGTCTGGTGCCGGGCTGTCGGGTTCGTGGATGTGATCGGTGGAGGGCTTCAATGACCACCTACGCACTACTTACTACTAACTACATTGTCATAGTACATCCCGCCCTCGAAACTTTGCTGCCTAGATCTTTTTGGCCTACCATATCCTGAGTACGGCTTGCTGGCTCGCTGTTGGGACAGCATATATGATTTCCATCATTCCATCATAATCCCCCTCCTCTCGTTTCCTAGGCGCAGTCATGGGCGTTGTATACTTCTTCCTTTCGTTCCTAGCTCCAGTAGTCCTCGCATACGCATTCTTCGTTCCGACCTTGCGATCCCTGGGGGAGCTGGCAGGACACTACCTGCGGAGATCCTCCCGTACACGGCGCGAGCTTCTACTTGCGAGAGTAGCGACTGAGCAAAAAGCCTACGAGTCGTCGAGCAAACAGAGCAAAGAGGAGGATGACTGGGAGGAGATTGAGAGGTCTGCGGTAGGCAGCGCGGCGAACGGGGGCAAGGCGGACAAGGACTGGAACGGGATCGTCGGGTTCTTTCATCCTTTCTGGTAGGTTTCCAGAGCTCCATACGGAAAACAACTTGGGGGAGCCGAATGCTAAGATTATGAACGATATAGCAATGCCGGAGGAGGCGGCGAGCGTGTTCTCTGGGGAGCTATCCGCGCGACACAGAAACGATGGCCAGAAGCTACGTGTGTGGTGTATACTGGGGATCACGATGTAGACAAAGACGCGATTCTTAAGAGAGTCAAGGAGCGCTTCAACATCCACCTCCACCCTCCGACCGTACACTTCCTGTACCTTACCACCCGCCATTACGTCCTCAGCAGCACCTGGCCTCGCTTCACGCTTCTGGGGCAGTCGATCGGATCCCTGATCCTCGGTTACGATGCCTTCTCCCTGCTTGTGCCCGACATTTTCATCGATACTATGGGTTATGCCTTTGCCGTCGCTCTGTGCTCGCTTTTCTTCCCCAATGTACCCACGGGTGCCTACGTCCACTACCCTACCATCTCGACCGATATGCTGGATTCTCTCGACGTTGGTGGTAAGGGTGTTCACACTGGACAGGGAGCCGGGTATCGTGGTGTGGCCAAGCGACAGTATTGGAGCCTATTCGCGAAATTGTACTGCGTCATGGGTAGCTGCATAGATGTAGTCATGACGAATTCCACCTGGACCCAATCGCACATCAAAACACTCTGGGGTCCTTACAGAAACCGACGAAACAGCACCACGGACCATGACATCGATGTCGTCTTTCCTCCGGTTGCGGTCGAAGAGCTCGAAAGGGATGTCCCGGTCGATGAGGAAAGTGAGCAGAAGAGAGGGCCCGCTCTTATCTACATCGCACAATTTCGACCGGAGAAGAACCACCAAGTCGTACTGAGAGCTTTTGCATCCTTGTTGTCGTCGAACCCCTCATTTCCCGAATACCCCAAAGAGACGCCTAAACTTGTATTGATAGGCTCGGTGCGAGACCCCGACGATGCTACACGTGTCTATAACCTCCGCCTGCTTGCGCATGAGCTCCACATCAAGGAACATGTCGAGTTCGTGTGTGACGCTACCTGGCCGCAAATGTTGGACTGGATGCGACGTGCTAGCATTGGTGTGAACAGCATGTGGAACGAGCATTTCGGCATCGGCGTTGTCGAGTATCAAGCCGCAGGTCTCATCAGCGTAGTTAATGATTCTGGAGGACCAAAACTCGACATCGTGGTTCCAATCGACGGAAAGCCGACTGGTGAGCATTCCCCCTTTTCTGCGTTACAGAATGAAGATTTGATATTGACTTGTAATCAACCAGGTTTCCACGCCTCTACGTCTGAAGAATACGCCGAAGGCTTCCGCAAAGCCCTCTCGCTCCCACGCAAAGAGCGACTCGCTATGCGACGTCGTGCGCGCAAGTCCGCCAACCGTTTCACGGACCGCGGGTTCGCGGAGAAGTGGATCGCGAATATGGACCAACTCATCCTACTCCAGGTAGCGAGGACGAAGAGTTCGGATTAGACTCAAAAAGACATAATGAACTGGTGCATGGCGTTCTGCTTGAGGGTGTTCTTATTCTTTCCATTGTTATGGGCGTGGGATTTGGTCATGGTTGTTGCGAAGCATTCTTGGAGTTTAATTTGATTGGCATATGCAGTTGCGTAGAGTAAGGTAGATATTGCATGCTACAGAAAATGACTATTTAACTCTCGGACTCTTAGCACATGTTGCCTGTCCTACGTTCTACGTAACTCTTCGCAGGTATTGACATCAAGGTCATGTACGCATACATGTGCTCTATACATACCAACAGCCACGACAATCAAGACCGACTACGTTACTGAACTCTGGACCCGGTTGATAGACATGGTTCCGTCATGGACGCTATTTGTTAAAAAATTCTGTTAAGTGGGCAACAACGACTATTACTCTAACATTAAAGTCGCCATGACATAAAAGATAATCGCCCCTCCCACCAGTCTTGAATAGCGATTTGATTGCACAGTTGTCACAGAAATAGAAATCATTATGGTGAGAGACATTCATGAGGAGACAACAAGCAGGTTTGCATTTTAATCTTATCTACATATCTCTTTAACCCACTTTCACTGATATGTGCGTAAACAAGCATTTTATATAATAGTCTCCATCCCCAAACACGCCTCACCACATCATGCCATGTCTGACCGTGCCGGATCTGAAGTCGCTTAGCAGCCAACATAGATAGCGTTGGCGAAAAGGGCATAAGAATCGGCGTTGTTGAGAGCACTGGCAGTGGAAAGCCTGGTGGCAGCAGCATATCCGTATCCGAGGTCGTCGGTGCCCTTGATCTGCGACAGATGGGTGACCTCATGGAGGGTGGTGGTAGCCTGATCCTGAGCATGGCAGGTCCTGGAAAGGGCGGGGAGGGCAGAGAAGTACAAGTTGCAGTTGGTGATGAGGCTGAGGGAGGGGATGGTGTAGGCGAGGACGTTGCTGGAGCAGTAGCCGTAGTTGTCGACGCAGTAGGTCTTGGAGACACCGGAGGTCGTGGAGGAGCACTCCGAGACGACGCGGTTGAAGACGGTCTGGAGGGTGGAGATGGTGCTGGAGCTGGTGGACTTGAAGTACTCCTGCACTTTGGCAGTGTTGGAGGAGGCGGCTGCGGAGGCAGCTCGGGCGAGGCTGGCACAGTTGGAGAGGGCATTGACGGTAGAGGTTCGCTTGCTGCTGGTGCAGTCGGACTGGACGGCGGACCGCTTGAAGTTGTGGCGGACGGAGGCAGCCTCGTTTCCGTCGACGTCGATCGAGACGGTGTTGGAGTTGTAGCTGAGGACACCAGTGATTTCGGTGGAGTCTACTGCTGCGGTGTTGAGGTTACCAGAGACAACAACGTCAAAGGCACCGCCCTTGGAAAGGTCGTGGACCTCAGCAACATCCCATGAGGCCTCAATTGTCTCGCCAGCCTTGATGATCTGGAAGTCATTCTCGGCGATAGGAGAAGTAATGTCGACGCGAAGCTTGACACCCTGGAACTCGACCTTTTCGCCTGTAGAGTGGTTAGCAACACTCAATCCCCTGTCTTCGTTAAAGATTCCACTTACTACCAGAGAAGATGGTAGCCTTCTCGACCGGGACCTTGCTAAGGAAGGATCCAGTCTTGAGGATCTTGACTGATTCGGATCCGGTGTTGGTAATCTTGGCCTTGACAGCACTGTTACCAGTCGATTCAAGCTTTACCTCAAGTCCATCAGAACGCTTGGACAGATCGATGGAGGCAGCATTGGCCAATGCAATAAGAGCAGTGAGGGTGAAGAACTTCATTTTGACAAGGCTGAATCACAAAGATCTGGTGGGAATTGAGAAGCGTTGATGTCGATGTCGATGTCGATGCTGATGGAAAACATTTCGAAGAATGGAGATTGTCCATCTTCTTTATACACGAAGAAACCTCATCCTGATCAAGCAGTTCGTGATAATTGTTTTTCCCCCTCGGAGGATAGGTCAAGAAAAGGAAGCTTCAATTTCGTGCGTCTGTGGCATATAGTAGGTTTCCCATACGTGTTGCACGATAACAACGGCACAAACATCGACAATGGGACAACATGCACTGAATAGGCATGTCCGTAGAATTAATTGCTTTTCGCAGTGTGGCATTTAATCTATTGTCCTCCGACTCAACGAGAAGCGCATGGCAATTTCGACGACAGTACCAATCCCACCAAATGCTGCTGACAGGGGCTTGAAACAGGTATCACGTAGTCTAGAGCCATCGACTATCGCCTATCGCTCATCACCTTCCTGAACCATCGGCAAACGAGGGTTTCAAGCAAGTCATTCTTTACACAACACCAGGAATCGGGACGGGCCGATGATTGGCGAAGCGCCCTCGACTGTTTATCATCCTTGAGCTTGTCCATCCTCCCCCGCAAACGGGTAGACTTTCGACCTTCCGCCTTTAGAAAGTCGTCCAGGAGACAAGCCGACGCTATTTTGTTAAGCTCATCACAGCCTGGGCGCTACACATCACGGCAATCCGGCATGAATCCCATGGAAATCTAAATGTGATTCGAGCGATAACTGCGCTTCGAACTTATCTAGACGGGTGTCTTTATCTGCTTCCCCCTGGTCGTTGGCACCTGCACCCCACCCCGGCTGCAGAAGATAAATGTTCCTAGAGTAATTCTCCTTATACGCTTGCCTATTCCGTTTGTCGGCCTTGCTGATCGTTGTATATGCCTCTTTTAGTGGCGCCATTGCCTGGACGAAATGCATGGCCTCCCATGCAACGCAGTTTAATCTCTATCCAGTGAACAGCTCTCAATGCCCCGGATGCCATGCAAAGTCATGTTCAATTGTCCACTCTTCATCCGCATCGTGGTCTATCTCGCTTCGAGACTCTGAGGGGCAGGTGGAAAGACGCTGGGGATGCTGGACGCTTGAGAAACCGGGCTAAAACAATTGTTTACCACTTTAATAATTGAAAGACAGTCGGTGGATTCCGTACAACGATGAGCTGACCAGTAACACCAGCGTATGATCGCAGGGTAGCAGGGTAGCATGGTAGTACGGAGCGGGACACGTAAAGATTGCTTCAGGATAGTAATCAAGTACTCGACGATGGGGAATCATCAGTTGCTTTGCATCGAGTTTGAATGAACAACGAAAGATTAAGTTATAGCATTCTGCGTATCATCGAACTGTGTGATCAATCGCATCAGTAATTAGACTATGCATATCGTCAATTGCGGACATATATCCTATCCGGATCTCTGGTTGTATCTCTGCGAGCTTGCCGGAAGATGTACATACTTTACCCCTCATTGGACCAAGGCTTCTTGCAATAATGCCTATCATCTGATCAATCTCCTAGTCATGCTCTTGGTTCTTTGATATACTCCCTTCCGCTCTTCTCGGGATATTCGTGTCCGAGATATCCTCCCTCGGACAGGAGAGTAATCACCAAGGTCTTACGCTGAAGTTAGCAATATAAAGATTCCATGTGATTAGCGTTGAATGAGTGCATTATAATGAATCAATCTTCGTAGCGAGGAGAGATGGCCTTTGTATAGATGTTCCGGTGGGGGTTGCAATGAGAGTGTGGTTCTCACTCTGTGTGGAAGGGGGTTTACTGGGACAATATGAACAAGGGGAGATTTATCTGCATCAGTCAGAATGGTCAAGATAAGGAGAGTTAATATAGTTTATCGATTGCTAATAGTGATTCAACGATAAAAGTGGAGGCTACCCTCTAACCCAAGATGCTCCTGTTTCGGAGTATGACTGAATTTCTACCCTTACTGTACCGTGTCTATTCGTTTACCAATACCATCTTTTCTTGACCGCTATCCCATAAAGCATGATCTCTAACCCTTAACGAACAATTCTTAGTTAATTCCCATCCAAAGCCAATACTTCTGCAATATTGGAGTTTTCTTAAACCTCTTCGTCAACAATTACCACCTTACAGGGTTTTCACGACCCTGTTCCATGGTTAGCCTCCAGCCAAATTCGGTATCCAACCATTAATGATGGTTGAACCATGATTGCTCATCGGCCTGCGGGCGTCGGCGTACGAGCGTTGTTGACGAATACGACCTTCTGTTCATCTCGAATCCGTTGTTTACGAGAGTCTTCCGTTCCGATCTCCAGAGCTGACTGAATCAACCATGCTCCCATGGTCAGTTGACTGACCATCCATACACGAATCGCTCCTGTACTCTCCCAACACCTCTGGCAATCCATTCTCAGTAGTCCAGTCGACATTGAAATCCACCATATCCTGGTCCTTTCCCTGCGATCGAGCCTTGAACCTTCTCTTTCCGACTTCCCTCATGGCCGTCGAGTACTTCCACAGCTCGTCCAGGTTCCAGATTCGAATAGGTTTCGTACCCTCGGCCGTCCATGCACACAGCTCTTGGGAGGTAATGTCAAAGTGGCGCATGACGTTGATATACCATTTGCCACTGAGCTGTGCACTGTCTTCACTGAGCTGTGCATAGGGTATCTCGTCGTGGCTCTCTGTTCCGCTTCCTTCTACCGGTATGTACTGTCTGCGTATCCAGGCAGTCTTACGGTCTTGACGATGGTAGTGATTTCTGATCGGCTGGTTATGGAAACTTGTGAGAGCCAGACCGCGCACGATGGGTAGGCCTTGTCCCCCCTCAGATGGGGAGCTGCGTCGTGGTCGGATCTGTATGACGAGAAAGGGCTGGCCGAGAGGTCTCTCGAAGAAAGATTGCGCTTGTGCGCTACAAAGAGCTAAATTATTTGTGACGGAGGGGAGTCGATAGATCTGGCCAACTTGGACCTGGTATGGATCCGCCAAGCTCTCCATCTGTGTTGCCTGCCGGTTGAGGGGGTGGCATCGTTGTTTTTGCGCCAGAACCGCGAGTCCATTAACTGAAATTGGGTGGACCCGAATGGGTGGGTTGGGGAGCGAATATCGAAAGTTGTTAACAGGTATTGGAAATGGGAGGAGGTATTCCAACTCGATGGTGAAGGCTTGAGATGTGCGAACCCAAAGCTGATTGCCTGGCCTCAACGATGTATAATCGAGGTATACCTGAGGAAACCACCGCGCTTCAGTAGTCTTTTGCTCAAGTAATGTCTCCTCCAGAGTCCAGGACTGGCTCAAGTACAAGTATTCCGGCCAAATAAGTTTCATAGCGCTTGACCGCGCCTCTTGCAGGTGCCCTCCGGACAGAACGACGACTGGGAAAAAGGTCACTCTGGGGCAGGTGTGGCTGATTGAATCGCAAGCTATTATTACAATTGGGTACGAAAAGTACGGGAAGTATGTCTGGGCAGCTTGTCAGGTTGATGAATGCATAAGAAAAGCGCACAAGGAAGCTCACCTTCGAAACATCTTTTAAAAGGACTGACGACGAAGGCATTGATTTCCGACTGGGCAGGCAAAGAATCATGCCTCTAACCCTGCCTGAGTGGGTCTCATCGACTCGTTGCATAACCGTTGATGGCGTTTTGCCCTTCTTGCGAAGACTGAATTCGAAGCGACTGATTCAAAGTGGTTCGATTGATGGAAGGGTTGTGTGCAAGGGAAGAGGGTGAATAAGGATACGATTTGGTCAACACGCGACCGACGTGCCGAGAGGAGCTGGAAGATTCAATCGTGGTCGCGACCCTGAATTTATTTGAGATCGACTCGTGCTGGTGTCGAAGCGAAGAGAGAAAGAGCGTCCAAGGGCAGCCTGAATGACAACGGGTTATGGCATTGTAGGCGCGAGCTTTGGTATTGTGACAGACCAATAGAAGTGCTTCCCAGGGGGGAAAGTGAAGTGAAGTGAAGTGAATCTGATGGTTCAAATGATTGGTTGAGCTTAATAGCCTTCACCACTGGAAGAACGTCGAGGTTTGGATCTTCAGTGAACAGGCTGACTAAATTCCTGATGTCTTGTAAATGACTGATTTATCATTGTTCTGCCGATTGCCAGTTCGCCACGGTAAGAGTGCAAATAATGAGATGGAGATGCAGTCTTTATACTTAATTGGTATCATGAAATCTTTCTAATTAGGCCTAACAACTACGTCTGCAACACAGCAAACTACGTTCTTGAAGAACCGCCTCCATTCCAGCGGGTCTCCGCTCGCTTTAACGAACCGGACTTCGGTCATGGTATCCATACCAATAATGGCTCTTTCAATAACAATGTGACCATTTAGACCTTGTCTTCTCCCATCTGCCATCTTGACCCTCAAGTTTGCTTCTCCATCACGCTCCCACTGAGCTAGTTGTTCTTCTGCCGCTGGCGTGGAAGGGATGCCGAGATTGTGCAGAGCATCCGTGAGGAGAGGGATGAGTGCGGAAAGACTGAGTGGGGAGAGAAATCGTGCCAAGGAATAGCTGGGCAAAACATCTTTGAAGTGGCGGGCAGCTTGAGTTAAGGTCATGGGAACAGATGGATTGGTGGTAAACTGCGTAAGGCTCGGATCTTGAGACAGGATGTCCTGCGTACTTGACGGAAACTGTGAGAGCATGGGCTGTTGAGTCGCATATGAAGGGCGCTGGTTATGCTCCGACGGTTGAGATGCTGAGATACCGTCGTGTGAGCTGAGACGCGGTGGGCGCTCCCAATCAAATGGCGTATCCGCGATAGGGGTCTCGGGCTGAGTGGAGGAAATCATGTTGATATTGGTAGGGTTTGCGCGGGACCGATGTGGTGCTGAATCAATATCCATTGCGTCCGAATCCTGCGAGAATCCGCGTTGTGACGCAGAAGGAGGTTGAGAGAAGTCTATTCGTAGTTGCGAAAGCATTTGTGTTGCGAGTCCCACAGGGTTGGCGTTTTTCCCACTCGATGTCAAATATGGGTTTCTCCTCGTGAACCATGGATGAGTGCGAATCTGCTCTAGGGTATAGCGCTGATTGGGATCCACCTCCAACATTCCTCTCATCAGAGACAACATATCCTGTGGTAATTGATGCCAAAGCGGGTCCGTGGTTTGCTTATTAGTAGCAACGTATTCCCTAAACTCTTCGCTCTGCTGCGTCGGCTCGTCCCATGGCGTGTTTCCCACAAGCAGAACGAAGAGAACCACGCCACAACTCCAGATGTCACAAATGTTTGCAGCGTATCCATCGTCCAGCAAATCTCTTCTTTTACTTCTTCGCCCACTGACGATCTCTGGGGCAATATACGGTGGGCTACCACACACGGTGTTGCACATTCTCAATTGTCCGTCCTTCTTGAAGAGAGCTGCGAGACCGAAATCTGCAAGTTTCAAGTCACCGTCACCACTCAATAGCACGTTTTCCGGTTTAAGATCTCGATGTGCAATACCCTTTGAGTGCATGAAGCTGACAGCGCTTATCAACTGCGTGAAGTAGAAATGCGCAATATCCACGCCCACACCCTCATCTGCCTCGATCTTGTCGAAGAGATCTCCGCCATCGGCGAGCTCCATGGCGATCCAGGTCCAAATGGTATCTTCCCCGGATGCCAAACACTGGATTATGTTGTGATGCTTCCCCAGATGCTGATGTAAGACTATTTCCATCTTGAGCTGCTTAGGCCCGAGGCGTCCCATGCGGAAGGCATGCTCTTTGTTGATGAATTTCACAGCAATGACGGGTTTCGGGGCGTTGAGAGGAACAGCTTTTCGAATTCTACAACAAGAGACGAGGTAAGTAACCGAGTTTCATACACTGCAAGGTCGTCAGATACGTACGAGGCATATGCGCCCTGGCCAATTGTTTTGCTAACAAGGCGAAAGGGCAGATTTGATGGTAGTGGCGCTGCTTGACTGCCTGGAGGTGCCGGCGCCATTTTCTACTGAACACAGATGGAGGCACGCTCTTCAAAGATAATGAGATTGTTATGGCAGTGGTGGCTTCACGCAACAAACAAGAAGATGTAAAGTGGATATTGTCTGTTCGATCTTGTTTTGTCAAAGAGATGACGACTGACTCCAGTGAGGTTTCGATAAGGTAAGTCGCGTTGTCGCGACTAGCTCAATCGCGAAGTCACGAGCCAGCCAAGCTTGCAAATAAACGCGCGTGAGGGATCGCCGCGGCAACCGCATTGAGCAAGATCCAGTCACGTGACTGGTTCGTTCATCGTTGTCATCGTCATCGAGAAGAACCACTCCGCGGAGGTCGTGGACCTGCAGCTGGCTGAGCATGTGCCTGAAGTACGGACGTTCCGTGGTTGCTTGCAGTGATAGACGAGCACCTTCGCAAATGATAGGTGCGATGTAAAAATAAGCAGGGGAAGCCACTGGAGACCGCCATTCTTGATCGCTTCACCTTCCTCATTCTTCCTCACTCTCATCGAACCTCACTCCGCCAAGGGGTCAGCTCCATCATTCATAGATGGCACGATCCCGATCAATCTATTGCCTAACATTGACATCTAGTTATTCCCGCATCTGGGGTAATACTCAAATAATCGTACGATTCAACGAGTTTGCTAGTGCTGTTGAAGTCGCAAATGTCAGTTGTTCTGTGTAAGTGTCAAAACAAAAGGACATTAAGTCTGCTCAACAGAAAGTAGGAATGCGAAACTTTCCCCATCGGATAAGACCTTCTGGATGTTGATATCCGCAAGGCCAAATCAGTCATTTTCGGCCTCTGCCACGGATGAAAACTCAGTGAGCAGCATCATGGATATCAAGAAGTCTACATATCCTATGCCTCTCTCAGTTAGAACACCTACTAACCCCACGCCTTTCACATGCAACTCCTCTAGCTCTATGCCGCTTGAAGGAAATCTTCACAGTGGTTCCCCACCATCACTGACTTTGGTAAACGCCACATCAAAACCACTGAGCAAGACAGAAACCAGCCCAGCCACATGAATTCGACCTCTTTGTTCTTATCAATTTGTCCATCCTCATGACTGGCTCTACAGAGAATGCTACAATCAGATCCTTGGGCATACACCTTTACTCGTACCTTGGAGGGTTTTCCATATCTCAGGCTGTTCATGACTCAGCCGACGAGCCAACAGTCCTTTGCGACCGCACTCTCCATGACGCGAACGGCATGTATCGGACGACTCCTTGCCAATCGAAGTGAAGCATTACCATGTGGCGGCTGCGTTTCCAGATCTTCATCGGAGACCACCGCTGATCGCAGGCTTCTTCTTACTTTATGTCTTCTGCAAGGATACCAGAACATCGATCTGACATCAGATTCGCAATTGTCGCTTCCACAATTGACGCAAGGAACTGATCAGCAAGCAATACATGAACGCAGGGCCTCCTTTTCGGACGACATTTCCATCTTTTGTGATTCGCAGCGGCCACATCCGCAACAGCCCTCCGCTTTCATTTTGGCATATACCCCGCTTCCGGTTAGCTATCTACTTGCAGTACTAAACTTTCCGCACTAGCATGCTCGAGATAGACTTGGCTGAACCTCGTGGTATCAGGGCCCAGAGCATCCGATTAATCCGCGAAGTGTTGCACGTGCTGAACACATGCCTTCCTTCCCGGTTATCAACTGTTGCTCTTCCCAACGGACTGGATGGGAGAAGCTAATCTTTGAACCGAGGCGCACCCAGTGGTCCGAGAGATATCCACTACAATGTTCTGAGGTAGTCATTCATAAGAGTTTTCTCGCAACGGTGAAGCGCTACAACAGTCTAGAGCAGATCTCGCGGCATCAGCTAAGCATATTGAGTCTTCGAATTCTGTGCATGAAACACATCCCCAAGGGCCATATCCGATGGCCTATTTGGAAAATCTGGGGATTTAGCGCTGGCAATGCTATATCTAGGGACGGCGTAGAAGTCACTTCATTTCTCGTTCGTCAATCCCATCCGCCCGGCCTCCGAAGCTTCGAAATCTCCATGCGCCATGCTTGACCCTGAAGATGCTGTTCCTTCAGCCAGCTTTTACAATTGGCCAATTCCTAGATCATCGGGTGCTCCAAAAACGCCAATCTGCAATGTCCGCGGAGACAAACCCGCAAGGATCCGTTTTGTCAGCTCTGTCTTACGGTACGACGCCGGCCACGCTGCCCTTCACGCCTTCCCACTCGCTACCTTGCGGCTTCAACCTAGGACGGGCCCGTCGAATCTCGAACCTGAGATCTGGGTCCTTCCGAGAAGAGACTACCCGTTAGGTCTATTCACTTGGAGAGCGGGTGCGCTGAAGACTAACTAGATAAGGTATACCGGTTATCAATCAAGTACCAACTTCACCTATCATCGTTCGAACCTATCATCAAATGACCAGCATAATTCTGGCGTTCAGCAGCTCTTCTTTCTTCTCTCTCCTAAGGTGCAAAATCAGAAAATCTAGAAGAATTTCAAAGAACCTAGGAACCTGACGGTCGAACGTCATTTCTGCAGCATCCTTCCATTCGATATGGTATGCGGCCCACGACAGTCCAGCCTCGACATGGCGTTTGCGAATTTCCCCACGCTCCTCCACGAAAACCTTTCACGTTAGCTTAAGAAACCTAGCCACCTAGATCAGCCTCCAATTGGAGAGAAAAAAGAGAAAAAAACCACTGGTCACCCTTTGGGATCTAGGCAAGTTCGTTGTTGCTTGTCCATCGGGAGTGTTATCTTCGGTCCCACAATCCCCCGCAATAAGCCCCAACGTTCCTCGTACGACAATCTGTTTACACATTACCCTACCTTTACCTCCACCGACCAATGCCAAAGCTCCAAATGGGGCAGGGCCAACAGATTTCCCTTTACCGCTACAAGCGCCCTATCCCACACCACCACAGTCTCTAGATCTTTCAACCCTTTTTCAGCCTCTCGATGCGAGGACTCCCGAGTCATGAGGGCTGGGCCACCAGACCGTCCTCAACGTCGGTTGGCCTCTCTTGTTTGCGAGCGCTAACTCGGGTGCTGGTACACGTTCAATCGGACAGAGGGCTTGAGGTAGGGCGTCGCATAGCGACACTTTTGCTAATCAGCGGAGGAGAGATACCGTTCCCCGGTCCCGCTCGTACGCAAGTTCCCATGTCTCCACTATTCCGCCTGTTCAACATACATGGAATTTGTGGGGATGGCCTGTCAACCAGCCTCAATCAATCAGTAGTACCTACCTAGGTACCTAGCTCAAACTAGTCGTCAATCGCGATATGTCTGTTGAATCAGCGATTCAAAGCCTCAACGAACATGAGAGAATCACGACAATCGAGTGACATTGACAAAAACAGCATGATTTTGACATAACCTGGAAAAAAAAAACCACCAAGGTCAAATTTCCTCCCTACCCCTTTCCTGGAGAAGGGAGAACACAAGAGCGAAAGTAAACAAAACGACCCTACCACCCGATATCGATAACCGGGGAGCATGAGCTCCAGAGAACAATGAATGCACACCATACCACTTACTAACATCTAACATTCTAAAGACCCGACGATCCTCCGATCGAGATGTTTGGGTGTTCTAGAAGTCAAGTAGCGGAGAAGGGATAGGAGAAAATGGTACCAGGTGAACCAGACAGAGATAGGGCGTTTTATCTACGTTGAGTTCAGAAAGGTAGACGGATGGTTTGATTACCTAGTAGACAATCAATACCAGTCATGTAGTTGCTCAAAGTAAAGGCCCAGTCACCATTGCCGTGAGTTGGGTGGAAGTAAAGTCAAGTCAGGTCACAAAGAGTCGCAGTCATATCAATTCAGACACACAGTAATTAATGTCACGTAAATTTGCAATTCATATCCGGTCCAGCCACGTAAAGTCTGAGTCATATCAAATCAAGTCATACCAACATATCAAGTGAAGTCATATCACATCCAGCCACACGTAAAGTCTCAGTCGTAGCAAGTCATATCAAGTGAAGTCATATCAAAGTCAAGTCATAACTCCCACCTCAATACTACACATCAACATAGCAAGGGAGGCACACGCGCAGCCATGTAAAGTCTGAAGTAATTATATATATAATATTTCTCTTTTTTTTCTGCCTATTCTTCTGTTCTTTCTTTGGGTGTGACTTTCTGTTTTTCTAAGATTGACCATTTCCCCCTATCAGCGGCACCAGTGTCCTGCCTTGTTCGTGTTCCGCTGGTTGCTCCCCTTCTGCACCGGGTGTGCTGGCATGACGGGGGCGTGCATGCGATGAGTGTAGGCCAGGGTCCCGGGGAAACAAAAACGACAGTCCATCCTCCTCCTCCATCACCACCACTGCCCAAGTCCAGAACAGGCCCAACACGCACACAGATGGAGAAACAAAGGATTTCTATCCAAGAAAGGAGCAGAATGGAGAAAAAAAGAGGATGATTCTGTCTTCGTGAAGACTCAACCCGAAAGAGAGAAAAAACTAAAGAAGAAACAATAATAAACCAGGCGTCCCGAGATTTATGCTTGGGATATCAAAGAAGAAAAATGGTAAAAGTAGATTCCGTGCAAATGCAACATCTTCCGACTCTCCCTCGCCCCGACTTTCTTTCTCACTTCCTCCTCTTCTTCTTTCCATAACCAAATTACTGTTTGTCGAGTCCGAATTCCGTGTCTCGATGGCGTGTGGAAGACGTCCAGGAAGTCCTGGGGTAGGACCGTCGCGGAATCTTGCTGTACGCTAGTGTCCCCCGCAGACTTGTCTTCGTCGCCGTCGAATGGCACCAATGACTCGACCAAACAGCAATAGTCGTAAAAACCAAGGAATAATAAATGTTAACCGACCGCGAAAATGCTTCGTACTCTCTTTTTGCACCCCGAACCAGAACGCCAAAGTCTAGACAGGTTACAGACATGCACCGTTATGATGATGATGGAAATGATATGATGGGGGAATAATGCTTTGGTGGTCCACGTGTGGGCCGACCTAACAACCGAAGGAGAAACATGGCGATCAATTCGTTCATTTCAATGCCGGATCAGGATGCGTGCGTGCTAGTAGAATGGTTGCTACGCTTTACTTCATGTTGTTTCCGAGCTTCACCGTGTCGAAGTAGCATAGGCTTGCGCGGCTGCGGCATCGAGACCACGAAGTTGGGGACCGTACTTGGGGTGCTTGATGAATTTGGGCACCGAGTCCTGCAGTTAACGTTAGTATATGGGCGGTGAAGTGACACAGAGGAGCAAGCTTACGCTAGACATGAGCTTGAAGATCGAGTTTTGTGCCTTCTCAAACAGCAGAGCGACCTCAACGAGACTCTGCATCATGGCGGTGTCGTCACCAACAGCACGGGTCATGCGGGTAGCAAGTTGCGTGCGGAGCGCGTGGTCGATGTTTAGCTCGTTGGGGGAACCTGGGGCTAGGAAAGCGTTGTACAGGCCTGCAGAATGTCAGTTGTGGAACATGATGAAACGGAAACTAAAACAACATACCATAAGCAGCAGCCAATGTCTCTCGGATGGTCTCAATCTTGTGGTCACCAGAGGTGTTGATGGCAGACTTGTATTGACTGTTGAACTCTTGGACCTCCAAGTAGAAGGACAAATTTTCCTCGCACATAGTCTCCTTCAAGAACTCACGGTACAGAAGACGCCACGATGGGTTGCGGATGATGACGTTGGTCCTGTTGCTGTTCGAGTCGCGGGCAGCACCCTCGCGAGCCTTTACGTTGCCACTATCGGCGGGGATCGTCGACTCGTCGAGGAGAGTCCAGCCAGCTATTTGCTCACCGTGTTGAGTGACGTAGTAATGTGTCTGTTTGGAAGGAACGAACTTCTCCTGACGAGGGTCTACCGGCGCAATCAAGCGAAGCTCGACAAAGAGCTGGCCAATCTCGTGGCCTTCACGACGGTCGACCATTGTACAGCAGTCCATCAGCCAGTCAACGGTTGCCTTGCCGGTGAAGATGTGCTCGTACGGTCGAGAGGCGGTTGGCTTGTGCTTCGACATGCGAACGCCGACATCGCATCTGGAGAATTCGTGAATGGAGTCAGAGTCGGAGTTCACGGTCTCGTTAGCAGAGGCACCGCAGAAGCGACGGAACAGAATCTCAATCGTCTGCTCGTCGTGGTGCAGCTTGTCAGTGTCGGTATCGCGCTCGAGTGTCACCAATTGGTGGGGGTTTCGCTGTGACTCAATAACGTGCTTGACGTGTGCGGATTGGATACCATTGCGGGAACAGAATCGCTCGAGGATGTGGATACCCTTGGGTGTCAATTGCCACACGGAGCTCTTGTTGGTGAAGTCCAATTTTCCTTCCACCGACTCAATGAACTTGGCCTCGAGGAATTTGTTGCACACAGACCTAGCCATCTCTTTCGCCATGGAGAAAGTGGTGGTCGTGGTAGTGGTCACCACGCGAGACGAGTCCTTGGGATCCGGCATGCGGTTTGATTGGGAGAATTTCAGAGAACCGAGGTTAGTGATTGCTTCATCTGTAGTAAATGTGTTATCGATCATTCGAAAGCGGACACGGTGGGGTGTCAATGGAAGAGAGACCATTAATGTGGCGAACAGGTCTTTGAAATCCTGTTGAGTTGTTAGTACTCATTCTGACGGTCCCGTAGGAAAAATGTGCCATGTGCAGTGTAGAACGGAAAACGCAGACAGAACGAGCCTTGCGGAGTTCAATTGGGTGAATTCACGTCCCATATTGTTTGTCCTGCAATAAACTCTCCCGGCCACCCTACGGCTGTATGCTCTTCCCACGCAGGCACTCATAGAGGGCAAACCGACCTCGGCTATGAGCCCGCGGGGAAGGCGAGGAGAGTATTACTACCGAATGTCCCTCTATAGCCACGAGAGAAGAAGTTGTCGAATCGCCTCCAAAATTTGCTCAGATAGTGCAAACACAGGAAAGCGATTGTCGGCAATTGAGCGAAAGGATAGGGCAGTGAAGGCACAGGAGAATTGTGCGAGACAGGGAGTGAGACCTAGGGACGGGCAGGGAGAGGCGGGGGATCAGATGTGGTACATACTCTTGTGAAGGGCCTCTCATCGTCCGTCATGCGGAGCAACCGCGAGGATGTTTGATGCATCTTCTTGCCTGCCAAATTTGCCGAGGCCGAAGATGGCGTTGAATCTATGCTGCGAGCCAGCGTTGAGGCTGCGGTGTGTTCGGGGGTGAGTCTTTCGTTTATTGAGACTGCTGATGTAGAGGTACGGAGGTGCGTGGAGGAAGGGTCGAATAGATCTTCCTTGCTCGAGGATCGTATGCTATTACTGATAGAGGGATCTCGCGAGCGAGTGTTTGTGGATTGTTGGAGCCGGCCACGAGAGAAGGACAGGGACGAGGTGAGGGGGACGTCCTTTCGTAGGAGTGAAGTCAAGGTGGAGCGACGGCGGCGTTGTTGTTGTTGCTGCTGTTGCAGTTGCTGCTCGACGGACGGCGGCACGTTTACGTCTTGGACACCGGTGGAGTTGTCGGTGGCCAGCGGGGCGGGCGAAGCCGAAGGCGAAGGTGAGAGCGAGGCGGAGGAGGTCGACGAGGTAGAGGAGGAAGAGTCGCTCTTGTGTTGGTTGAATTGGGCGGAGAGAGTGGAGGGTCGGGAAGGTTGGTTGTTTTGGGAGGGAGCGGGTTGAGTCGCGGAGGTTGAAGTGGCAGGAGCAGCGGGAGTAGTTGTAGTTGTAGTTGTAGTGGGAGTAGCGGGAGCAGTAGTAGAAGTAGAAGTAGAAGTAGAAGAAGTAGCGGCGACAGCGGCAGTGGGAGTAGTAATAGTAGTAGTGAAGGGGAGAGAATTAGATGTATAGTAGGGCATGTCTAGCCAGTAGAGCGAGGGAGTAGCGAGGGTAGAGTAGAGTAGAGTAGAGTGGACTCAGTAGTAGAGAGAGATTAGTAGGGAAAAGGAAAAAGGTAAGGATGTGATGGGTAGGAAGGGTAGGTAGGGTAGGTAGGGTAGGGTCGTGTCGTAGTGTAGGGTGTAGGGTACGAGGTGGTTAGGGTATTGTAAGGAATGGGTAAGGAATTATGGTAGTGAATGTGTGGATGGGTAGTGTGTAGTGTGTAGTGTGTAGTGTGTAGTGTGTAGTGTAGTGTGTAGTGGTGGTGGTAGTGGCGTGGGTCTTTTCGTGGGTCGTGGGTGCGTGAAGGCCACGAGGGATGGGAACGAGCGAGACGAGCAAAGAGTGGAATAGTGGATACAAGAGAAAGGCTAGCAGGGGTGGCAGGGTGGGCACTGGGTAGACAGACCGATGGGCGAAGGATGGGCGGCGAGAGATGAGCGCCAGAAAGATGAGTGACCGAGAGGGAGAGGCGGATAGGATGAGATAGGATAGGGATAGGGATAGGATAGGAAAGGATGGGATAGCCACAACGAACAACGACGACGGTAATTGATGGCCGTGGTGGTGGTAGTGGTAGTGGTAGTGGTGGAGGTGGTCGATGAGGATAGAGAGAGACGGGATGGGATTTGTGAGGGGTCCTGGTGTGTGTGTTCGCGTGTCTGTCTGTGTGTGCCTGTGTGTCCGTGTGGGTGTGGGTGTAGGTGTGTGTGTGCTCCTCCTGCTACAATAATAGCGTATCCCTATTTCGTTTTTATTTTTTTTTTATTTCTCTTCGCTCTTGTCTCTGCACTCCTGCCCGGCCTAGCCAAGTAGAAACGGATATGGTGATGTAGGTATTTGATATACTCCGTAGGTGTAGGTGTAAATTGTAGGCGGAGGTGTTGGTGTAAGAGTAATCAATCAAGAGAACGTCGGGGGAATGGGGAACCCTTATTCTGCTTGTACCCCCCTCTGTGCCAACCGTTTGCGCTTCGGGGTATACCGTATACCTGGGCCATCAGCTCAGCACCAACAGCCAACAGGTGTTGCAGCCTTTCGTTTGCTGGTTGCGTTGATGATAGGACAGGATAGGTGCACAGTCGAGACAGAATCATGGATCAAAATGATACCATTGGGGTGTCAATTGAATTGAGCAATATCGTAGAACACCAAGCACAGAACCAACATTACACAGTACACAGTACACAGTACACAGTACACACGCGGTATCCGTACAATGGTAACAATAATTACAGTACAGACGAGTACACAGTAGAACTGCGCAGTGGGTAGGCCGTGTGTCGAAGGTAGGGGCAATATCGGCCACCGCTCAAGAGTCAAAGCAGTCAGGATCGGCGAGCAATTCCATATCTTACCGACCAGCACGAGGGCTGGGCCAGACAATTCAGACACCCATTATTCAGACACGTTCACTTTCAGAGACACTCTCTGCACGCTGCTGCCATGCGCACGCTGCCATGCGCACACCATGCACATGCACATGCACCGCATGCAACATGACACCCCGTCCATATTCAATTCAGGCCAGGGCAGGACAGGGCAGACATCGGCAAGGCAGGGCAGGCCAGGGCAAGACAGGGCATGTCATGGCAGAACAGGACAAGACAGGGCAGGGCAATCAAGACAGGGGATGGATTGGAGGTCAAGGGCAAGGTTGAGGTCCGGACATAGGTAGAGAAGGGAAGGGGTACAAATCTGAGTCCACTCACCGATTCACACAGACTCACATAGATTCCCATCATCGGTCGCAGAGCACGGCGCACGGGAATAGCTGGGCTGTAGCACGCTGAGGAAGACGGGAAGAAGGATAGAAGAATCCCCAGAAACAGAGACACAAGACAGAGACATAAGAAAGAGAGAGAGACACGCTCTCTGGCTGGGTACCACCACCGTACCGTACACGGCCACGGCTTTGCACCGAGAGAGATTTCCAAAACAGACAGCCGCTGCAACGCCGGTCCCAGGACTAAAACCGAGCCTGGCGATGACAAAGGAGAACTAAACGATGGACCACCCCATCGATGGTGGCCTCCAATCAGTGATGACGAGAGGGATCAGGGTACTTCGTATCTGGCTTTCTAGGTGTGTACGGAGTATGTTATACGGAGGGGGGTGAGCGGAGGGGAGGGAGGAGGAGGAGGGGGGTAATGGAATGGAATGAAAAATGTACAGTACGGAGTACAGAACAGACTACAGACTGTAAAGTGTAGGATCTACCTTGTCTGGCAGCCCTTGTCGAGATGGCCCTTGCTAGGGAGATATTCTTGTTACTCTACTTGTGATGGCGCATGGAGGCGCCCACGAGGTATCCCGGCATCTCTCTGGGCATCATGGCATATCCCTGGCCTGGCACATCCTGACATCCTGGCAAAGTCCTAGCCTGGGCTTACCTGCAGCCTGCAGCTCACCACCGCCGCCATCATCATCATCCTCATCATCATCAAACATCCATGTGGCCACGCCGCCAACAGCAAACGCCGCCGCCAACGCCGCCATCTCCGCAGTCTTGTTTCATCGAATACGCACCCAAATACTCCCCTACCAGACCCTATAATCTACGCAATAGCAGCAGCACTTGATGAGTGGGAGAATCATTGCGCAATAATTGCCAGATACAATAATAGTTAGTCAGTGGTACCTCGTAGTGCAGGATAACTATCCGTATCGTGCTTGTACTCTTTGTCCACCAAGCCCAATCCGGATTAGCTGCCCCTCCCCTCCCCTCTTGTATGTTACACAGAGTCACAGAGCCACCGACCGCCCAATTACATAATCTCACCCTCCGCGGAGCAACATCCCTGCACTCGCCTTATAACCACCAATTCCGAGAGCTTTCGCTATCTATTCCGTACCGTCGACTGTGTTCTGACTTGTGTACCTACACAATTCAACAATTAATGCACCATGTGTCGGTGTATGCCCTTCTTTGTGGAAGCCTGTAGCTATCTGGAGCTCTAGCTCTAGCTGTACCTAGCTCTAGCTGTAGCTGTAGCTGTAGCTCTATCTGCTGATACCCGCACTTGCAGCAACAGTCTCTTCCCCAAGATTGGAACGATTGCTTGTCTGGATGATCATCTCCATATCTCCAACCTCACCACCAATTAAAGACTCTACCACCAGATATGCAGAACCTTAATCCTTAATGATCAACTGTGAAAGATACTGTACGATTACGGATTACTTACAACTACACTTCCCGCCTCACTAGAGGCACAATGCTAGAGGTTACCGTACGTCCATCACGGATACTCTTCCCATCAATGAACCACGATACACCATCACCATCACCAACACCCAACACCAAAGAACTACCGGTCGAAACTGACGCCGTGTCCCGTCAAACAAGGAAGCATGATTCCCTGGTGGTGTGCCCTAAAGTTAAAGTTACACAACTCGTAACTGCCACGAGGCATCGCAGCAGATCATCTCCCCTCTGCAATTTGCCCCCCTCCCCGCCCCTCCATCTTGCAACTCTTCCCGGGGAACGCACCCAGCGCCAACGTGGAAATAGTCCGAGACCCTTTTCCGTTATTCCCACCATCACAGCCACCACGACCAATAACACACACAATTACGACTGGGTAGGTATCTGACATTGAGTTATTGTATCCTTACACAGAGTACACTAAGCACTGGTACCACCCCGTGTACGTACCTGTATTAATGACCGCGACAATCATAGTCGAAGTCGCAACGATCATAATGATCACATTAATCATGACAATCAACCACGACGTGATCTCCGTTCATAAGCCATCATCTCCGTATAACCATGACAATATCCATACTCATACCATGTGCATCATCCACAGCGCGGGAAACTATGCAACATATCTCGTGCCGCAGATCCAATAGATTCAATAATACTATATGACGCCGACCACGCCGACACCGACGCCGACGTTGACACCGCCGATCATCAACCGCCACCTACCAGCATCCCAAACCACCACATCCATCATCATCGTCATCCCCATTACCACATGCAGGCAATTCTCCATCTCACAACACCACTACTCCGATCTACCTACCTCCGATTTTGGAAGTAAGTCTATTCTCCAGCTAGCCTGGCGTGCCTGCAGCAGCTCGCCTCATCTCGCATCTCGCATTCAAAATACGTAGTTACTTGTAGTAAAGCTGTCAGATTTGGCGCGCGGCGACCGAAACCGGGCTACACAAGAAGCTATCACATCACGTCCGTACACGCAGCCTCACCGCTGGTTCGATTATCTAGGTAGATGCTTGTGGGTTTGTGTGCGGATCTGGGGAAGAATGTGCGTTTCCCGTTGTTGTGTATGTAGTTAGTGCACACGCGGTGAGGGATGGATGGGGATCTACGCTTTACGTGAGGCCTGCATGGTAGGTAAGAGAAGAATGGTGAGGATGCATGCATGCAAGTAATTATGATAGAGTTTATCACATGGAAGAGTATTCAGCATGTACATTGATATTTCAACATAATAAAGTTTTGCATGATAGATGGAAGACGTGCTTTTCTAATATATACATCATATATCAAACATCGAAACTAATCGTATTGTAACGCGAGAAATACTAGTGTCCTTCCGAATAAAGTATTATACAAAAGCTCATGTCGTATATGATATAAAAATTACTGAAAGGAAACTTGCACTGCATCCGCCGTGCATCAAAGAGAGATACATACGGAGATGTCACGGAAGCCCATCGCTGTCACAAGCAGTATCGATATGAACAGCGATGTACACCGTACCCCGCCAGACCTTTCCGGACATTTAGCATCACAATGAAGCAAGCAAGTAAACAAACACGCGGTAAAACACATGCATATACTCCGCACATCTACATACATACATACATACATACATACACAGATACAGACACACCCATACACACGCTGCCGTACAACCTCACCGGCCAACATCCCCTCTCCCCGCAGCACCTCCCATCCGGACATCCATACATAACAACCCCTTCCATCCTTTCCATCCCCCCTCCTCAGCTCATCCCATCCCATCTCAGCTCACCCCATCCCATCCCAGTCCCACCCTGCCCAAACGTCCCTTCGTGCCCAACAAAACCTCCACATCTCGTGAGGTTTGCTTGTTTCACGTCCACGCAACGCAACGCACGCACGCAACGCACGTGCAGCCCACGTTGCACCCTTGCTCACGGGAAGCGGGGCGGAGGGAACGGAAGGACGGAAAACGGTTGACAGGTAGGTTGCGGGTTTTGGGTTTCTTTGTTTCGTTGAGTCTTTTGCTCAGCTCCTCGGGTTGGGCCGGAAGGGGGGGGTTGTATGGATGTATCTGTGTTTACCTGTTGCTGTTGCTGTAAGAGTGGTTGTTGGCGGGGTTGAGTGCGGGTAATGAGGGGAGGAGAGTAGCTTGTAGATTGTTGGGTATGGAGGATAAACGATCTGTTCGATTGATTTACTGATTGTAAAAATAACAATCCACGTTCCTTTTCTCTAAGATATCTACTCCGTACATCTACTATGCAATAGATACTGTGTAGGTACCGTTCACGATACGAAGATATACCCATTCAAGTTAGACCACATTCCCTCACTTACTAGCGGAAAGCAATGCGAAAACGAACTCTCGGGATTCTGATGACTTTCTTGCGTCCGTGTGTTTTTTTAACTTCCCATCTCGCATGAAGAGCACGAGTCATGCCATCGTGGTTTTTTCCTCTTTTACATGTAATTATCTTCGTTATTTCTTTTTCGGGTGAGAGGGTCCGTCTGGTCGGCGGGGGGTGCTTGAAGGGGTAAGAAAAGACGAGGGTATGGGTACTCAGACAGCTACGTGCGTGATAGGTGACGCTGGGGTCTGCTATGTACGTATCTTTCTTTGTGTGTCTCTGTGCGTGTCTCTAAGATGGTGATGATTAAAATGAAAATAAAACAACGACAGACAGTGCAAGACGAAACGGAGCAAATGGAACCAACAGAGCGTAACAAATAGAGAGGTCGTGCGGCGCGGACGGGATCTCACAGGATCGCAATGAGGTTTAGCTGGGTTTTTGGGAGACGGACGTTGGGATCAATTGGCATTGGGATGATGTGCCGCATTCCCACGTGTTGTGCCAACGCAAGGCCCCCCACTCAAAAACACGATGTTGTATCAAACTCGTTCTGGTCTGGACTGGCTGACACGTTTTTTTTCTTTACCTACCTTCTCTTTCTCTCTCTAGTAAGAGTCTCTACTCTGTTCCCCTTGCCTGTCCTGGCCTGGCTGCGTACCCGAAACACACAATGAACCGAATCTAACTACCACTATATTAGGGTAGTGCAGTGCACTTTGTCGTTCAACACGGCGACGGCGGCTGGCCGGCCCAGGGAAAGACGCCCATTAACTCACGCGCGTTGAAAGAGATTCCACCCGTCCTCTCGGGAACGGAAAACCATCTCATCCTTTCCGCTTCCGGCGCGAAAGACTATGGAGATTACTCCGCTCCATGGGCCGCCCTTCTGCCTCTCCGCTCTGTGCGTGTCAAATCGTGTCGCCCAGATAATCAATGCTCTCATCAATTCGCATCATGTCTCGCCTGCACAGTGCACACTGTTTTATTTAGCATTCATCGTCCGACGTGCGCCAGGCATCGTGCACCGCAACCAGGAGAGACCTGCAAACGAATGACACCACAAGGTTGTGTGTATCGTTTCGTGTCAAAATCAAATCATGGAAAGCAGAGCAGTACACACGTGCGCGCGCGGCGCGGCGCGGAGCACACTCCTAGGTAACCCTTCACCGATCCCATCAGTCTGGATCGTGGACTCTGGACTCTTTGAAGGCGACAAGAAAACCGCACCGGCGCAGACAGACCGTCGTACCGTCACCTCACTTTCTCTCAACGTCCATGCACACACGCACAATCTCGTCGTCATCGTGTTTCTCCTCCAATCCCGAAACCTCTGCCTTCCCGACCCAACAGAATATGACACAAGCCTGTACCACGGCGGCCTGCTTTGCAAATCGCACGACAGGATTCGCTTTGTGTGATATTGTATTATTAAGGGAGGGGGAGGGAAGGGAAAAATCTCCGAGCGTGCGTTGTGCGTGTCCGACACGTGCGAATACGAGGATTTGAGGGACCAGGTGGCATTTTTTTTGTGCGATGCATGGTGTGCGTTATGTGTGTTACGGAGGAAAAGGGTTTAGCCTTTTCTTCCCCCACGTTTTTTTCCGTCTGCTCTCCTCTTCATTCCCCCTCTTCCCATCCCTTCCTGTCAGATCTTAGGACAAGACGTAAGGAATGGGAAAGGGGGGGAGGTGGGAAAGGTGGTGGGTGCGTTCCGAAACTCTTCGGACCAGAAAAATGCCCCCCCCTTTTCCCTCATCCTCCCAGTAATTCCATTCTTCCAACCCGGGCCAGGGCGAGATTCACAGACGTATTTTCCCCATCGTTGATGAAAATAGTAATTGCAGCAACGTCCGTTCGTTGGTGCAAGGGCAGGCAAAGGCGAAAGTCCAATCTCGCGCCCTATTTCGTCTCTGCCCAGCCCATCCTTCTGGCTTTCCCTTCGCCGTCGCTAAGGGACAAACCCCTGCGCCGTGGCTTTCGTCATAACACGGTCGTGAAGCAGAGTCGATGGTCGATGGGGCAGCAAAGGCCGTTTGCAGGATAGCATCAAGTGGAAGAAAACGGAATGGTTGAGGCAGTCATGTGGCGAACCGAGATTCCCGCGAAAAAGGGAAATCGTACGGTGGGCGCCCGCCGCCATGCTTGCCCTGCTTGAACAACCAGGTACAGACCCCGTACAGTGCCTAGTTAAGGTAAATTGGTCGCGACGATGGTTTGGTTATTACTCGTAATGTAGGTAGCCTTGAAAGGCCACTTAGCCTCCATAGCCCATACCGTACCAACGGTTACAGCCTATTATACTGTACGGCGGGTATCCGCAGGGGAGAAGTCCTCCATTATCGAACACTATTAATGGGTGGGGTCGACTGGCAACTGGTGACTGGCGACTGGTCTGGTCCTCTGGCGTGCGTAGTTGTGTTCTGCAAAGGCTGCGAGCCACGGCCAGCGTTTCACCAGATGGGCATGATCGCTAGCCTTCAACGCGTGCTGACCCTAGGCAAGGAAAGATACCTGACCTGGGCCGGGTTGCTGCATTCATCAGGCCACGGTGATACAATATCTTACAACGACATTAGGTATGCATACCTAATGCGCATGATAGTTCAGCGCGCGCCGTAAGAAGATCCACCGACATATATTGGAAGAACGACATTGAGGGCGTTAGATTGGAAGGCGCAATAATACTAAATTCGGCGTCCGGCGTCTTGTTCCTATCTATCCATCTCGCAGTAGAGTAGATAGTCAATTATGGCGTGGATCGTTACCGCCAAGTGGGCAAAAGTTCAGATGTACACAATATCACGACTAGGGTGGTTAGATAAGTTGAGGTACGGAGTACCTAGATAGTCAACGAGAGAGACGAAAGAAAAAGAGGCAAGGTTGTCGAGTCATGGGCAGAACCTCGTGTAAGGAAGAAAAGGAAAAATTAGGAAGAAAAAAAAACGCCCACCAGGACCACGAGAGCTCGCGTGGCCCGCCCAGGTCCAACAACCACGTGGCAGCCCAAACCGACCCTTCCGCTCCCCTCCCTTCTGACGCCTAGCGGCCGCCTGGCGTGAACGACTACGACTCCTCTTCTCCTGAGTCGTACACCAACAACCCACCGTTGCCTGCCTATCATGTTGCGTCTACTCGTGCTACAACTACATTTTAGGTAGATTTACTTGTACATCTTACCAGGTAACGACTATTAAGCTTCTTCCAATCATCATCTCCATGTGCTACGGTTCCAGATCAACAGACCCAATCAATCTGACAACAAACCATCCCAGCAATCAGTCATTTATGTACATGTATGTTCTCGAAGGATTCCCCCTCCCTTTGACGGGAACAACACATCCGTCTCCATCCCGTTGCGTGATTCTACCGCTTAATGAGTTCAATGATACTGGTATGTGGATAAGGCCAGGCGCCCCGCCCCCATGCTCAGATTCAAGGCAACCACAGGGTCTCCATCACCGTCAATCAAACCAGCGCTAGGTGTCCATAACATGACTCTGAAACCTGCTTGCATAATTGGATGCCAATCTCCAAGTTCCAACAATCATGTAGTTACTATTATTTGCAGCCTGTTTCGAACTGCACGCGTGCAATCGAACGACAAACCCTGGGGTTTCATATCAAATTGACATGCAGCAATATCATTATTGTCATAACTCGTATTCATCATCATCATTTCCTACTACGTACTACCCCCTTTCTCCGTCCATGGTAGGGTGCCATTTCATTTCCTGACCTAGATTGATTGCACGATTGATTAATCGCACAAAACGCCCGCATAGCACAATCTCCCATCCACCGACGCGGAATGGCGCTTTCCTCCCCATCGCAGCCACCGCACTCACTCAAGCCTCAGACCACCAACTACACTGCTTGAAGGTAACTTGTTCGACTCAGGAAGGAAGGAATGTCGGTGTAAGACGACGGGACGCCTCTCTCGTCCAATTGCCGGATCGACGGCGGCGGCGCAAC
Organism: Aaosphaeria arxii CBS 175.79; assembly: GCF_010015735.1. Classification (NCBI taxonomy): domain Eukaryota; kingdom Fungi; phylum Ascomycota; class Dothideomycetes; order Pleosporales; genus Aaosphaeria; species Aaosphaeria arxii. The sequence continues at coordinate 2,209,499 of NW_022983479.1, forward strand.
GCACCATCGCTGGTCTCGGACCCTCGGTGCCATCAAGCGCAAAGGAACACAAAAAAAAACCGGCGAACTTGAACATTAATGCAGGGATCCCTTCACCCCATCTATTGGGACGAACAGAGATACAATGCTTGTAGAGTCAGTAAATACTTAGTCACTTACGTTAGTGGAGTAGTCCAGTTATTCGAAGTCTAGAAAAGTAAAATAGAAGCAACGAAAGGCACGATATCTAAGGGACCCTGGAGTCTGCGGAGCCTTAATTGTGGGGTAGCACATTATTCACGTTGTTTAGCTGGTGTCTAACGACCAACATGGATGAAAGAGTGAATGCCACGGTCTGGTTCAAGTATGGCCCCCGTCGATCATATCGAGCGGCAGGGCCGAACTCGTACCACAGTAAGAGATAGACACGAAATGGCGTTTCTACTATGCTAGACTAACGCGAGTCGAGTCAATTTCAAGCCCAGCCAATTCCAATAACTCAATCCAACAGACGATCAAGCAAGCCTCTCGACGCAAGTCAAGGAGGTGAGTAAGTAACAGCCATCACATCACAGCGCTCTAGAAGCCAAGCGTTAGTTCTCCATCATAATCGGTTGATGATCATGAGATGAATTGAGATTTCGGGGGCGTTGTTGGCTGGTTTGCGGCGCGGAAAGATTTTCGAAATAGTTTCGCCGAACTATCAGTCGGAGGCGGAGCTATCTCGCGAGATCCTCCGCATCGTTGGGACGACGGAGTCTATGAGAAAGATCTTGGTCATCTAACAAGCATGAATCCTGCCTGCTGGTGGACGTGCTAATGATGATGGTGAAGATGCACATACCAGGTTGTCGCCTCTGGGATACGTGAGGGCGAATTTGCCGCCGTACGCGAAGGTGTAGATGAAGTAGTGAACTGGTAAGTATACCGAATGATGCTCTAGATATCTCGTATGGACGAAGAATTGTCATTGAACCTTGTGCAAGCATGCGCTGGGTAGGCGGAAGAAGGCGGATGTCAAGTTTCACTCTCCGAGGGTATCCTCATCAACTTGGAGCTTGAGACCCTAATTCTTTCTACATAGTGTGCTGAACGCAGACAGGTATCATTGAATTTACAAGATACATCCACAAGTAGATGCGTTGTAGTGTGTTAGGGCAGTAGAAGGGGTGTGTTGCATCAAGCTTTTTTTTCTCCATGCCTGTAGATACTGTGGGGAATTATGTCGTGTTTTATACCATCGACCTACAACGTCCACTTACATACTTAGGGACATGTCGATAAAATACTACCAAGTTTTGTCACTATCCCAAATATTTTGGGGAATATTTTGGGAACGATGGTTGATGCTCAAGAACTTCTCCTTACCATCTTCCCCTTTTCACTGCGTGTTGCATATGTCGTTGAAGCATCGATGCGGTGCCGTTTTGGGAAATTAAACTGTTTGTACGTTTGATATGACTGCACATACGGAGCATTGTTTGTGCGATACGGTACCTCCATGGTCTGCATCCGGCATATTCTATCCATTGAGTCCTTTCTGCTTGCGCCAGCTTAGGTGTCTACCGTACACTGTCGCATCATGAAGATCACCACTACTACGTAGGATCTAGAAACTCAAAGCTCTCGCCCTGATCAAGAGATCCTAACTCCGTGGATTTGTCAGGTATGAGAAAGAATCACGACCCCTGAACAGTGCGAATCTCAGAGCCATGTCCACGACGGCTGCTCCAAACACGTCACTATCACCAACCTATCCCGGAATGCACTCCCTACTCTCCGACATCCTCGAAACATATCCTCGGACGAACATCCCAAGTAATCCATTCTTCCCAGAAACTACCGGCCATACGTACCCTCGGTACCCAACTCAGTATGCATGCCTGCCTGCCTGCCTGCTTCATCCGTGCAAACCCTCCCTGCGCAAGCTGCAACGACGGCCCGCAATCGGCCCTCCACCGCTCCTCTCATCGGATCCACGAGACCGACATCTATTGACATGATTGTCTCCAAGGACCGGGGAATGGGCCTGGCCTCGCGGAGAAAAACACGATGTCTAATGTACGTGTGGTCCAGAAAAAAATGTCTCAGATAATTGGCCGAATCGGCGCCGTCGTCGGAGCTTTGATGCTGTTCGACCATCGCAACGTTCACAGCCTCGATGATCGACTTTCCATCCGCGAGTTCCCCAGCCAGTCAGTTCTCGCGGAAGGGGGCAGAGCAGATGTGCCGGCAGAAACACTGTTTATGGAGAGTCGCGGAAGCCAACTGCCATGGGCGAGAAATAAAGCCGACCTGACCGCCTCGACCAAAACAAGTACCGTGAGGACCCCGTTCGGATTGGATCTGGACAAACTGGTTGTACGATTGCTCTCGCCAATGCACGCACGCACGCACGCTCCGCCGACGTTACCGCCGTAATACGGGTCATCCTTTCCAGTCGCTACCATTGCACTGGGAATGTATGGGGCATTGCACGTCTTGAGAACGAGGATCCGGGACCATATGGGGAAGGTGGTGGTTGGAACTGCCGGTGAGGTGGGAGCAGTCAGAGTTGGGCAGGGAAAGCCTGAGTAAGAAGATTCGCGATGGTGGTGAGGCGGCGATGCCGGTGAGGGAGGAGCATGGGTATGGGGGATGAGCGGCCGTTTGATCCTCGTTTCGTCGAAACGGTAGTGGAGGGCAGTTGAGGATCTGATGATGCTTGGGCATCCATGTTCAAGGGTTGGTGATGGAGCTTTACTGGAATTACCTTTGTCAGTGCCGGAATCTGTCCTGGCCTCATGCATTATCAGGGTTGACGCGAATTGGGCTCAAAGGTTTGTCAGTGTGGCAAGTCGAGAACATACTTGTGAACATTCAAGTGTTAGTCGCAGCGGATCTCAATATATCGTTGAGGTCACAATTTGATCTAGCTGTTGATGTATGAATTAGGTACTGTATCATTACATTGATTTCACAACGGTCTCGTTTTTTCAACGGCTATACGTAAGTATACGATTTCAGTACCTGACGGGAAAATCGACATAAAATAATATACCATCGAAGAAGAAGAACTCCCTAATGACAATTCGCATGTCTAACTTCAGTTCAGGCAGCCTTATCAACCATGGACAATCGGAAACTATTCGTATGATTGCCTTTCCAGTCTGAATAAGACGGATTTATCTCTCAAGACCAAAAGCAGTAATAACCGAACATCATCATTATCATCAAAAATTCGCTTCACATAATTATCTGGATCCAGGCATCTGCCAAAAAAAAGAGCGCACTTCCCCTTCGACTTCTTAATTCCAATTAACAGATTCCCACCCAGGCAACCGCTGCGTCGTCTCGCGTGGTCTTGCACCCCAGTACTGTCAGCCAAAATCTCTCGTAATCCTCGCCGAACGTCTCTTTTTTCGCTGTGGTGATGCCGGGCAGGATTACGCCCGACTGGCCACGAGGCAGAGAGAGAATGTCAAGGCTGCTGACTATAGATAGCCTCTTCCAATGTCCGTGTAAGACTTGGCGTTGGGGGGAACGTGAGAGGTGAGAAGGTGTTTTGGGATGTTTGGTAAGCAGAGAAGAGAGCTGCGCTTTCTGTATTGAGAAAGGGAGGACTATGAATAGTTTGTGTTTCATTCTGCCTTCGATACAGTGGAATTTACTGGGTGAGGACAGCAGGTTTCGGACTGGTTGCCGCTGTGATTGCTGTTTGGCATATTATCACATATCGGGATGTCGGGGTCATTCATTATGTCACAGAGCAACGTTGAAGCGCGTAGACACTGCAGTGAAGCCAGAAATTATTCAGTTTTACCTATGACACTAGCTTCCAAATGCCTTTCATATGCATGAAGTGAACTTCGAAATTTGGCGAAATGAGCAGCTTTGACGCCATACAACATGTCGATGCTTAGTGTTGACTCAACACGTAGAAAAATCCCCCACTAGCTTCCAAATCTACGACAATGCATATCCTCAACTTCTAAAAAGCCTCTAAAGTGAAGTCTGTATGTGTATCGTATGAATGAAAAAGATGCAAACAGTCCGACGAAAATGCCTTCCCTTCGTGCCAAACAGTACCCTTGAATTCACTCCCGAATCAGAACCTCCACAACGCCATTTGGGAATCCGATGGACTAAAATCAGCTGATGTTCTGTTAGCATTTGTTCTCTGGGAGATCCGGGATTGTAGGAGCGGTTACTTACGCTGTCCCGAGCGCTCACTGTCTGGCACTGATGCAGGTCCATCCTCAGGCACATCACCGATGATGAACCCGTGGACACTGCTGTGTGGAGAGCTATTGTCCCCGTTTGAGCCTTCAATCAGGTACTCTCGACTAAGCGCAGAAGATTGTCTGTTGCTAGACTGGCTATCGTAATGGGCGCGGTTACCTGCGAAGACTGATGTAAAGGCAGCGTTGTTGGTCGGTTGGTTGGAGGATCCACTGCTCGACGACAATCCCGCTGCATATCCAGTCATGCGACCAGTATAAGATCCGTCGATCCACCTCTGCAGCATGCCGGCCTGAGGATGTGGAAATAATGATGCTGGAGAAAGGTACATCGGAGGCCAGATATACTGAGGCGAATACGAAGCGTGCTGCCACCAACGCGGCAGTAGAGACGGGTTACGATTGACGTCCCGTGGCCACGACCTCACGTATACTTGGAACATTTGGACCATCGACTGCTGTGTGATCTGGATTGGGGGATAGCACCAAGTTTGACAGATTTGCAGGCCCATCCACTGGGGAGACTTGAGGAGGTCGACGAACGAGGGCGTACGTGTGGTCGGGCTGCCGGGTTCGAGAAACATGACTGGTCGACCGTGATGCATGGCAGGTTCATTTGGATGTCTGGCGATCGGGATATGGAGTGGACTGCTGCCTCTGCCGGATTTGATCTCCTTGATCCGGAAGTACCTCACAAGTGTGCCTGTGGCATTCTGCTTCAGATCCACGACAACGATAGGAGAGCCGAACGTCGTGGATGGGTGGTCGTTGTTTGGCCGCATCACAACGGTTCCGGGTCGGACGAAGTTCATGTCGCGAATCAGTGGCTTGTAGATGAAGCGGTTCTGTAGCATCTCGAGCTCGTCGATCCGGCCGTACAGCTTGTACTCCTGGTCGGTCGGAATGAAGACGTCCGCGTTCCATGATTGCAGCTCGTTGTGTTCGATAAAGAATCGCTGCTCGAGGTTTACCCAGGTCAAGAACCTCATACTATCAGAACCTTCCCCGAGCCGCAGAATCATAGGCCCTTCGTCTCTCGTAGTGTCTCCGATTTGCAAACACATCTTCAGGTCCCGGATGGCTATTGGTGGATTGCGAGTCAGGGCGTAGAAGTGAACAAAGTACTGGTCAACTTCAGTGACAAGCACCGGGTGTTGGAAAAATCCTTCCTGAAGTTTTTGGTTGTGAGCAACCGATGACTCAGATATGTGCTTCCCTCGAGGGAGATAGTATACTTTGAACCGGATCAGTCCATTCGCCATTATACTTGCACTATACCAAGAGTACTCTAACTCTATAGCTCGCGAGGGATCCAAGAGGCGGGGTGTATCTGGCCAAGAGGGTGCTGGTTGATGTTAGTATAGTTTCGATGACCAAGGTAGATTTTCGAAAAGTTGTAAATCGAGGTTGATGTTTGGAATGAGGCCTTAAGATGCCGACCTCAGCATCAAAGAACTTTAATTTACCTTGCAGTACTTACATGTCCTGAGCGCGTCCATGGCAGGCTACAGTCGCGTGCGCGTGTTAGATGTTCTATTGTGTTGTAAACAGTGTGCTGTGTTGATCCAACAGTAACACGCGGTATGATTCACCGCAAAGTTAGCTTTTTTGTTTCCGCCTAGGCGGTTCCAAAAAGCTTAATTTACTTTTAGTGATGAAGTGAATCTGGATGCAAGCCTTAGGTCTACCTTCTCTGCCGATTTTAAGTGAAGTGAACGATAAGAGATGTGTGCGGGTACCTGTAGTCGCGTAACCGCACCATGTTAACATACGCGCATTCAAACTATTTTGTAATTGGTATTCATTTTCTGCTTTATTTTATACATAGATGGATGGGTAATGGGAGCAGCAAGTATATTTAAAGACGATTATTTAGTGACGTGTCGTTGTTCCTTTCCCTTGGAAACGAGACGTTTACTGCGACTTAAAAGTCATTTTTAGAACCGCGACCATGGTACGACGTATAGGCAACGATTTCAGAAGCACAAGATCACCATATAATGAAGGCCTGAGTGAGCAAATGAAAAGACATTAAGATTTATTCTTCAACAAAATGCGACGAAGTCCTATTTGGAGATGCATGCCACATTGCTATTTTCCTAAGATCTTCGACCGAGAGAGTGAATCAGAGCAACATCTTCAACTTCACATGGCCCGTCCAACATATTAAATTTTATTTTCCACCATTTGAGAGTTGTGGTTCGTAAAAATCCCAAGCTGCTTTGTTCGCTGCCTTGAGGGGTCATTGGTGTTTTGTTGGTAGAGGGGTTTTTTGGTTGAGAAGGTTCTAGATTTTTGTTGAATAAGGCTGAATTTGTTTCCAAGAATGGTTTGATTCCAATAATGAATTGTTTCCAAGGACGATTTCAAGGTTTCCAACAACTGTTCGTTCAAACTCGGATGACCTCGATTCCCGTCGGGCAAGGGAGCGACGTTAGGCAAAGGTTCCAACAACTGTTCATTCAAACTTGACTGGGGCTCGGGAAGCTGAAAGCCGGGCTCAGTTGGCGTAAAGGGAAGGCGATATGGTTTAATAGACGGAAGGAAAAGCTGAATTGCCTCCTTTCGCAGAGGTTCGCTATCAAGCCAAAGGCTGAGCTGGTTGGTATCCTCTTCGTATTCGGCGGTAGTTCTCCTCGGCCAAGGAATCTGCGCCTGTCTCAAAAGCGCGTTTATACCTTCGAAAGCAAAGATGATGCCATTGTTACTGTCATGCCCGTCGCGGTAGTCGACCGGACAGCGTCCATTGCACAGCTGATCAGATTGTGGCCATCTTTGGCATCTTCGAGAGTGTGCCTAGTCGCCATGACCTTTGATTCTAAGAATGGTTTGATTCCAAGAATGATTTGTTTCCAAGGTCGATTTGTTTCCATAAAGTAACTTAATAGAGCCAGTCGATAATATTTGAGTATCTCTAAGCTCGCCAGGATGGGTGCTGCACACTTCCGTCCTGGGCGTGGAAACTCTTGCTCTGCTTGTCATAAATCCAAGAAGACATGCTGAATAGAGTCCGCTCTCTTTGTGGAGCACCCGAAGCTTCGCCGCAGTTTCAACGACTGTCATTCTGTCGCAACTCCGGAGCTCATGTCCTGGAAGCTTCCACTATTGGACGGGACTCGAACAAGCCCCGTTCCGGCAGCTATCCCGTACTCTCGGATGAGTTCCATCGGTTGCGCAGAGATTTCGAGTCCGCGATGAATGCTGTTTTCTCCCATTTCACTCCCGGAGCGCAACCCTCCAATCTCATTGAGGGTCCGCCTAGATCTTCCCCCGGTAAGAAAATGGTTGCGCTTAAGGAGAGTGCCGACTTCAGTACGGGTTGGAACTTCAAGGGATCTGGGATCCTCAGTAGCTCCCATAGTAGGCGAAGTTGCATTAGGGGATGACCTGGTAAGAGCGCAAAGCTTCTCTGTGGAATGGACGGTAGATGTTGTGGGTCCTGGCGTTCCAAGAATACATTGATTCCAAGGGCGGTAGCATGAGCAGATATTGCTCAAATTTGGCTGACTAGATATCTCGCTCGCGGTAGCTTGTCTTTTGTAGGCAGCAGTGATTGAAGATTCGATTTTTCGATCCTATGGAAACTGAGGGCTAAGCAGAGGTAGTTCCAGGTAGGAGCCGGACGTTGATCGCAGTAGAATCGCGCATGACTGGGAAAGGTGTATCCCAGCTTTCGACATAATGTGCAGATTCTTAAAACGAGTCTACCCCACAGATGATTCGATGAAATAATTGGGTGTTTGTCGGAACCCGCTTTGAGGTTTCCTTGAAGGCTGCTGACCTTAAACATTGTGAGGTCTTGTCGAAATGTGATGGTCGAATTCGGACGTGGTCAGGTAGTTGTCTGCCGGCAGGGGGAGAAAGCAGTGCCCCTTTGACCTTACTGGATGTGGTGATCCTGGAAGGCATGAAATATGCTAACCACAAGAGGATTGTTGTAGGTTATTCATTTGGTGCTCGAACCCATTCAGACCAAAAGGTCAGCGGCTGGATTCCGAGTCGACCACGAGAGGAGTGTTGAAGGGTGTTTGTTTGGAGCTCGGATCCATTCAGACCAAAAGGTCAGCGGCTGGATTCCGATGCACACAAGACGAGTGTTGTCGAGTAACTTTTGGAAATCGGATCCATTCAGACCATTAAGGTCAGCGGCTGGATTTCCGATTTGTTGACTCGAAGGGATTTTGGCAAGGCCTAAGTAGGGTCCATCTGATGGTGGGGTTTGCTCTTTCGGCGAAGCTGGTGGATATTGAGTGGAAGGGTTGTTCGGAAACCACTATCCTAATGCCTGTTGCTTGCCGGTTGCTGGCCCAAAATTAGAGTCTTGTGGCAGCTTGCTGCCAGTTGAATCTCCCAGTTGGCGAAGTCAAGATCTCCTGGGTTGCAGACGTAAGCAGTCTTTTGCAACCAGGTCTTCTTGCCGAAATCCCTGGAGTCCTTTGCTACATGGAGCAAGGACTGATCTTGGCTGATCTCCTCTCTGGGATAGATCAGGTCGTGGTCCCTCGAGAGGGACTTGTCATTGGAGGTGCAAATCCTAAACCTCACAACCTCCTCGTCGTAAACGGCCCATTTGGCGGTGACAACCACCATGTGGCCAAGGGCGCCCAAGTTTCCCGCTCCTTGGTTGCCTGCCGCCAGCGACTTGTAGAGCCTGCTGGTTGTCGGCACATTCTTGGACATGTAGTACACCTTGCCGACTTTGATGTCCTCGAACTTTGGGTTTGTTGGGCGTGGTGCTTTCGGCGCTACCACCCCGTGACGAATGTTGCCAATGTGATCCCATGGCGAGGAAGAAGGAGAGGAAGGAGGAGAGGAAAGGTAAGAAGAGAGGGAGGAGTTTGAGGAGCGAGAAGAAAGAGAGAGTGATGAGAAGTTTGAAGAGAGAGAGGAAGATGAGAGTGTGGATTCATCTGATCCACGACGCCTCCAGGTGGGAGAGGATGATGTTTTCGAGCGGAAACTGATTGCCGGGGTTGCCAGCGGCTTTGCGTCTTTCCGCCACTCCATGGCTGTTGCAATATGGAAGGATGCAACGATGAGAAGGTGGGAAGAAAGAGAAAGAAGAATGTTGGTAAAAGATAAATGTGTGTTGATAAAAATGTGAGCTGCTTGGTATAGCAATTCGATGTAATAAGAGTGGAGTGAGATGTAAGAGATGGAGGGAAAGGGGAGCGAAAAGCTGCCATAAATACATCTTTTCTGAAAGCTGTTGAGAACTTGAGACTCAACAGCTTCAAAAGAACGATGGGTGATGAATATTGAAGGTGCTCGAAGACTTCCTGTTGGGGAGTGTTGGGATACCGCGAGGGGGTACATTGTATCGAAACCTGTAAGCCGCTATGGGAGGACCTGAATGAATTGAGAAGCCACCATGGTTCAAAAGTCATGGAAACACCCAACCCCGAACCGATTTGAAGGAAACAGCTCCTCATACGATGGACAATGACGATACGGCGGCTCTCTTCGTGATACGGGCCTCAACGTTGCGAAAGAACGAACTGTTGGGAGTCCATCTCCATCTTCAGGACAGGTCATACAATATCTGTTACGCGAATTGAATGCATTGGAGGCAATCCAGGCTGGAACAGATGATGTAGTGTCGAGCCTAACCCCTGAGTCAACGATATTTGGTGAACCATTCGGGTTTCATGAAGTTGAAATCAGACATCATACTGCCCCAATTGCCCACACCTGTGTGAGATTGAGGACCATTTGATTGAGATCGAGTCGAAGTGTAGATGGCCTGTTCTCTCCTGAACTACTTTTGGCTGTGAAATTCCTTCATAAGTGTTGAGATACCGAGAAGATAGGAGTTTCGTCTGCAAAAATCGGTAGAAGGATTTTCGTCTGAAAAATTGGTGGAAGCAGTTCTGCCTTGAGAAATTCATCAAGGAGTTCTGTCTGATAGAATCGATAAAGAGATCCCGTCCGGTAGAATCGATACAAGGCGTCCAATGAGGTAGGTTCGGGCCAGTCATTTGTGCAAGTAATAGCCTGGAGCAACAAGGTCGAATGCCCAACAATTCCCAACCCTCAGGAAGGTCCATTACTATCTCTTTCTGTACAATTGATCCGGCCTGGTCGAGGTAAGAACATCCCCAGGAGAAGGTGCTGATGAAGTCCGGTCCGGCAGTGCCCCTAGGTGGCTGGAAGTATGACGAGCAAGCAATAGCAGTGCCATCGAAGCGAAAGGGGGGCCGGCGTGGCCGCTGCCATAGTGATTCTGGCCAGTGGTTTCCTTTTTTTTCGTTCATGATCTCAAGTCACTTATCACTTATCACACAGCATGCGATAGTCAAGAACAAGCATAGGATTTCTCTTCTACAGTGTTCTCAAGGGGGTGGTTGCACCCCAGTGACATGAGTGAGGAGTGAAGGACTGGCGGACACTGATCGTTTTATACCTGATATGGGGCCAGTTATTGTTGGGAATCGCCATCACATGCATAGCCGATTCAGTAGCTGTGACTCCGTCGTCGTGCCAAAAAAGTTACTCAATGATCACGGACCCTCACATGGGACTAGCATCCGGGAAACTTGCGCACATCAAAACCTCTACCACGGGATGGAGCTGAAACAGCAAAAAAAATGTTCTGTAAGGTATTCGACAAAACCTGTCAGAACACCATGGATCACAGCAGAATTTCACAGAACGAGAGTGAGGGGCGTGTAGCCCACTTGAGTCATAGAAGTGATATGTTGAACACATCATCAGTAAGAAGGTGCTATTTTCAATTTATTGAATATCAAATACTCCAGCAGGAAGGTACGTCATTCCCAAAACTATCTTTACAAAGCAGGAGAATCCATGTAGCAAGCATCCATGAACGAACCCGGATACCTTTCCCCGACAACCTCCGCTTCATTGCAATACTTTCGGATCGTCTGCTCCTCCTCTTTCGACAATTTCACATCCAAGCTACCGATGTTCTCCTTCAGCCTGTCCAAACGAGTAGTTCCCGGAATGGGAAAGATATCCTCGCCTTGTGCCAGAAGCCAGCTCAGCGCCAACTGACCTGCTGAAACGTTCTTCGCCTTTGCAATCTCTGCGAGTTGATCGACGAGCTTGAGATTCTTGGGGAAGTTCTCTTTCGAGAAGCGAGGCGCATACTTGCGGAAGTCCATGTCCCCAAAGTCGTCTGGCGAACGATACGCACCCGTGAGCATGCCGCGACCAAGCGGGGAGTATGCAACGACAGCAACGCCGAGCTCGCGACATGTCCTCAGGAGGTCGATCTGCTCGGACTCGATTTCTAGGGCGAAGGGAGAGTACTCGACTTGTACTGCTGTGACTGGGTGAATCTTGTGTGCTCGTCGCAGCGATGCCGAGCTAACTTCCGAGAGACCGATATACTTGAACTTGCCCTCATTCTTGAGCTCGACCAGTGCCTCCATGAGTTTCTCGATGGGAGTATTGCCATCAAGACGATGGCAGTAGTAGAGATCCACGGATGGGAGTTCCAGCCTCTGGAGGGACAATGCACAGGCCTCTTTGACATATTCGGGGGAGTTGTTGATGGTGATATTGCCGTCGACCATCTTGAGTGCAAACTTGGTGGCGAGGAAGATGTCGTCGCGCTTCTCGGGATTCGCCTTGAACCATTTTCCTATGAGGAGTTCGTTGTCTCCGTACACGTCCGAACTATCCCAGAATCGTTCGCCCAATTCATAGGCAGCGTCGAGGAACTTTAGGCGTTCCTCGTCTGGCTTCGCTGGGCCATAGGCGGTACTGAGACCCATGAGGCCAAGGCCTAGACGCGGGACTTGGGGGCCATTCTTGCCAAATGGAGCGGTGGGTAGAGACATTGTGCAGGCGAGGAGAGATTGTATGGAAGTTAGGGCTGGAAGAATATATCGAACACTGTCTTCTCAGGGCTGGATTAAGGCAGATCGGACCTCTATATGTGTTTGTGATTGTAAATTGGATATGAGTTTTCAAGATGGAGGGAGCATGTCCTTAATATAGTTCTTCGATAGATGTTTAATGTTTACTCAGATAATTTCTCATACGACGATTCCTTCATATGCAGGGCTAACCTGTAAGTGGGCGAGGAACAATCATGACGGTTAGTCGAATAGATCGTCCGTTAAAGCCGACTGGTTGGCCAGCAATTGGGCGTTATTCATTGCGGAGAGGACCAACGGAGCATGGCACTAGTTACGCCATAGTCCAAAGTGCAAAAAACATGCAATTTTGGTGGACATCTACTTAGGTACTCCACTTCTTCTTTGATTCGGATCGGAGCGTCGTTCGTCGATCCAGTAGTCACTTTGAGAGGGGCTTAAGTCCAATGCTTATTTCCGTAAATCCGCAACCCACACTCCGACCCCACGAACCTCCAACCGCGGCTTTTCGTCCTTTTCTCTTGGATGCAATTTACGAGTGATATCATTATCGCACTGTGCAAAAACGAGGATCGTCGGAAGCAACGAAGCCAATTGCATCGACTCCGATCCTGCACCACACACACATCGCAACCATCACAATTGACCCACCATGTCCGCCGCCGAGATCCGCGACCTGAGGCCGCTGCACCTGGAAGCAGTGCAGCACCAACACATATCGCGACCGGTATCCCCGATACCGTTCCCGCTGAACGACTCCAAGATCCACCTGCTGCTGTGCGCGACCGGCTCCGTCGCGACGATCAAGATCCCCAACATCATCACCGCGCTCTCGGCGCACCCAAACCTCTCCATCCGCCTCATCTTCACCGCGTCTGCGACGAATTTCCTCGCGGGACAGAGCGCAGAGCAGCCGTCGTTGCAGGACATCGCGGCGCTGCCGAACGTCGATGGCATGTTCTTTGATGAGGACGAATGGAGGGATCCGTGGGTGCGGGGGAATCACATTCTTCATATTGAGTTGCGCCGCTGGGCGGATATCATGGTTGTTGCGCCGCTGAGTGCAGATACGCTTGCGAAGATCACACAGGGATGGTCGGACAATTTGTTACTTTCTGTCATAAGGGCTTGGGACACAACTGGGGAATTGGATGTTGTGAGAGATGTCCCAGGGCTGAATGGTACGGACAGTATTCAAGGCCAGGCGGGGTCAAAACGGAAAAAGCGAATACTCGTAGCCCCGGCGATGAATACAGCGATGTGGTTGCAGCCCATCACCAAGAAACAATTAGATGTGCTGAACGAGGAATGGGGTGTTAAGAATGGGGGGTGGTTTGAGGTCTTGACTCCGATGAGTAAAGAGCTCGCCTGTGGTGATGTCGGAGGCGGGGCAATGAAAGATTGGAGAGAGATTGTCGAAGTCATTGAAGATAGATTGGGGTTGAAGTCGAGCGGTGCGGTCGCATAGACCGATGCTACTATAGAATTGTCGAGGCGATCAGACAAAGATAAATCTGGATTGAAGTCGAGCATCGTTGTCGCATAGACAGATGCAACTATACGACATGCTCTTTCGAGAGCACCACGTCACCTGACCTGGCGACGAACGCTCCCAGGTCCTCACCCACGGCAACGTAGAGCCATGCCGAAGTGCGCATTGTCAAATGAACGAAACACCAATAATGGGCTGCCATTCAAAGTCCCATTCACCAGAGCCAGACCGTCTAATTTCCTGGTGGTTGGTAAAATGAGCTGGGGAGCACTCGTTGTCGCTCGCATTGATGAATCTTGAAACAGGGCTGAGGCTGAGGATAGAAATTATCGTGCGTTGGTCGGCCGTCGACCATTCATCCTGGAACAACACAACATGGGTTGCCAGTTTCGCATAGCAGTGCACAGTGCGCACAGGTTTTTTCGTTTTGTGCCGAGTCCCTCTCTGACAGGCAACCCCAGACTGCTCACCCAAGTTGTCATCTACCGCGAAACAAGCCTCTTCATAAGCTTGCCCAGCCCAGCTTTTTTGGCACCTATTTTTGTACTACGGGCGAAAGATGCGATATGCGGGATCTCGGTCAGTCAGTCAGTCGGTCAGTCACCGCGGCCCAGCCTCACGGTGCTAGTTGACTAAACGTGAAGGGTCACGAGAATAGCAGATCCCCCATCATCGCGGAGAATAAGAAACTTATGGTCGGCTGTGCGACTGGCCAAGATGTTCACAACGTGGCTTGCACAGCACACGGCACCGTAGCCATGTGCTAGCTTGAGAAGATCAGATTTGATCGTGGGCAGGCCCCGCGCATCTCAGCCTTCGCCACATGTTTACATTTTCCATGCAAGCATCGAGATAGGTTGATTATGGGGGGCTGCATAAAAGAAACCTCGGATTGCTCGGGTTTCTCTACGCTGCCAAGACGAGAGTGCAAGCATAGACCGAAAAGGTGGGAGTAGTTATATGGGATGGATGATGGGCCTGGCTGGAATCTCTGGAAACTGGACAGGGTGTGGTGCGTTCATGATGACCTATGAGGGAAATAGACGATGCATACTTATTTATTAACCACTGGGATTAATTAGTTATTATTGACTTGTAGCGAAGGAAGTGATGGTGATGTGATAGGATCAATAGGACGTCACTGATGGAAAAGAATAAGAAAAACACGGCTGGAGGTCCATAGGAGCATCCAACCTTGTCACCGGTGAAGGTCTTTTGGACCCGAGTTCTCCTGAAGGTTTGAGGATCAGCCCCGATTGGGAAGGGCTTGGGCTGAAAGGGGCGTAGTGCACGTGAGTTAGATTTGACCCCAGCCCGTCGCTCTCCAACTTACTGCGAAATTCGCTGCCATCCTTCAGAAGGTCAGTCATGCTCAACTCCGTAGTTACTGTAGTGGTAGGTAGTCATCCACAGTAGTCTACACTTACAGTCACTACTCTACTAACCGCATACTCTAGTGTCTCGAAGGAATTCCCTTTTTTAAATTAACCTCCATAGATCCTGATCTTGGCTCATTCGCTTTTGGTGGTCATTCAACCATGCAGTTGATGCGACACGTCGATTGATTGCCACTTACGTACAGGTAGTCCACTAATGCTGCTCATCACCTCCACAATGATGGCATTGGAAACGAGCAGCACTGTGGCTCAGAAAGACATCCATATGGCATACATGGGATGGTACGATGAGAGGTCGAATCCAAGACGTTTAGGCGGTGCGTGGCTCCTTCGTGCGAGCACTGTCTCGACGTGACATTGCGCCCTGATACCAGGCACCCAATCTCTCTCCATCAAGCGACGTTCCTCCTGGAGTTCCATATATTTGTTCCGTGTATGAACAGATGCAAGACAATGCCAAGCATAGAGGCAGAGTTCAGGGGCCATCTGGGGGCGAGTGCTGCCTGGAAAGCGAGCCGCTATGCCTGGAGCGGCAGGCTGTAGGCCTTGATGGCCCTCCATGGGCCTGCTCGAGCGAGTGTAAGTATAGATCATGGGCCGCTTATTGGACTCAGCCCCCAGGAGGATGCGGGTCATGGCTTCGAATAGGGCCACCAGCGCGGTTGCCCGGCCTGAGCTAACGCACTTATCCGAGGCGCCTTCAGCCTCGATGCTCCCAATATTAAATGAAAGCTGTCTGCCCATGCGATGAATTTCTTACTCTCAGCCCTGTGGTCTCTACCGGCAGGCATAATAACCCCATAGGTTCAGCTCTGTCTTTGCCTTTCTCCGCGATCTCTTTTTTCTGTTCTTCACCATCTCGTATTAGGTAATTTCGACGTTGTTTACCTATAGTGTTGGAGGAAAGATCTACCATTTACTAAGCGCCAATCTCTTGGTGCAATTGAGAAGCGGTTTTTAATCATGGCATTCGTACTTTCGGCCCTGTTGCTGGCCTCTGTTGCCTCTGCTCAGTTCGAGACCACGGCCTCATTGAGATCTGTTTCCGCCCCAATCGAGACCGCACCCTCCAGGACCTCGGAAGCACCATTCTCGACAGAGACGTTGTCCATCCCCACACCAACAAGCAACCCTGGAGAGCCTTGCGCGCAGCTCGCAGAACTCGTTTTGGACGGTGACAGGAGATTTCCTGCCGAGCTTGTTCACAATTGTTTGAACTCGGTCCCAGTCGACAAGGATGGCGACTCGAAGCTCCTCGATGAACTCAAGATCCTTTGGGAATGGCAGTCTGATGGAGGCTGGTTGAAGAAGACGCCTGACACATGGTCTAATGGAGCTCTCGACATCGAGAAGGAGCTAGACAACATCAAGTCCAACCTCGACAAGTTCGAGAGCGAGTATGCAGTTCAAATGGCTATCCAAAATATCACAATCAGGAGCGGTAACTTCCATTTCAACTACCGCCCCGATATTACGCGTATGTTCCGTTTCTGGCGAGGCGTTGGTGTCATGGCCATCTCTGAGGACGGTATCAAGCTCCCAAAACTTTACACCGAATCTGATGCTCTCGCCATGGCCTCCTCCGATGCCACTAAGTTCTCCGAGATCGAGCAGATCAACGGACAAGATGCTTGGCAGTACCTAGAGTCGGTCGCCAACCTGGAGCAATATCTTGATCTTGATGCCCGTATGGCAAACGTTTTCACCCCAAGCGGTGGCGAGTCTTACGGTGCTTTCGAGGTCCAGGCCAACTATCACGGGGCCGAGACCGAGATCAAGTTTAAGAACGGCAGCAGTGCAACCTTCCAGAACTACGCTCGTTTTGGTACAGCTTCTGCCTACGCACGGGGCGATTTCAACGAGACTTCTTACTGGTATGACGTCCTTGATGGAGCTTCGCTGTTCGATGTCTTCTGCCAAGGTAACTTCACTGGAGATGTCGTCGGCAACCAGTTCTCGAACGATAAGAACACCACCAGCTTCGAAGCTCCCGTTGCTCAAAAGTTGGACGATCGTCCTGTTCACACCGGAAAGATCCGCACTCCCCAGCACCTCCGCAAGCGCCAAACCATCCCTGAGACCTACCCCGAGCCTATCGTTGAGGATACAAGCGAGGTCGTCGCAGGTTACTTCCTCGAAGGCCAAGGGTATCAGGATGTTGCCGTCTTGAAGGTCATTTCTTTCAGCCCCGAAGAAGACACCAACGGAGAGGAGTTCCAGGCTACTGTGGCTGAATTCTTGGCCCAGGCCAAGCAAGAGAAGAAGACGAAGCTTGTTATCGACTTGCGCGAGAACGGCGGAGGCATGATCCAGCTTTACCTCGATCTCTTCAAGCAGCTCTTCCCCAAGGATACTCCCTACTCTGGTCAATACTGGCGTGCGCAAGAGCAGTTCCTTGGAATTGGTGATGCCGTTTCTAAGATCATCGACGAGAACAAGGGCAGTGAGTACACCAAGGACCTTTTCGCACAATCGTTCTACTTCTGGGCCTACTGGGTGTACAAGACTGGTAAGGGCGAGTACTTCAAGAGCTGGGACGACTTCAACGGCCCCGTTGAGCTGAACGGCGACTCTTTCACTACCCTGATGCAATGGAGCGTAAGTTATTCTCCCATCCAATAAGTAACATACCAAGCTAACTCGTCACAGTTGGACAACGTTGAGACCAACGTTCTCTTGTCTCCTGGCTTCAACTTCTTCAACGACAGCTCTCAGAACCCCCCATTCGAGGCCAAGAACATCGTCATGCTTACTGATGGACTCTGCGGTTCTGCATGCGCTGCCTTCGCAGAGAACATGAAGAACCTTGCTGGCGTCAAGACTGTCGTTGTCGGTGGTCGCCCCGAGAACAAGCCTATGCAGGGTGTTGCTGGCAGCAAGGGTGGCCAGGTCTCTATCGCCGGGCAATTCCCTGACCGCGCCAAAAGGTTGATCGCGTACTCCGCAACTGCCAACTATGAGAACAACTTGAACAACACCAAGGTCAAGGATCTTGCCGAGCTCGAGCAAGTTCTGATCCGCGCCGGTGATGAGCGCAATCGTGTGCAGGTTAAGGAGCATCTCCGCAAGGGAGACGACACAGGCACCCCGCTCGAGTTTGTGTACGAAGCAGCTGACTGCAAGATCTTCTACACCGCGAAGACCTGGGTCGACCCAAGTGGCCTCTGGGCCCAGACCTGGGATGCCTTCAACGACGACAAGAAGTGTGTCGAGGGCTCTACCAAGCACGAGTCCAGCATCAGCGGAGGCTTCAAGCCTTTCGGAACTGGCGAGGTCAAGGACGAAGATCTCCCCAAGTCTACGCCTACGAGCCAGAAGCCAGGGCAGTCTGGTAAGCCCAACTCCGCTGGTAGCATTCGCGTTAGCGTTGCAGCGTTCGCATTGGTGATCGCAGTTGCGATATCGATGATGTAATGGGAGGTTTGATTGGTGGTTTTCGACGACGTAATTTTCAGATGAGATACCCCGATGATGTTTGAGCATTGTTGTCGGCTCCCATGGTTAAGAAGTTCCTTCATGTTGTACAAATGCATAGCGATATATAGGCACAAGCCTACAAAAATATAAACCACAAATTGATTTTAGAACCTTACTAGAAGATCCAAACACGATCATCTGTGAAGACTTGTCTGATGTGTTTTGATGAAAGGAAGGGCGTGTTGACTTTTGTGTACGTTGGTTCTTGCCCTAACTATGGTCATAAACTTACCTGATTGGGTGGCGCTCGCTCCGTATCCCATCCGTCCGGCGGCCCCACTCCCTAGTAACTTGATCGTCGCATGCCTCAAAGCTGACCTCACCTCAAGTTGATGTCAATTATCGCCAGCGTCCTCTACGTCTGAGCACTGCATAATCCTTTGCGCGCCTTGTCATTGCCTTGAAGCAAGTCCCAATTCCAAATTGCACTATCTTTGCCATTGGCCTTATTCATCAGTCGCCTAGTATACCTGACCGGCGACTGTTTATTATCAATTTTGCCTATCATGGGCTTCACAACAGGCTTCGTATGACCTAGCCCTCTTCCTCTCCATCTACGATCGTGTCCACTGACCACTCACAGCTCGGAGGCTTCACTCTCACCTCCGCCGTCCTCTATCTCACAGTGGCCCTCCACCAGCAGAACCGCGCGACGCAAGCAGCCCTCCTCCGCCAGCAACGCTCCGTACTCACAAGCGTGATCGAGCCACAACCCCCGGCACCGGAACCGACATCAAGGGAAGCGCCTGTGGGTGTGACAGAGATGGCCAAGGACCGATGGAATAGGGAGCTCGAGGGCGTTGTGAGGAGAGTCTACAACACCGACTGGAGGAGGGTGAGAGAGGACGTTGAGGATAGGATTGGTGGGGTTGTTAACAGAATGAAAGATAACAAGTAGGGTGAAGTTGCGTGCCTTTCTGATGGAGGTGTCTGGTGGAAGTGTGAAATACGCCGATGCTGTTTGATCGACCAGGCGATGAAAAGAAGTGATGAGTATACCCTTCTTGCTAGCATATTAGACTTTGGAGGTTTTCCATTTGTATTGGTGCGAGAATTGTATAGACATACTGTATTCACATTGTACCGCTGGGCTGTATTGTATGGTGGAAACAGAATTTCAGTCAACAAAGTTAACGATTAAGTATTTCTTTTCTCGTTCTCACTTTGCCTATTTTCTACTTACCAGCCGATTCCTCCTCTGTTGACCGCCTGGAGGTGAGAGGCCCATGCACCAGACTGCTATTGTTATCTTATTGACGGCTATTGTGTCTGCGCGTTCCTATTGTTCTTGATCTTACCAAAACAGTAACGTTGCCTAGCGACGCGCCGACGTCTCCAACCAACCGCTGCTGCAACAAATACAGCGTCGTAAGCTCGAGGTGACTTCAACCGCAAGCTTCGCAAATCATTTCACACTTCACTGAAGCTCGGCGCAAATCTCCGACATCATGGCATATCACGGCAAAGTGCTCGACCTCTTCCAGGATAAGTACCTGAGGCTACAAGATGTCAAAGGCGATGTGGCGCCGTTCCCAGGGCTCGTCCCTTACGAAGATTGTTCGGATAACATCATAGTGTATAAGATGGATGCACCTACATGCGTATTCTTAGCACTCACGCAGGACTTCACGGATCGGATCTCCAGAAAGATCGAACGAGAACTGTGGACGTGGGTAGTCCAGTGGAAAGTCGGGCATCCGAACGCAAACACCCCAGGACTGTCAGACAGGACCAAGAAAATGCGACTTGACTCACCTACCAAACTGTCTCCTACTTTTGGGGCCCAACGGCTTCTCTCTAATGATCTCATCCAGGAGGAGGATTTGCTTCGGATCTTGTTGGACATCGTCCAGTGCCACGCTTCGATGCTGCCGAACTACATCGAGTTCCTCTACCGCTGGATTGACACCTATGAAGGAGATGGCTACGCACTGCAGTGTGCGATCCGAGACGAGATACCAAACTTGTGGGATTTCGAACGCCATCCTGTGGAGATTCCACAGCAAAAAGGTGGCGGCACCAGTCGAAACAACGGCGATGGGCAAGAGTCGGGACGGAATGACCTTGAAGATTGGGCTGAAGAGAGCGAGCGTCTTCGATATCGTGAAGTCAAGTACGGCCTGCGGGTGGGCACTGACAGTCCAGGCCTAGTCAGGCCGCTTTTCAACCTGCCCAGGTCGCGCGTCAAGCGGAATTACTACTTTGCCATGTGCCACAGGTCCCGAATGACAGCACTCCATCTCCTCTACAAGGCGGGTATAACCGTGGAACAGGCTCGGAATTTTGTTCGTGGGCAAGAACTCCACCCTAAGGACACTTCAAAGTTAAAGCAAGACGGCGCCCGTGGACTCGAACGTTTGATTAACGAAGAGCCATATTATTCCCATAACAAATATACAAGGATGGTGTATGAGAAGTGTACGGAGACGGAAATTAGCAACCGACTTGCCACTGAAGCCGAGGAAGCTCATGAAAATGAATTGGAATTGGCTGTCGAAGGAGGGGGCGGTACAAGGAACGTTCCTCCTCCGTTGATTCTTCCAACGGCGATGCATGGATCCCACTTACCTGCTACAAATGCGGCAAAAGAGAAGAAATCTGAATGGTTCGAGCATGCCATCAAGTCGGTTCCGAATCATCTACTTGGACGACTCAAGTCTGCTGCTTTTGTGCACGCACGCCCCCAAATGCCCGATCGCGCTATGGGTGACGACAGCAGCATGTATGCATATGGTTCTGATGACGATCAAAGCTCCACCGACTACGAGTACGAAGGGGATGACATTGATCCCATGGAACGGGACGAAAACAATTACAATAACAACGTCGGCGCTGGCAATGTGTCCTTTGCAAACAACACATTGCCCGTGGGGTTTCAGCAACAGAATCCCGTGCCAACGAACAGTCATCAACTGATTTACAACGCCATCTCATCCTACCACCAAGCAGCAGGAGCAAATCTACAGGCAATGCTGAATGCGCACAATCAGCACCTGGCCTTCAACTCGGCCCTACATCAACCACCTCCATTTCCGCCTAATCCATCAATTCCTGCCACCGCCGGTCCTCAAATCCCACCTCCTCTATCGGCTGGCTTCAACTCGGCGACAATACCGTTCATATCAGCATATGCTTCGGCAGCCCAACAATTTGCAGCCTTCAATAATGCTAACAATGTACAAGCTAATATGTTCGGTCACACCCATCAAGCCTGGCATCAACAGCCGCAACCCCAAATGCAACATCACCATATGACACCTCAACATCCTATCGTACACCCTTCAGCTGGTATCGTCCAACAAGACCCACTGGGTACAAACGTACACGCACCAGGAATGAGTTTCCCTCCGCCATCTATCAATATCAACCCACCAGCTACGCACCCTCCACTAGGCATAGGCCTTAATAGACCCGGCATAAACCGCACACCACCCGCGCCCCTCAACCTCGCGCCTCCTCCCCCCACAACCGCTCGCACCATCGCCGCAGCATTCGCACGGAGAACCTCCACGCCCCAGACCGCGCGCCTCTCGTCCCCCTTCTCCAAATCCATCCCCATCCTCGTCTACTTCCCCAAAGTGATGCAAACCCGCAAGATCGTCGTGGTGCCCGAGCGAACCGACGCCGTCATGCTCGGCCACTTCTTCGAGCCAACCGGCGAAATCCGACTCTCCCACGCCATGTTCCTTCCCGCGCAGATCAACACCGTGCTGCTCCGTCGTGTGAGGAACGGGGACTGCACGGTGCTGGAGACGTATTCGAGGAATAGCTTTCCCGGCGCCGCGGGGAATAACGGAGTGGACGCTCATAGATTGGCGTATGACAGGCTTGTCCAGGCGGCGGGCTTGATGACGAGTTCGAAGGATAGAGAGGGTGAGCTTACGAAGAGATGGAGGGCATCAGGAAGGGGCTTGGCGGGAAATAGAGGTGCGGTTTGGGAAGGATGGGCAGCGTATGTGGATAAGGAGATTGGACTGAGTGCAAGTGAGAGGGAGGGGGCTTTTCGATTGGGTGCCACGGGTGAGGAGAGCAGATATGGATTGAAGTCGGCGAGGATGGAGGAGATGGATGCGTTGTTGGATGACGACGAGGAGGGGTTTGAGGACATGGACTTCGATTTCAATGACCCGTTAGTGTGAAAGTTGGAGGGTTATTCCACTCGCCTTGCGGGCGGATTGGAAGCACGGCACTGAATGATTACATGACTTGAATTTTTGCTAGTTGGTTGGGTGGCTGGGTTTTTATACGTAGGCCATGACGATTTTATTTGCCTTGAAGTAAGTACGGTATGTAGCTATACGTGTGTAGCAAAGCCCGTATCTATTATGATACATGATGCGCTCAAATGTTTTACTTGGATTGAAGTAGTAATGTTACAAAGCTCGTGAGAAGGGAAGCGCAATATTTGTGAAATTGTACACGCTAAGAATGATTCTCCTGATGCCAGTCTCAGTTGGCATCACGAAGATGTATTACGACGTAAAACGTTCGGAGACTGCAATCGATTCGCCCAATTGCTCGAGGCAGACAGGCTCATCCTCTGCTCCGCGGGAGGAGTAGGAACCGATGCATCCCAACGCCGCGCCATCTCTTCCTGCTCAGCTTCGACCTGAGCTTGCTTCCTACTCTGCGTGATCTTCTCCGCCTTCTCGAGTTCCATTTCCAACTTCGCCCGATCGACCACTTTCATCAGCGCCCGCACGAGACTGTCCGGCAAGGGCCCGTCGTTCACATGCGGCAGAATCTGTCCGAGCCTCTCCACGTGCTGGGCACTGGCATATCCCCTCAGCATGACACCGTACGTGTACTGGTCCGGCTCGACGCCTCTCGCCTTCATCATCTCGAAGATGCGTTCCGCGGCGCGGAACTGGCGCGTCCTGAAGAAGGCCTGCATGAAGATGTTCCAGGTGAAGACGTCCGGGGCGGGCACGCCGGGGATGTGGCCCTTCGCCATCTTGGAGATGAGCTGCGAGGCGCTTTCGAATTGCTGCTCTTTGCAGAAGGCGTACAGGAAGGCGTTCCAGATGCGCGTGTCCTTGGCGAGTTGGGTGAGCTGGGGGACTTGGTCTTCGGTTACGAGGCGGATGAAGTATTCCATGAGGCGCCAGACGTGTGTCGTGCCTAGGGACTGCGCCTTTCGGATCTCGATCTGCAGCATCAGGTATAGTGCGATAGAGGTAGGTTCAAGGCCGAAGGGCGCTTGTTCTGCTGGAGCTGCTGGAGATCCTGCTTGTTCTGTGCTGAAGATGCCAAAAGGACTAAGGGGCCTCGTGTCGAAAAGCTGTGCGTATAGGTGCGTGAGAACCGAGCTTATTTCCTGAATACTTGAATCTTGGTGTCGAACGTAGAGGTTGTAGAGGCAGTCAGTTGCTAGCCATGGATCCCCCAGCTCCTGCGCCTTCAGCTTGCAAGTCTCCACGAAGTCAGGGTGATTGGCGGTATTGTTGGACATGGTGCAACCATGGAGAAGGATAGAATAAGTGAACTTGTCCGGTTCTAGGTTTGTCTTCCCTAAGGCTCCAAATACTTGGAATGCGGTATCAGGGTCTGCAGCCTCCATAGCATTGCTCATGATGACGTTGTAGAGATGTACATCAAGCTCGATACCGAGATCGAGAAGCTTCGCGACTATTTGGTTCATCAGGTGGTAGTTCTTACCACCCTGGACACATTTACGGAGCACCAAAGCGCAGATTCTGACGCAGCGCTTGCTGTGCATAAGTCTTCTGCTTAGTTCGGATACATCTTTCTTCTCGATAGCTCCGGCGAGACATTTCATGGCATGATCGTGCTCGCTGCAAATGGTAAACGAATGAGCATACTGCAGGCGTGTGTTGAAGCCCATATGATAGTTCTTCTCTATCAACAGATCGTACAAGGCTTTCAGTTCGGATGCGGCTGCTAGCTTTGCGGCATTGTATAGCAAGTCTTGCGAGCACACACTAAGCATGTTGGCGGATCCATCTCGAATGAAAGCGTGGAGTGTTGGCACGAGGTATAAGGAGTAATTGAGGACCAATCCCAGAGACTCTCTGTTTCTGTACAGCCTCGCTAGGTGCTCCAGAGCGTCGGCGACAATAACTGCATTCCAGTTCCGAACGTGAGGCTCGCGTAGCAGGACTCGTATGAATTGGAGGGCGCTGTCTGGATCCTTGCTGAGGAGGTATAGGAGTAAGTGGTGCCATCTTTGATCTCGCTCTGCTTCGCCGAGTTCTCCCCAATTCTTCAGCATCTGCTCCTCGTTATGTCTTCCATGGGGGATTCCATTCTGAAGTTGTCGAAGCCAAGTGCCGATTTCGGAGGGGTATCGAATCACGATCTTGTGACTTCTCCGTTCTAAGGAAGGGTAGATCTTTCGATCCAGAGCCGTGAAGGCTCTGATAACGATTGCCTCATCATGTGGAGTCGTGTCACTTGACAAGGTAAGAATTTCCGGAGCTTTTCGTTGGTAAGTCCACAATTGGCGCGTAAGAGCCCGGTATCTACTCCTTTGGAGCAGTCTAGTACGTCGGGCGTCTGGAGCATATGATTCAAAGATCTTGATATCCCGAAGTAGCTTTTGGATTGGTATTTCCCGGCGTTTATCTACGAGATGTAGATTGCTACTTTTCCCAACGTGATTCTGGAAGTTGACTAGTCTCTGCGTCGTTTGACGGATGCTAGGACGAGGTGTTGTGGGTCGTTTTCGAGAAACCCGATGCTCAATGTATGTAACCCTGGATACAGTACTGCGCTTTGACTGAACATTTTTTATGGCAGCTGGGAGCCTTGCAATCGTGTTGGGCTCACCGAGCTCGGAGGGGTTCAGATTCAACGATGTCCCTATTGATTCGGGAGGTGCCTCGCTGGAAACTTCTTGAGCGTTTGCGCCTGAAGCTGAGGAATATTCTCTGTGCTGGGTTTGTGGAAGTAGAAAGCCAGTTGAGCATGGAATGCTGTCCCATCTCCAATTGAATGATGGTGCGATAGGTCGTTGACTCGACCCTACGACACCGTGCTTGGAGGCCGTGAAAACCTTTCCATGGAGCCCATACTTTCTTCCCGACTGCTTCTGATTTTGTACATATTTCTCGTTCTCATTATTCACCCTAGGTGTATGTGGCCGTCCATTGCATAGCGGCTTTGTCCCCAGAAAAGGAGACTCGTGGAAAGCACTCGGCGCGAGGAAAGGAAGAACCGGTAGGTCTGCGTAGGCTCGACACCTGGCATCGGGCAGGCGGACAGAGGGCATCTACGGCGACAATATCGAGGCGGTTATCGGACCATATTGTTCTTAGATGGTGGAAGGGGATGGTCGTTGATGGTTCTATTGTAGGCGTTTCTGAAATTTCGTTGATGTTGAAATCTTGGCGGCGGCAGCTCACCACCGAGCTTTTCTCCGCAAATGTCTGCAGGACTAGAGAATCCTAGCCTGCGTTCTCGCATCCTCTACGCGACGTCTCGCCTTCTCCAACTTCCAAACTTCTCCAAACACAGATCAATTTCCAACAACTATTCCTGGAACCTCGAATACATTGCTTGGCAATCCAATCGTTTCGCAATACTCGGTCATCAGCGGTACCAAACCACACCGCGACATCACAAAGCCATGCCTTCACACGAAGCCCTCGCGGCCGCTTCCAACGACCGCAAAGCCCGCCTCGCACAGCTCAAGTCCCTGAAGAGGAAACAAGCGCCCACCGAAGACGACTCTCACAATGACAGCCCCGACCCCTCCACAGCCCTCGTGCGGACAGAAGCAGAAGAAGAGCCGTCAGAACGCCCAGTGACAGAGGTATTCCTGAGCGGCCGCAACTTCGACCCCACGACGCGAAACGTGCGCCTCGCGTTCGAATCAGGACCCATCGGCGACCCCACGCAGACGTTAGAGTACAAGGCGGCGCAGATAGCGCTTTCGTCGAAGGAAGCGCAGGCGAAGGAGGCGAAGGAAGATCAGCCGTTGGACCTGTTTAAGTTGCAGCCGAAGAGGCCGAATTGGGATTTGAAGCGCGACTTGGAGAAGAAGTTGGAGAGTGTGGATGTGTGGACGGAGAATGCCATTGCGAAGCTTGTGAGAGAGCGCGTGGAGGGGCAGAAGAAGGCGAGGTCGGGGCAAAGGGTGGACGGGGATGATGAGCGTCAGGAGGTGGGCATGGAGGGCAGTGAGCTTGTGGAAGCCATGCATTTGAAAGAGCAAGAAGAGGAGGCGGAGCGGAAACGAGGGGACGAGGACGATGGGAGCTGAGTCGGTCGCAGTGCGATGAGGAAATTACACCATTAGCCAGTCCCGTGTACATTTACACAGCCTGTCGCCGTACAAGAGCCATACTGAGTGTCGTGCGCCCTATCAGGATTATACTTCACGCTGCGCTCATGAAAAGAAGCCTAGAGAGGCGCGGATACCCATGGGGGAGAGCAAAGGGTTGAGGTAATACAGAAGCGGGATATCAATGTTTGGGTATTAAAGTTCAGCTACTATGCTAAGGTTGCCATCAAACTCCAATCCAAAAGTTGTGCACCAATACCTAGCCCTAATCCAATATTCTAATACATTTATCCTGTCAATGCCGATGTGGCCAGTGATAGTGGTGATGTACTCGCATTAGTCTCCGAATGCTACGTCGCAGAACTGCTTTGCGAGAAATATTACGAACTCCGAGTCTCAAGTGAGATAATAGTATGGACGTCATCGCCCGGCGCTCTTCGTATTCTAGTTTGAACCGAAAGGCGTAAAGCTTCATGCTGCTAGCATCAGGCCTGCATGGCCCGAGTCAAAGCCAGGCGTTTGCTATAGGGACTCAGGCTTCGCTCTCGCTGGGGAGGTGGAGGACCTTGCGTCTCAAAATCTCTGCTTGCATTATTGGCCGCAGAGCCGACAAAATTGGGTCGCTGGTGCCTCGTGTCGCGTCGACCATTCTGAATCCTATGAGGGCTTGGAGAGCGGGGTGGGCCCCTCCGAGAATTAGGCTTTGGTGATCCTCGAGCAGCTCTTCGAGAGTAGGGGCTAGGGCTTCGGTCGCCCATGGACGCAGACTGTTCCCTCAACCCACTTTTCCCATCATCGTTTCTAGTCTTTCCTATCTGTGATCGAGACTCGGAAGTACGCCTGGCTGACGAACCCTTCTCACGATCATCAGAAGTGTCCATACGGTTCGAGCTTCTCGAACGCGATCTGGAAGATAGCTGTCTAACAGGTCGTCGATTGTGGTGCCCATGATCTCTGCTTCGAGCCCTGTTGCGCCTTCGCCCTCTACTACCACTTCTGCTGCGGGGGTTCCTTCGCGATGCATCTTTTGTGATCTCGTGGTCGTGCGACATTCGGCTGGACCGTGATCTGCCCCGTCGACCTCTCTGCTCTGGGCTGAAAGAGCTCAAGCGCCGCCGCGTGTGACGGTCGGATTTGTGCTTGACACTGTCAGAAGAGTGATAATCCGAGGACACCGACCTCCTGCTCCGTTTCCGTGCGTTGGCCCCGTCATGATGTGTGGATTTTCTGTTGCGCTCTGCTTGTTGTGGCGATCTCGATCGTGAAAGAGAACGTGATGTAGATATTGTGGAGACTGAGTCCGAGGAATAGGATCGCGACCGAATCCTCCGTGCCTTGTCCCCGTCGCGGCTCGCCCGTCTTCCACGCTCCTGCTCTTTCTTTGCCAATAGCTCGTCGGCGACACCTTTTCTAAGAATAGCATTAGTACAGTGCTAGGAATGACAAGAACAGAATTCGTGCTTACTTGCGAAGCAAATCATTTGGCACCTCGGTCGTCAGCTTAGGCTTCAGGCTAGGATTCAAGAGTTGCTGTGTTCGAGATGGTCGCGCTTTGTAGGGCCGTTCTTGTGTCGTGGCTTTGCACTCATAGCTGTAATGCCGTATTTACTGTCAGCAACGCAGTTGGGGGGAAAGGGAAACGGAGACATATCTCGTTGAAGACATTTCTGGCAGAGGGTCGTGGGCGTTGCCCTGGAGCGACCGCCGCGAGATGGGCCGCGGTACATTCTAAGCTGTAACTCGTAGCTGAGGTCGAGCTGATGGCGATGCTATTGATTCTGGTACGCGAGAATGGACAGGATGGTTGATAGGTTTGTTGGAGCTGAACCTGAACCCGAACCTGAATCTGGAGGGAGAGATAGTGCGCCCCAGTGTAGCCAAAGGGAGGAAAAAAGAAAGGTCGTTGAACCGAGCGAATGAAGAAGATATGTGGCGGGTAATAAGGAGTTGGCGAGGTGGTTTATCGGGGGCGAGTCCTAGGAAACCAGGCGGGGGAAATTGATTTAATTGTTAATGAATGATTGATCCTTTTGGTAATCGTAGAAGTAATAACTAGGTAACTAACTAGGGCAAGGTAGGGAAATGTAATGAAAATGAATAAGCACGTGATAGAAGCTTCCATAGTCTGGGGCTACTCTCTAGTCTCTGGTACATACGTAAAGTCCAAGGAAGGGAAAAAAGGTCGGCCCGTCCAACGTCAACTGAGGGCCGCCCACCTACCAAAGCCAAGCCTAAATGATCCATCGCACTCCTCCAACCTCTCTCTACTCGTCTCTACCGCTCTCCATTCAGAGGAGCAACCCTCTTTTCACTTTTACCTCCACCTCCACCTCAACCTCCACTTCGACAACCCTTTTCCCTCCTCTCCCCGTTGCGGTTGAGTACAAAATATAAAAAAGGACCTGCTGCTGCTTTTCGTCAGCGCTGGCCTCTTTTTTACTGGGTTAGGACGTCACTACCTTTTGTGCGCCTCGCCTTTGGCGTGCCCTTGGCCGCTGCCGCTACTATCACGGTCATTGTTGCTGCTACTGCTCTTGCAGCTCCACCGCCTCCAATATAGGCCACACGCCCGTTCATAACCAGACCTTGCACCTAAGGTATATATCCACTTCTTCACCTGCCCTCGCATATTCGATCCCTTCCCAGCCCCGCAACCCCACCTCGTGCGAATGTCGACACTCCACAATGTCCAGCACTGCGGCTCTGCCATCTTCGACTTTCCTTGAGCACCCCATTTCTTGAAATATCCCCCATCTTTGCTTGAATTAATTCCTTCCTTTGGCTGGGACACGGCCTCAAAAAGTCTGCGGCTTTCCGGCGTGCGCTCTTGGTGACTTACTCGACCTCCTCAAGCACCACAGTGCCGTCCTCACTGCAAGATCTTAATACGCAGCTTTGCTTTTGCCTGTCGTTCGGTTTCTTGCGCAGAAGCTCGAGCCAAAAACACCATATCCTGGGTCAATCCCTATTGTGCTACCACCGATTGCCTTAGCAACTGCGTCTGGGAGCTTTGATTCAGCGATGGCTTCTACAACCACGATACCCTACGAGCCTCAAAAGGCTAAACCTTCTTTTGCCAAGGTAAGTTTGTACTCTCCAGTTGCGACTTGCCATGAATCTTCTTACTCATGCTCCGTAAGGTTGCTGCTTCTTCGTACAAGCCCCATACTCCCAAAGAAAATATCCCCATGACCACAGCACCTGTAGTTGCGAGCTCACCACCAATCGTCTCCTCACAGACACCCGCAAATGCTTCCCCAGATAGCGCAAACCCTCCCATAACGCGCACAGAGAAGGAACAAGTCAATACCATTGCGAACAAATCTGCTGGCGTTGTGTCCCGTAATGGGCACTGGGAAAAAGGGCCTAAGCAACAAGGCCCCTCACAACCAGGCTCCAAGGACGATGAAGTGGAAAAACCACGTGCGCCTATCATTGTAGGCAAGTCGCTCGCTACGGAAGACAATTCTACCCAATTGTCATCGTCTGATGGCTCGGCGAAACCTTCAAGCCTTGATGGCAAGAGCGTTGCATCCACTACTACATTTGCCATGGACGAGAAGGAATCCCTACGTCCCGACGACAGTGCCAGTCTTAGAGCAGTTGAGGAAGAGGACATCACATCCCCTCCCGACTCGGTAGCTGCTGGTTCGCGCGTTGGGTCCGATAGTGGTGTTGCTCGAGCGTTCCGGGACCAGCTGCACGAAATTGCAGTAATGGGACCATTGCCACAGCGAGGTGCTCCCCCAGGACGCTTTCCGAACTTGAATGCGAACGGCACACACAGCCTTTATGATCCTACCCAATCCCAGAATGGTGGAAATAGACCAATTTCTCAGCCGCTAGGCAATGGTATGCCCAATGTTGCAGGAACACACAGCGTGCAAGCAACACCGGATGAGAAGCTGATCGAAGCCCTCGAATCCCCGAGAGACCGACTCTTCGTCCTCAAGCTCGAGCAAGATTTTATTGACTTTGTCAAGGACTCTCGGTAAGCCGATAGTCACGTCCTTATCCATCAATCGTTAGACTAACGTAGAGCAGTGAAAACGAGTTGTCCTTACCCAACTGTAACACGTTTTATAGGATGCTTGCACACCGACTGGCAGATTATTATCTACTTGGCCATGTAGTCGACAACACCATGACTGGCGTGAAAATTACAAGGACTCCATATTGTCGGATGTAATAACTACCTCACCTTGTTCAAGAAGCCCACTGACTCTATGGCAGACCCCCTCCACTTTCAGGACTCCCTGTCTCTTCTAAGAATACGAGTACTCCTCCAGTAGACCTCCCAGCACGCAAGATCATGCGCCGCGAGGATGGCGCGAAATCTGGTACCAATACCACTGCAAACTCGGAGGGTCCTTCGAAGACCACATCCGAAGTCGGCGGAGGTAGCGGCAGTGAAGGCGATAACAACGAGGCGAACGGCACAGAAAGTAAAGACAAATCAACCATGACGAGAGAGGAGCGCGAAGCTAGATATCGAGAAGCACGAGAGCGTATCTTTGGAAGCGTCGAAAACGCGGAGAGCGACGCGAATGACGCAGCAAGTGGCGAAGAAAAGGATGCTTCAAGGTCGAGTTCGGCTTCTGGAAAGAAGAAGAGCAAGAAGCAACGCAGTTACGACGATGATTTCGAGGCACGCTCACGGTACAATGCCTATTATCCTCCGTACCAAGTCTCCGGTTTTGAGAACGACCAGAGCATGTACTATCCTGGGTATCCAGGAGGGATGCAAAATCAGCAATATAATGGCATGAACGCGGCTACCTCACCCCCTCCCAACTTCAACTCTGGGTACCCGGTCATGGTACCACAAGAGGCACAAAATTCCTATGGCTGGCAAGGCCAACAATACCCACAGGCAAACGGGCCAATGAACTACTCTAATTATGGCTCCAACCAGAACGTCTACGACCTATCAAATGACTTTCAACGCGGTATGCAATCGTTTCAATCGGCTGGCATGCCTTCTCAGGTAACTCCGAAAATGTCAACCGCCCCCATGGCACCCTACCAAGATAATTTCCAGCAAGCGATGCCTATGAATCCAGGATGGACCCAGCCCAACCAGCAGCCTACCTACCAGATGAGCCAAGCGCCTTTCACTCCAAATGGACCTTCTGGAAACCGCCCTCTGTCGGCTCCGATGCAGGGGCATCCTAATCATTATGCCTATGGGCAATATCCTCCGTCAGCATACAATGGCAAGCCGAATAGAAATCAACACCCCCTTCCGGGCAGTTTCAATCGTCAACAGTTCAATCCCCAGAGTCAAGCATTCATCCCTGGTGGCAGGTCCGTTCCCTATCAAATGCAGCAAAACATGCCCGGCATGATGAATCAGGGAATGAACAATTTTGGGAATTATCAAATGCCCCCTGCCAACCAGATGCCAGGACCAATGTCAGGGCCAAGCCCTCCCTCTGTTCACCAACAGGCTTTCGGCTCCCCTATGAGTACACACAACATCGTCCCCGCGCCTATGAACAACAGCTCAGGAGCCGGGCAAGCACCCTACATGGTCAACTCCCAGAATGCAATGATGGCCACGCCGACCTTCTCACAACCCACGCTGGCTCAAGTCCCGACTCAAAGCAGTATCGCTAAGTGGGGTACGCCTTCTCACTTGCCGCCAAAACCACCAGCTCCGGCTCAACCACAGCCTCCTAAGTTCAATCTTCCAGGACAAAGTGCATTTCCAACAGGTCCACGACTTCCCACTAACATCTAATCTGGCGGCTCGAGTTCCCATGGATCCTCTACCGCGAGTGGAATCAGGTGCTGGTCTGCCTCCTTAAAAAAAACTACCTAATGGCTTTATGACTTCTAGACACCAGTCAGCGGCTGGTTGCATTGCGTCGGTGCTTCTTCTTGTTTCCTTTGAAATGCATTCACGACGGAGGTCTGTGGAATGCAGGTTATGAACGGTGGCGTTTGTTGGGTGTTCAGGGCATGCATTTGGGGAACACCTTTTGCATTTGAAAAAATGGTCGTTTATGTCGTGGTAGACTGCAATGCGCTACGGCGGCAGCGCGAGAGTATGTACTGAACGCGTCTTCGTCTTCAATGGGTTCCCGGCCGGTGTGTGGGTGGAAAAAGTAATACATTCCGTCTCCCTATCCTCCGCTCTTCTCGACCAGCTAGCCTTTCATGTTTCATGTACTTGTAAACATCCGAGGTATCCAATTTCAAGATTTCCAAAAAGAGACTTAATGTACCCCATGCTCCTGTGATGCCTCATATACTACACATATAGACTGTGACTAGGTAAGATCAGGTTCACGTAGAGCTGACATTGCAAGCCCAATCGATGGATAGAGAAGTTGGCAGTATTCAACAAGAAAAATGGTATTTTAAAAGATATAGATAGATATATAAATAAGACGATATGTCTTTCGACAGGGCGATCTTTCCCAGAAAAAAGAAGCGTATACTTTCGAGCCCTCCTCGCCCGCGTGCACCATTGTAACGATTATCACGCGGGGCCGGGGGTTCAAAAGTCGACGTTTAGGTTTAGATTTAGATGTACAAGAAAGTCGGCTTCCTGAGGGGAGGGATATGGGGTGTTTCCCCTCCCTCTCTCATTACAATGGGATTGTAGGGGTTTGGTAAGGTGGGTAAGGTAGGTATAAAATAACGGATGCTGAGGTGGACAGTTACGGTGATGATGAGGTTGATGAGGATGCGCGGGTTGGTCTTCGGCCGTATACGACGTGGCTTTGTGTACGGGTTAGCTTTAGACACGGGGGCTTTGGAGTGACCTGGGACGTACAAATCTTGTATCCTGTGTGCGTCTTTCGTCTTCAGTTCCTTGCGGACTTTGGCGCAGAGGACTTCCACCTCCAGGGGTTCCCACTTGAGGACCGAGGTGAAGAGACGCATGGAGAAGGCCTCCAGGCCGTCCAATGTCTGTGATAGGTTGAAGAGGCCGACTTCTTTCTGTAGAACATTGTGGTCTTAGATTATGTTCCACATGATTCCTTGTGGAGAGGGGAGAGAAACATACCTGTCTTGTGTCCTTCGGCCAGGGCCCCAGAGGCAGTTTAATCTTCTGGTGAACGATATTCTCAAACCCTGCGTCTCTCACCCATTGCTCCAACCTCGGACCGGGGCTCGCTTCCTTCCCAGCGCCCGCACCCCTCGTCGCCTCCCGCAGCAATCGCATAAACTTCGCCGTGTCGCTCTCATTGCTGTAACTATCGTCCTCGGAGTAGAACGACATGTCAAAGTCCTGGAACTCCGCCCACCCCCCGGGTCTGACATTCGCGTACGCCTGCCTCACGAGCTTCGGCCAGTCGCCGACCGCGCACGCCAACGCCCTGCAGAAGATGTAATCGAACGGCCCGCTGTACGCCCACCCGCTCTCGATGTCGTCGACCTCGAAGCGCACGTTCGGCGGCACCCACGCCGGCTGCAGCGGCGAGAGGTCGTTGCCCAGGAACTCCGCCTGCGGGTACTTGTCTGCCATCTCGACGGTCCAGATCCCAGTGCCCGTGCCCAGGTCGAGCACGCGGTGGATGGTGTCGGCCGCGACGGGCGCGAGGAATAACCGGTCGTCGAGAGCTTTCTTGAGCATGTGGTGCACGACGTTCAGGCGGTCCAGCTCGAGCTCGTCGTTCGGGAGAGGGTACGAGCCTGACTTGAAGGCGTGGTAGCGGCGGCCATTCTCGAAGGGGTATTTCGTTATCGCGGAGTTGCAGGATGTTGTGAAGGAGACTCTGGGAGAGGGGGGATAAAGTGTTAGATGTATTGCTGGATTATGGATTCGAATGATGTTTGGAGGAGAAGAAGAACGTACAATTCGTCGGCGAAGTCTGCTATCGAGGAGCCATCATCGTGGAGCACCTGTGAGCTGTCGCATTAGTCGAGGACGAGAGCTTGAATGCGAACGTCCTATGTCCAGAATGGAGTGGCCAAGTATTTACAGTTCGGTCGTAGCCAATTACAGAGATAATATATGAGCGCAACGTACCTGTGGATCGATCTCAATGGCGCTGTCGTTGTCATATGTGGGATAGGCGGACATGGCGCGGAGCAGCAGCCAGTACGGAGCAAAAAGCTACCGAGGGCGCGGAGATCAACAAGCGCGGAGGGCGAGGGGCCAGGGACCAGGCAGGCAAGACGGGGGCAGGACACAGGACAGGACTGTATATGGTGCAAGTGAGCAAGGTGGTCAGGTAGTTCAGATAGGTAGGTAGGTAGGCAGGCAGGTTGGCAGGTGGTATGTAGTGGGAGTGGGAGTATGCAGGTCTCCAAAAGTGTCTGGAGATATCGAGAGCGCGCGTTAAACCAGAGTGAAAGAAGTAGAAATTGGGCGGCAGAGCGGTTCGATTCGGTCAATAATGGGGGTAGCGGTTCCCAGAAGATCGGGAAAATGCCTGACTACCTAATGTAGGACACAAGAACAGACACACAGTTTCGGCATACACAATACACAATAGCACAAATGGGCACTATATCGTATGTATGGATGTTCACCTCTTCAAAGGACTGCGTGTGTTGTTGTTCCTACAAGTAGCTAAGGAGGGGGGAGGGTGTGCTTGATAGATGAACAGCGTCCCGGCCCTTGCTAGCGATCCAAGTGATTTGATTTCTGGTGCTGCTGGACATCCACACTGCAGCATGGGACGGAGTAATAATTAAAATGGTTGGCAATAATATGTACATAATGGGGAAAACCCCACAAGGGGCGGCGGTTCTCAGGCGGCAGGGCAGAGAGCCAGAGCAAGGGAAAGCAGGGCATAGCATGGCATAACAGGGTAGAACAAAGCAGGGTAGGGTAAGGCATGGCATGGCATTATTGGCATTGGCACGGTACATACGAGGAGGGTTGGGCTGGGTCACTTGGGTGGACATGGATAACGTTTTTTTTCCATTACGGTTCGTTTACTGTTTCTGTGCATCGAGCGACAAACGAGGGTGTGAATGGGTGTTGCATGAATGTGGACGGTGGGTCATGGTCCTCATGGAGCAAACGAGATGAGATGAGATCAGATGAGACTCTGAGAGGAGGAACTGTGCTGAGATGAGATGTTCCCTTTCCACCTCTCACTCCATCTATCTGTGTATGTTTTTCATCCTCTGATTTTCCTCTTCCTAAGAATAAGTGTGCTATGAACGGTGTAACAATCACAGCTCTTCTACTGGTATTCATGGTATATGGACTAACTAATAATACCCATCGAACTGAACAGAGGGTGAACTACCTGGTGGAGTGGTGGCATCAAAGGTAATTGTCATTAGTTCACAACATCCTTTTTGACCTGGTACATTACTCGTTCTGTCGTTGTTTTCTCATCACATCTCAATCTCCAATCATATCATTTGAGGTAGTCAATGCTGCATTACAAGCCATAGACATTGTCTATATTCTACATTACCAACCAACCTACCTACTTTACATACCTACATGCATACACACATCACCATCCTACGGTTCAATCCACACAGACAACCAAAGTGTAAAACATCTCAGCCCGGGTTGACGCCTCTTCACTCTTTTTAGCATGTTCGGCCCACACTCCGAGCGGGCCTCTCCGTTCCACGTGGTTGTGTGAGCATGCCATCCCAGTCCGCACACGCAACCATCAGCCGCTACAAGTCGCTTCGATGGAAATTACTTGTACAAGTACAAGCCTTGCCGTCCCGAACCCATTCCGTCATACCTATACAAGGCTAAAGCTTTCTGGAAGCCAATATTTTACGAGGTCACCATGGATGGATGGTCCATCCTCAGTTCCATCACAGCTTTGTGCGACGATATGATATGGGTATCTCGCAAGTGATTGATGGAACATTTGCTCTTCACGATAATACAATGGACAATGACATGGAATCCGGGACATTGTCCGCATGGTCTTACCTTGGACATGTAGTGACATACATATGTACATGTATGTATGTACCCAGATCGAAGCTTACATCCATGCGTCATCTTCAATTACACGACAGCTTATCAAACGAGCCGCCTCCTCTGCCTGCCTTCCAGAAGCCTTCTAGCCGTTGGTTCAGAACCCACCCCTATCGATTTTCGCAACGAGCTAGAAGCAACAAAAATCAATACTTTCCAAGCGGCCACTGACACAAGCAATAGTAAACAGTTTGCAATCGTCTGATCGTGGGTTGGTCACCTTCTGCCCCTTGTTGCACACGTTCAGGCCTCCTCTAGCCACCTTCACTTGTACGAACCACTTAGCGAGCCGGCGCATCCAGTGCACACCTACACACTTGATGAGACTTGCAGTAACACCCTACAGCCACGGCTGCCGCCTCTAACGCACGCGGCTGGTTTCTCACAACTGCACATGTACTCCGTAGAGAACCCTACCTACAAACCCCATCCCGTCCCATCATTCCCAGGATTGCCGCGTGGTCGGCCCGCAAGAGACCTGTGGTATCATGCCCGCTATGCGCCATCACGTCCAGCTCGTGTCTGACCGATATCCTCTTTCAGACCAATGTGTGTTCTGATTCCTCGCCTTCTGCTGCAGCCTCTCATTCGCCCCAACGCCCTGGTAACCATAGATTGTGGATGCGGGAACTTTTCTTCTATTCGATATCCAGTCCCGGCGGGCGACGCATCGCGTATCATGCCTAATTATAGTTTGGGCTCTCTCTTACGCATCTGTTTGCATGCGTGCCCACATACTAGGTATGTACCTACAAGTGATTAGGGAAGCGATATCAATTGCGTGATGCCATGTAAGACCTCAAAGCCTAGAAAGCTACGGAGTACCAATGAAACCAACCAGGGTAAACATAGTTATCTGGGTGTACGAAATAAATGCAAATCAAGATCTCAGTACTCCGTAATACAACGCATGCAAAAGCAATGCCCCAAGTCGTCGTCCTCCGTCCCTCCCATGAACCGTCGACGACAGACGTCACACATCGTATATTGTGTACGTACGTGTGCCATGTTGATGTACATCTTACCGAGGACCTCGCTCTGCACGCCGCGTCATATCGTATCACGCGTAGGTTACATCTTAGATGAACCCCAGTAAGATCAATCCATATTCTTACATCAGGATCTCTTATTGATTGTCTCACATCGACTTTGCCCCAAGACTTTGATGTCACGGTCCCGATGGTTTGATCGACATTGCAGAAGTCTATCTGGATTGGGGAGCATGCATAGTATGATGTTAAGTAGATTTAATATTTCTGGAATAAAGAAATATGGTGTTCGAAGACTGTTGTACAAAATGCAAAGGTCGGGTGTACCAGCGCATCACGTGCGTTACGATGTTGTCCGAAGCCGGGAGACGGAAGAACTATAGACCGAGGCCAATATGGATTTTCTTCGCAGATTTGTTTTCTTTTGAGCTTTAACTCTTCCTCTTCTTCTTCATCACAACAAATAAACAACAAAAACATCACGACGATGACGACAGGTGCGAACGCTGAGCTCGTTTTGTCAGAGATTTCAGCAGAATGTTCTCAATTTGACTGCCTGGGTTGATTAAATATCTTGGTCAACAACAGCTACAGTCCACTTCTCGAGCAGCCTTCTGTCGCCCTGAAGAGCAAAGCAACAGTAGAATTAGTAGACTACTCGATGCTATCCCCCTACCCCATCCTGTAGAAATCTGGCCCTATCGAAGACTCGGTGATCTCTCAAGCTCCACGGTCGCTGAGTTCAATCTGTGTGCCTAGAACAAGCCCAAGTGACCTGCCAAGGTCCATCCCACTCGTGTTGCAGTGTCTGAGGGATAACCCAGGACGACTTTGCGTCAATTTGTTGGGAGACATATTCACCATGTCCAACCTATGTTGTTATTTTGCTTCAATGATGCTTCGACCTTGTGTCTTGATATGACCATGCCTATGCCTTCCAGGCGTGCGATATGTGTTCTTTATATTGATCTCATGTGAGATCGCTACTTGCCACGGGCGAGACTTGCCAGTCGATCTCATAGCTCCTTCTTTGGCTCCTGTGCCTGTTGGGGCTTCGCCTCAAACGCCATGGGCTGTCCAGCCTTCTCTCCGACCGGAAGAGGCTTCCGCGTCGCGAGTACATACGTAGCTGTGAGGGCTTCTCCGACCAATGCGATCATGCTCGCGCATGCAATGCCCCAGATATTAATGCTGACGCTGCCCAGCGGCGCCCTCGGGAAGGACAACAGCCACTCAACGTAATATGGCACCCAATCCTGAGGTATCCAGAACATGGGCGACTTCGAGAACCAGAACTGCAGGACGAATCGAAGGCCCTGTGTTCCGAGCCAGCGGAGAGTGGAGACGGCGGATGTGAACGTTTGTCGGTGCGTGCGGATGGAGTTGTCTACAATACATCACAGTTAGCTCGGTCAACAATAGATCTTTCCCCTATGACAGATGGCTGTACAAGCAGGAGGGTGAGAATTAAGTCGCGTACCTGACTTCTGGAAGTCTGCCATAGCTTTATCATGTTGACGCTGTAGCTTCGCCCATCTTGCGAAGTCGTCCTGTGCAGACACGGCACCCAATTCGCGCTTCAGTCGGACGACTTCTTTCTTAAGGGACTGAGCCTTTCGTGCGGAACTCGAGGTCGGCGTCGGGAACTTGTTATAAAGGATCCATAGCTACCATATCATTAGCATCTGCTCCGTTGTGACATTTCGCCGTTAGGGGAGGCGTTGTACTTACAAGCTCATCGACGGTCGTCGCGCCCACTGTGTTGATGATGTGCAAGAGGAACTGTAGTATGAACACTACAAGCAGTAGTGACGGCATATTGGGCAATGGTCTTCAGACGACAAACTGCGTAGAAGGGATCCAGATACTGTCGTGGAGGGCGAAACGGCGGGACAGGAGGGCCGCTATGTCATTTCTCGCATATGTGAATTAGGGCCAGGTGGGATGTACCTATTGTGTAAGGATGTATGTGGCCCGTGCACTCATACCACTTCAAGCACCTTCTTTCATGGCGTCGCTGGTCCGTAATTCAATCAACAAAACAATTCTATTACGAACATTTTGCATCTTCCCTTCTGCCAGAAGATATTCAGTCTTTATACACATGGTGCACGCTCGATGGAGCTCAGCGGACGCCATGCGGTCCTCTCCAACAAAGCGTACACCATTTTGGACCAATACTTCACTGCGCATGAGGATGAAGTAGTCGAGATCGAGATGCTTCCTCCGGCAATACAGCCAGAAGATGGTATCTGTATGATCGATGGACTTAGTCTGGGTATCCCTAAAAAGATCCTTGCATTGGCTTTTTTGGAAGCGAGAAGGTTGTTTTTTCAACATAAAGACGATGCTAGTGTTTCTACCGTAA
This sequence comes from Aaosphaeria arxii CBS 175.79, assembly GCF_010015735.1. Classification (NCBI taxonomy): domain Eukaryota; kingdom Fungi; phylum Ascomycota; class Dothideomycetes; order Pleosporales; genus Aaosphaeria; species Aaosphaeria arxii. The sequence continues at coordinate 2,249,432 of NW_022983479.1, forward strand.
GATTCTATTTTATCTACTCTTGGTGAGATTGTGGCTTATGGAATAAGATAGATTGCTTTGGCTGCATCTAAAGTCATGTTGTTGTTTGACACCGAACAAATCACCGCAGCCAATTTACGCAAGAAACAGATAGTCCAAGTCCAACAGGAAACTGAAAAGACTGTACCAAATGAATCACTCAAGGCGCTGCTGAGACGGGAAATAGACTTCCTTGACAGCATCCTCACTTCACCATTGCATCGTCAGTCGAAGTCCCCAACGTTATGGTATCACCGCTCATGGCTTCTACAATATCTGGTTTCAAATGCAATGTCTCTCCCTGGCGATCATAAGGAGACGCTCTTGGATTTTTCGAGAAAGGAGCTTTCTGCTGTCTACAAATCGGGGGAGCGACATCCCAAAAACTATTACGCGTGGCAATATGCACGAACACTGGTTACGCATTTAGTTGGTAGTCAAGAATCCGTTACCGAAACACAGCAGGAACGGGCGGATTTCTTGTCCGTTTTCATCAAGGAAACTGTTGACTCTACTAAATCCTGGTGCTGTTCCCACCCCAGTGACATCTCGGGATGGTCATTCCTGCTCTTTCTCTTGCGCATGTCTCCCAGCAAGTCGAACGGAAATCTACTTGCGGACGTCGTGCACATCGTTACGAGGCTGCGGTTAGATAACGAGTCTGCGTGGATATTCATTCGTACGGCGTTAGACGAGCCATCGATAGAGAAAGATGCTGCTTCACTCCATGATGTTCTGCAGCAGTGTGAAAAACAGCAGGATGATGTGGACGCTGACCTCTTCGCTAAACGGATCAGGCAGATTCTGAGTTACCTACCCAATGACTCCGCACTAAAAGGATAATCATACTAAGTCTGAAACAAATGAATTGTTCTACTACGTGATATCAGCACCGAATTGGTGCCACATATGGTACACCGATGTCACAACATGGACTGCCTTGGCCACCGCCTAGCCACCCCACGACCCGACACAAATCGAGCCCGGGTGACATCCCCTCACGGTTGCTGTGCATTATATCTGGAGGGGCCTTGGGAGGCCGACAATGACAACGCCTCGACTCTTTCTTGGAGACCCAAAAATCCTGCTGCGATTGCAAATGCGTCCCTGATGCCTCTGCTTCTGGATTTGGGGAGACTTCGCGAGCTTTGTTCTTGTTTCGCTGTCGCGAGCGTGGTCCTTCATATTGCGTTCCAGGTGTGTACTCTGTGAGGAGCTTGGTCTTTGCCAGCAATGTAGTCACCGTGGATCTATTGAAGCGGTAATTGCATTCACTGGCGGCATCGTATGGTTTCAGAAGCCTCCAATCAATCTTGTATATGGAGCGAATTTTGACGTAGGAGTTCCCGCGGAGAACAGCACCCTGAGCAAGTTCTAGGGTGGGGTATTTCTTCCTTGACTTCTTGGAGTCTATATCCGGATGGTCAGGAGATGGGTATATGGGAAGATACCACGATCGACGGCTCAAGTGGTATTCGGTATCTTTGTCGTACTTCTGGCCGAGATCTTTGCCTTGGAAGGATGTGATCTAAAATGGTCAGTCGAATGATCAAGTCTCTGACAGTTGTCACTCCTTACGATTTGGAAATGTACGATGTGGTCTTGGTCTTTAGGCCGGGAAACCACAACGACAGGGTGGTTGTAGATGCCTTCGTCTATCGGCCCTTTGCCATGAGCCCGCTTCACTTCTTTCCCGAAGAGTTGCTCTTGTGGTGGAAGCCACAGAATTCGTCCTTGGACGAGAGAAGCCTCAATGTTTGCTACGTCCGCAAGTCGTGCTTTCTCCAGTCTTGCTTCCTCAGTTTCGGCTTCTCCAACTTTGGCTTCCTCAAGTCTTGCCTCCTCGGGCCTTGCTTCCTCGATTTGGTCCATTTCGTGGTATGAAATCTTTGAGCCTTTGGTTGTTATGGATGTTATGGATGTTGTAGATGTTGGAAATCTGTAACAGTCGTTGTATGTGTATTTGAATCGATGGTTTGAGAAAGCCATCCTCAATCTTATAGTGACCCTCACGAGTCACAATAGTTATGAGCAACAAGCTATGACATCGCAGCAGCCATGAACATATCAACTACCTTAAATCCAAAATCCGTGCTTTATCCGACTCATTTGACTCTTAAGCTGCACCAATCCGTTACCACCCTGCTGAGCCGCCCTTGAGCCCCAGCTCTCGCCGTGACATCCTCCTTTCTCAAGTTGTCAACGTGACCTCGCCGCAAACAAAATGTACTTTGCCGCCATGCGACAAATCGAGCCGCTATCGTAATGCATTGCTATAAACTCAGCTTTCATGAGCAAATAAGGGTCATCGCCTACCCCGGCTCGGCAAAGTCATGTCCAATCAAAGCCACAGGTGGCACAGAGCTGAGCCTCGCAACCCTTCTATGCAAACATTAAGCTCTCCCCACCAATCCATCTCACAGCCTCTGCCTCCAATACGGGCCTCATGCGCCGGCGGACTGGGCCGTGGCTCGCCTTTCCCGCGAAAGAGTAGTACAATCCATCAGAGACCAGATTAACGTTGATTGCTATCTTATTGGAAAAACCTTTTTCAAGATCGCCGTGAGCAGGATCGAACTGACGATTATAAGCAGCCCCCACAGTTACAAGGGTGCCTGCCTCTCCCTATTGTGCAATGCATGTTACTCATCCAAGTGGTTGTTCAATCTATCCCCATGTTTACGTATGCTAGAGGTTTCGGAGACTCCTGCGATCCAATGAGCATCAGCCTTCAAAGCGAATATCGCCTTCTCTCTTCTCCATTCGCAAAGGCACTTGCAGAGAAATCCTTCCCATGTTCCACTAACTCGGTATCGACACTATTCTTCTTCCCAATCACGTCCTTGATATCAAATGCCATTCTATCCGAATCAAGCTCATTGCTGCTGAGTGCGTCGTCGTGAAAGGCGATGTCCGTCGCCTCCACCCATCGTCACCGCCAGATTCTTTACAAAGTCCTTGTAAAGTCCCTGTGAACAAACATATTTCAGGCGGTCAAGGACATCAAATGTGCATTCAGTCTTCGAAGTTCTCTAGTCCAATGAATTTCATCGTTGTCGTCCTTCAACTTTCCTGTTTGAGCTGGTCGCTTGTTCGGCAGGGTATGTAGGACAGGCAACTATTTCCGAGCACCTTCATTCTCAAGAGTCAACCACCCCTATGACGCACAGGGGTGCCTTGATACTTAAGATATGAGTGTTTGCTCTTCGGCTTGTGTGGCCCATTTCCTTTTTGTTTGTCTGGCACGGCCTCTGGGCTTTGCAGTGCCGTACTACGCCGTAGCGGTTGTAGCCTGATAATGCCCTCAGTTTCTTCGGCGTTGTGCAGAAATTCTCATTTCCACAGCCTCGCCTCCGGATTTTTATGACTAGTAACTTGTGATGATTCCGACGGCGCCTTATCTGGAAATTGTCATGACTATTCTGCCTACTCGTAGGTGTCATATGCTCGTCTTTGTGGCACAGTAGAGATTGAAGTTGCACAATCGACAGTTTGGGTATGTGCATTATGAGTAACAAATTCGATTTGTTCATAATTGACATTATCATTATTCTAATAAAGTTTAGTAGTGCTACCATCCTTCTACATGGACCCAAAACAATATTCCTTATATCCATAACGCCATTCGAACTCCTTAAGGTGCCAATACAAAGATCCTCCTGCAGCGCACCGTGGTCCATGTATCCACCCTTTCCTTTCCGATGAAGATGTCGTAATCCGCGCGTACAAGAAAGGCAAAAGCTCAAACTCGAGGTAATAATGGACTGATCTGGGATACATCGGAGTAAGCTCCGTGGGTTAATAGCATTCCGTGGTTGTGCACGCGTATTCCCGTTGCTTGATGAGGCTTGTGTTACATCCGATGGTGATGATCGAGAAATTTAGGGCGGCGCGCGCATGACCTTCGCACGAATGATGAGGCTGAAATGAGTTAATGCTGGTGTTTTCGGTATAGCTATGAGTTGTGTTGACGCTGGGGCTGTATCTAGGCGGGAAGATGCTGGCACTGCCCACTTGCCGCCTGGAGCCCTGATGACTAGCTGGAAGGGCTGAAGGACAAAAATGTTGCGTTTGTGTTTTCGAAAGACATTGTCAGTGGGAGGCTAACAGCAATAAATAGGATTGCCATGCGATCATTCCTTAGAGAGACGTGCTTCCTTTGGTGGAGCCGTGGGTGGATTTGCTTCAACTGGAGTGATCGTGCCTGTAGTTGAGGCCTTGCCTGAAGAAGCCCGCCGCTTCACAAGGGTCTTTGTACGATTCTTTAGACCAGAAGCCAAAGTACGGACTCTGTGGTTCCAGTGTGCGAGTGTGTTGCAAGGCCCGCCGTGGTACCATTCCTTGACCGCAGTACCGAACGACCGCTTCTTGGGCTCAACGCATCGGAGCTCCAGTTCGAACATCTGGACTTTCGCACCCGAACGCGCAAGGTCGACCACAGGCTCTATGATGAAGTGGTTCCAGAGGTTGTACTCTCTCATTCTACCATTGGTTACTTGACGGTGCATTCGGTGATCCTTGAACATGTTCGCTTTCATTCTGTTGTTCCATCGAAAGAACATGAAAAGCTTCTCTTCGTTCGACCTTTCATATTCTTCTCCCTCATTGCTCCGGACAACGTGCAAGCCATCGCTACGGCTCAGGTCCTCTTTAGACGGGTTTTCGAAGCTGCATGAGTCTCTCCTGGGAGTGGCAAGGCACGATGCCGGGACAGGATCTCCTGCCACGCATTCTCCCCACGCTTTGAAATCTTGGACCAATTCTCTAGACATGCTAGATCGCAACTTGTCCCTCTTGTTGATCTTGGAACGCAATGATGTAGTCTTAGGTCCCCAGCCAAAGCATCTCCCGACCTTTGCTGCGGCTGAAGGCGGGCCCTGCAGAGTGATCAAGTCGAAGGATAGCTGTCTGTCGGTGGAGAGACTGACCAATGGGCTAACAGCTCGGTAGTTCAGGCTGATGGTCTGTATTTCCGGTGAGAGGACAAGATACTTGTATAAAGGCTCGAAGATAGGCGATTGGGGAGTCGCCCAGAGATGGCCCTCTGATGTGAGGATAACGGCAGCTCGTCGGTTGAATGAACAGGGCGACCATACAGTGAATCTAGATAGATCCGACATAAGATCGACTTCCTCAGAGATGCGACCCACAACACTCTTGACGGCGTGATAAGTTTTGGAGTGGTATACGATCGGCATCTTGAAATTAAGAATTATGACGCTTGTCTTAACAGGTTTAGGTTTCCAGGATCCACGACGGATGGCCTCGGTCTTGAAAGAGCATATTGCACATTCAGTGTGCAGCCCTGCACAAGACATTTTGTGTGGAAATCCGGTTTGGATGTGATGATTTTAAGTGAAGATGATTTGGGATCCGAAGTAACCAAGGCTGCAGTGTGGTCGACGTGGGAAACCTAACAAAGTCAGGAATTAGATGTAACGAATCACTCACTTTATTAAAGTCTTCCCCCAGTAAACAAAGATTAACTTTATGGATACAGACTTGATGAGAGCAATCGCAATAGTAACGGAAAGCGAGTGTGGTATTCAAGCGAGTGTATGGTCAAGGCAACCTGTAGGAGAGGAGGAGCGAGTGGAATGAACAAGAGCCGAGAGGCCAAAAGAGATGCACGTAAACGTCAGTGGGAACGTTTTAAAAGACCTTGGTCCCCGTGAAGCGGTCGTATCGATACTTTGCACCGCCCTGGTACATGTACATGTATACCTTTCTAGGTGCCCAAAAAGGGTAGTGGGCCCATGGTAGTCATCTCGTTGCCTAAAATAGAACACCAAATCCGCTTGGAACGAATGCGATGGGAACGACCATGCGATGTTTAGGGTTTCGGATCAAACTTGGTAGTGGGAAAGTCTTTTTTATCTGCACAACATTATTATAAGCATGTACATTGGAATACCTACTACTTATGCACTGCACGATATCTCGTCTGAACTGCAAGCAGGCACCCAAGCTAGAGGTGTAGGCGTTCGGTAAGCAAGTAGGTATAAGGTATAAGCTTTGATTTCGTAAATTGGTCTTTCAAGACGGGTTTTTTTGCCTCATCATGGTACAATGCTTCGTAATTCTGCTTCCTCCCTCAACGGTTCTTGTTGCTGTTGAGACTTTGCAAGGTGGGGTGCCGTTACCGAAGTCCCTGATCCGATGTCGTGGTAGGAAACGCTGTGTGGTACGTCGGCATGGTTGAGAACCTGGGGCCGAATCGATTACCAGTATCGGCTCTAAATAGGAACCATTTTTCATTAAGCACCCTGCCCACTGGTTTGAATTGCTTGATGAATGGCTGGTATGGGAAGCGACCCCAGTCCGATTGGTTTCTGGATCGAGAGATTGTACAATTGTTGCATGGACTCCGTAGCATCTTCAAGAAGACATATATCACCAAGACGACAACTGGATGGCGGATTCCTGGTTAGCCATGCAGATAGTGTTAGATTGTCGGATTATTTCGATCGTAGAACCAGTTCGAATGCTATTAATGACAACGTCCTATGGCATCCGTTCATTCTCGGCTTCTGTTGGGTCGCAGACCTTAGGTTCCTCATGATCAAGTGTCATCTTGTTCATCTGTATCACAATTATGCTACGTGAGATATTCTTGTATATTCCTATTGTGGGTTCAGTCATTTCACATCTACTGCTTTGGCTTCTTCAGAATCGTGTCTTGAGCGCCGAGTAGCATCAGATGTGTTTCTGATTATCTACCTCAACTGGCATAGACTTTTATCATACCTTTTTTTCCATCAATTTCTGGAAGCTGAAATAAGTGACAGACAGCTCCGGTTCAGCCTTAATCATCACATTGCGCACATTAGAACCACTATTTCATGTGAGCTCAACACCTCAGCAGTCTATTACTTGAGCTTTAGGGTGTTCTTCTACATCCTCGGGCTAACAACTGTTTGTTTTCGGCCTTACCAGTCAAACTTCCGAATGAATAATCCTACAACATATTGATCGAAGCTCCTCATTCGTGCTCCTCAAGCTATACTGTCCATTTCTCGTGTTGAGCCTTCGAGATAAAAGCTCGTTGCGAACGTAGATTCTAGATCTCTAGGCACATCGCTATCTCGAATTCAGATTGCGTGGATGCTGACTTGGTCCAGAAGGTGGGCCTGCGGGGCTTTCGGCTATTACCCCAGGTTGCGGATCCCCCGCATGAAATCATAGGAGACTGTACTGCCAGACTGCTTCTTAGGATGGTTTATAGCTCAAATAAGCCCTCGATCAAGTGCTTGACTGGAGGACATGTTCATGCTACAATCAGGCTGTCTTCGCCGCGTGGGCTAGGAGGAAGGCTCGGCTTGCCTCCTCCCCTCGGGGAACTCTCCCACCAATAACTTTATTGCTTGTCACTTGTCCACATGGCTTCCTCGACACTCACCAAGCCCCAGATCGTAGCCCAGGCGGCGACGACCCAGTCTCGTGTTCTTCCAGGCAGGGCATGTGAAGCATGCAATCGTAAGAAAACCAAATGCGATATGCGACGACCGTCCTGTGGTCTTTGCCTACGGACAGGCACTTCTTGCCGATTCCCAAGCACGCGGAAAAAGCCTCTACGCACGAATGCCCATCCGATGAAGAGTCAGGCATGCAGACCTAGCAACACTTTGTCAAATTTGCTTGAGCTCATCGATTCGGAACCATGTGTCAGTGAGGCTATTGATAATCTGCTGAGACAAGAAATCCCCCGGACCCCGTTGCGTGATCCTTTGGAAGAAACATCATTGCAAGACGACCAGCAGAGCCAGCATCATCGAAAGTCCAGCTGTAGCTCTTCAATTGAGCAGGTGACGAACCGATCTCAGCTTGAACAATCTAGTGAGCCTGCGTTTGAGGACGAAACTTGTTCTGACACGGCTTCTATCCACTCGCTCTCGAATCGAGTCAAATCACAAACGGCCCATCAACCTTCATCAGAGAATTCTCGATCGATACAGCCTCCAGTCTCGGCATCATTGGCTTTGGATCTGATTCGTCTCTTCTTTGTCAAGATTCAGCCATGGCTCCCACTATTCCACCGACCGCGGTTTGAGACGCGGTATCAAAATCTGTTCTCACAGTCATCGCTCCAACTGAGTACTCTCAAAACTGATGAGCGTTTTCTGCTATACAGCTTGTTCTCACTTTCTGCACGTTACTCCGTGCACCCAGACCTACAAAGTATCAATGGGAGCAGGCGAGGAGACGAATTTGCAGAGTATGCGAAGCAATTGTACCAAGGTCTGCGAGAGGAGCCAGAGCCTTCTTTCACCTGGGCTCAGGGCTGCGTTTTGCTGGCTTTCCACATATACACATCTGGCCCAACACATCAAGGGTGGATGCTTATTGGTGTATGTTCACGCTTGGTTTATGAATTTGGCTTGTCAAACCTAGATTCGGCAGATTGGGAACCCATCAACTCGGTCGAACACATCGACAAAGAGGAACTTCGTCGTGTCTGGTGGTCAGTATACGAGCTTGACATGTTCGCGTCCAGCATATCGCTGCAGCCTTACTCGATAGATCGCAAACAGATGGCCGTCAATTTGCCAATTACCGATGATATCTGGTTCACCAGTGCTGCTGCAGTTTCATCACCACTTGTTGAAGACGCCGGCCAATCATGGGAATCTCTGCGAAACAGCAATAATCAAGACGCAAGAGCTTGGTTCCTTGCTTCCAATAGCTTTATGGCACGTCTTGTTGATAATCTGCAACAAAAAGAACCGATGTCATCTGAGGAGGTACTCCTTTTGAGCAACGAGCTATTTTCTTTCAAGATGTCCCTGCCGAAACTGTTGCGGTTAGAACACGAGCAGCCATTGCAATGCTTATCAAATTCAACAGCCAATTGGATCATTGGCATACATCTGATGCTACTTACATGTTCATACATGATGAACAGCGTCACTCCGGTTGCCAGCGAGGCCGGACCTAAGTTTTCTCGACTTCGCACGCCTCCACAGCCAGTGTATGAACGAGCGATTGAGCTATCTCATCTTCTCAGACTTTGGGAGCCAGAATTGATCGCTACCTCGCACCCATTCTTTGCCTGTATGCTTGTGCGTGCTTGCTTCAACCAACAGGACAGCTGTCACAATAGTCCAATTGTGCGGTCTTGTTCAGACCTGGTGAAACTCATCCTTGCGTTGTATGCCAAAAAGTGGAGGCTTGGCTCAATCCTTCTCAGTATGCTTTTGCATTTGATGAATCATTACGTTTTGCTGATCGTACTACAGAATTTGCAGAGGGCGTTGAGCAAGGAATTTCACTCTCTGAGAAAGACAGACACACCATCAAGCAATTCTCTATATTTTCCTCAAGGCAATCGCCAGTCGACAGTCCCCACTCAATTGCTTCTAAGACAATGCAGACAGAAGTCTCCAATGTCCTGGTCGATACGAATCGCTTCGAGACGGTCGATAGTCAGCTTACCCATCTCCCACTGCCCAATATCTGGGATACGATGCAGACGCAGATGCAGATGATGAGCCCCGCCCAGATCTCGATGTATCCCGAACTATCGATTCAAGTCCCCGATAATGGCCACATGACGAACGATCTCGAATATTCGCCGTTCTTCATAGGATGTTCAACGCCTATTGATACATCTCTTCGCAATCAACTGATAGAAGCAAGCTGTCTACCAGTAACGGATTCGACTTTTAGTACATGACTCATTACCACGATGGAGAAGGTATAGGAGCGGATGTCAAGTGTATCTTAGTACTATTAAGTAGGCGTTATGTAATATATAAAAGGAGCAGTAGATATATTCAATTTGTAACTTAGCGGCACTAAAGTATAGCAGGATGGGTAAGGCTGTTCAGAGATTGCATGTAAAAGAAAGGAGATGAGGAGTGGTGAACACTTGCCCTGAGATTTTTGAGGTATAACTATTAGTCACATGGCATAAGAAGGAGTGTAGGCTGGAACCATGTAGATAAGTATGGGGTAAATGAAAACTTCGCGGGCAAATCGAAAACTTCTTCTGGGTGTCATGATTGTGTGACTAACGCAGAGTTTGCTTTAACAAGCTCCAGCTGGCTACTACGCGGTAGTATCGGAAAAGAAAAGGTCCCAGGAAAGTGCACCATGCCAAGCACGGCATTCGATATGTTCACCGTGAATCCGTCTGTGCTAGACAAGAGGATATAAACCCGCTCATTGCAGCATGTACTTTAACAGCCACCAAGGTTTAATGATTCATAGTTGAGCTTTTGGATTTCATTTGCTCCAAGTCATCTCTCAGCTATGTCAAATTCAAAGCCTGTCATTATATTCATACCTGGGGCATGGCATCCACCAGAGTGTTTTGCTCCAACCACAAAGCTTCTGTCCAATGCAGGATACACAGTCGACTTGATTCATTCGGCTTTATTAGACCCGCCAGAGAATGATGTCCCCACCACTTACTTCCCCGATGTCGAGCGTATCCAGGCACGCATGCGAGAAGCGATTTCCAAGGGCTACAAAGTTGTGCTCTTCGCACACTCCTTCGGCGGACTATCTGCATCAGCCGCTATAGAGGGATTTGAAGAACATGTCCAACACCTGATCCTCTGTGCGGCCTGGCTGCTTCCAAAAGGGTCGGCACCAACGGCGTTTGGGCCTGACCCACCGTGGTTCAAATTGAATGAAAATAAGACTCTTGTACTGCCGGTGAATCCTCAGCAGCGCTTCTACCACGATGTTCCTGAGAAAGAGGCGGAAAAGGCCATTGCGAGCCTCAAACCTTTTGCTTACCTACCGCTAACCACGGTGACGCCATTTGAGGGTTATCGAGCTGTACCCACAACCTACATCATGTGCACACAAGACCAAGCGCTATCATTGGAGGTCCAAGAGATGCAAGTGCGCGTGTTTGCGAAGGACAGTGGAATCAACACCGTGAAGCTGGATTCAAGTCACAGCCCTTTTTTTAGCATGCCTAGCAAGGTAGCGGAGGTCATTGCAGGATTAGTAGGACGCGAGCAAAGTCAAATCTAAAAGTGATGAATTGCGGCACACTCATTCCGGGTCGGGGCCAGATGATGAAGGAGAAAGCATATCATAGAATGAAGTAGCCTTACTTATCGTCATTTTTGAAATGCTGCCAAAGCTTCCACTTTGTCATGCTCAACATTCCCAACAGTTCCAGTGAACAACTGCTGATCAGTCGTTGCATATTCTTCAATCTTAACAGATGGTGATTTCTTTTGACCAACTGCAACTAATAACACCTCCTTGACTTCGGCTTCTCCCAGAGTCGATCCCTTCTGGCTTCGCCATGTGACGTGATCGTCGGGTCTCACCAATACGACATCTCTTTCCCAGATTTTGTGGACGTGATCTTCGTGTGGTAGATGTACTACCTTTAAGGGGATTTTCAGTGCGGCAGCCTGATCTCGGAACAGGTTCGCAGCTTCTCCATGCTCGGTGAAGTCAACCACAGTAAATTGCGGGCCTTGGCCAAAGTATTCGTGTATACTTGTCTTTCCATCAGCTAGATAGACATGTGGAGCGCGTGCTCCGGGCCAGGTCGACGGTATGTAAGCCTTTGGGTCCCAGACAGGCTCCACTGCGCCGTCTTCCTGTATCGCGATATTGGATTGATTGTAGCGATAGCCCATCTCGATGCCATGATCCTTGTTCTCTCCATCGAAAGTTTGGAGATGATTCGCAATATCCTGCTTCAGGTCCTCCCAATCTTGACCCTGGAACTTTGCTGAGTCATGTAGATTACGGATTGCAACTAATTCGAGATACTTGTTGTGCACACTCTGATGAACACCGGACATCTCAATGTTGCGACGCGCGACTGGTCGGCGTTCTTGTTCGTATGATGATAGGAGGTGTGGACCACCATACCCAAGTACCATAGCTCCAAGCTTCCAACCGATATCAAAACTGTCGCCGACAGCTGTATTCATCCCATATCCGCCGGTAGGGATGTTCTGGTGTGCGGAATCCCCAGAAAGGAAGATACGTCCTTTCTCCGAAATATATTTATCGGCGAGGTATATGTTAGGGCGCCATTTACTCTTTACGAGTATTTCTGTTATCTCAATCTTGTAAGGGGCAAAGTGACCCCCGAGTGCTTTATATACCGCCTCATAAGGGTCAATGTCGTCGACGTCTGTGCCAAGAGGAAACATCAGATGTACTGTCCATGTATCGACTTCGTCCTGGGCGATTATGACAGCGGCTGATGTAAAGAAGATGTGCCAAAACTGTCCTTGAGCGTGTAATCTAGCAAGATCGGGAGATTTAAAGTGCACAAGAAGGTTGACCCCAGGCCTGTATACACGATTAGTTTTTGCACGTACATTATTACAAGTTCATGACGCTTACACTGGACCGCCGATCAGCTGTGCACCAATCGATTTCCTCACACGACTGCCTGCGCCATCGCATGCAATGAGGTAATCTGATGTGACAGTATGGTGTTCACCTGCGGTATCCCTGAATTGAGACACAACGCCTGAATCGTTTTCCTCAAGCCCAATAAACTCCCAACCAAAGCGCGAATCAATTTTGGATTGCTTTTGGATATGTGGTTTCAACCAAGCTTCGAAGATAGCCTGCGAGCATCGTTGATATGGTTGACTCGACATCGAGCCATCGTTCTTCTCCCTGATGGTTTTGCGCCATTCATCAGGTGATGGTAGATCCTGTCAAAAGTTCAGTTCCAGCGCATTTTTTAAAGATTGAGTGTTGGTCAGTGTACCCATTTCGTGATTAGCTCCCCACCAGGAGATAGTCCAGTGCTGAATAAGACATCAAATGAATGGTGCTGATCAACACCTATTCATGATTAACAAAGGGGTCCAGGTGCGGTCTGTGATACTTATTGAGTACTAACCAACTTCCCGTAGCCCCTGGTCAACACCCAAACGTCTCAGTATTTCCATGCTCCGACAATTGGTGACGTCCATCTTGGGCCACTTTGTGGTGTCCAAGTTTCGTTCTAGCAGCATGCACTCAACGCCTTGTACAGACAGCTGAAGTGCTGCAATCAGGCCTGCTGGTCCAGCACCAACAATCACGACCGGTGTGCGATACTTGTGTGAAGACTGGTTGAAGAATCGTAAGTGTGTGCTCATGCGAGTATTAGTTTCTAACGTACCATATTTACTTGCTTTGTGACCTGTAAAGATGCTGATTTGAGTTTGTTATGTGATCCGAACAGGTCCCTCGTGCAGGGTCGGTTTTGGAACTACAAAGTCTCGCGTTTTTCAAATGAGTGACGACCATGTTAGCTATTTATGATATTGTATCGAAATAGAAGATCTGGGGCTCTGGCATACGAAGACAGTGTCTGTCGTATGTCATTATTCAAGGCTTCTGTGAGCGTCCCGGATCACGGAGCACCGAGGACGGTCACCGGCAATCACCGTGATATGCCGGCTTCATACTTAATTTAAGATACTCGACAACGATACAATGCAAAGCTGCGCAAGTAGTTCTGACATTATAAATCAAAGCTTCAGTGTCACACATAATGGCTGCAAATAATCCAACAGCAACGGAGAGCCGGCTGCCGGAACTGGGGAGGATGTAAGTCAGCAGGGCAATGGGCGGTAAGGCACGAGGGTATTCCCATCAGGTGTTGCATAACCTTGCAGTGTGCTGGAGACAATTTTATTGGCTGCTGCTTGGTACCACATTACCAATGATTGTAAATGAAGCAGATACAACGTTCTTCTGTTTACTTCTCATTATTAAGCGGATTGTAATTCATTCTCGAACCACTTCATCACGTCTATCGGGTCGCTGAAAAGAGCAGCCGAAGGCCTTGTCGGATTGTAACCTCAAAGCACATATGAATACTTCAAGCCCAGCCGATTTCATGCAGATGTTTTGTGAATGAGCTGTTCTAATTGAAATTGCTTGACTCCGCATCGCGTTCTGGCTGCTTTGCGCTGTCCTGTATGTTTTAATTAAGGTCGTGATTGTTAACAGAAACAGCCCGCATTCAGTGCTGTCAGCTCTTCCCATAAACGGACAAGTATTTGTACAGCACCGCTGTTACGTGGTCAGTAGCTGCTTTTGGGAATTTGAGTATTGTCAATAAACAATACTGAACAAGTGCCTAGCCTTGAAAGCACTATCATCTTCTATCACCATAGAAATAGAAGTAATCCAGTAACTCTAGCTAAACTACCCTGATACACATAGGCCTAAGTAGTTCTAAATGTGCTATTAATGTTTACAATACTATACTTTGTTTTGTATATTCTACTTTCATACTACTTACTATTACTTCTTATAGGGAATGCCAACGGGTCAGGCGGTCGGCCAGATCTCATGTGAGATGGTGTAGACCAGTCACAGTAGAGGGATCTCCATCCCGATCCCAAAGCGGACCCCACGTGCATCCCTCAAAGTGGCGGCGCGACGCCAAGCCTTTCATATCAAGGGATCTCATCTACTCGTATCCTCATCTAACCTGTCCTTTCTTATATTACGCCCTTTTCCCACTCTTTTTCTTGTTTCCTTGCCTATTCAGTCTCTTCACTGATACCCATCCACACTCGGAGAGCGGTCCAGCTCTCACCGTCCCTTCCAGCATGCCTGGCGAACGACCGCTTTTGGCCAACCGAGCATCCGACGAACTTTCGAACGGTCGCGACCTCGCCGAAGAAGATGCCCTCCTGACCGGCCAACCTACGCAGCGCGATGGTCCTCGAACATGGAAGTTCTGGCGAGAGCTAGGTCTCTTCGTCTGGGCCGTCCTAGCAACTACCCTTGTTATCATCCTCGCCGTTATCTATCAAAAGTCACAAGATCCTAAACACACCAGTCCTCATCCCAACGGAAAGAGGAATCTTATATTCATGGTTAGCGATGGCATGGGTCCGACAAGTCTTAGCCTTACGAGAAGCTTTATGCAGTATCAAAATGGCGAGCCATGGAGCAGACAATTGGTTATCGATCAACACATGATAGGGCAATCGCGTACTCGCTCAAGCTCGAGTCTGGTCACAGACTCGGCTGCGGGTGCGACGGCCTTTTCTTGTGCTTCCAAGAGTTACAACGGTGCTATTTCTGTAACGCCAGATCATGAACCATGTGGGACTGTGCTCGAAGCCGCAAAGAAGGCCGGCTACATGACTGGCTTGGTCGTTACTACTCGGATTACAGACGCAACACCCGCATGCTTCGCTGCACACGTCAACATGCGATCAGAGGAGGATCGCATTGCAGAACAAATGGTTGGAGATTATCCGTTGGGTCGCGTTGTCGATTTGATGTTAGGAGGAGGACGCTGCCATTTCTTAGCCAACACCACCGAGGGCTCATGCCGGGCGGATGATAAAGACGTCATTTCATTGGCGAAGAGCAACGGTTTCAATTACATTTCCGACCGCAAGGCATTTGACGATTTAAAGGGTGGAAAGGCACTGGAATTCCCCATGCTAGGGCTCTTTTCCCCAACCGACATTCCCTACGAGATCGACCGCCGCAACGAAAACGATATCTACCCATCTCTCGACGAAATGGCCGAAGCTGCGCTCGTCGCCCTCAGTGAGGCAACTAAGGATAGCGAAAAGGGTTTCTTCCTCATGATTGAAGGAAGCCGTATCGATCACGCTGGTCATCACAACGATCCCGCAGCCCAGGTACATGAGGTCCTTGCCTATGACAAGGCCTTCTCAACCGTACTCGAGTTTTTGAAGAATGATCCTACTGAGGGTATCATGGTTTCTACATCCGATCATGAGACCGGTGGTCTTGCAACTGCGCGACGTACGTAACCCCCACCCATCACTTCATATTGAATCAGTGCTAACAAGGTTCCAGAGCTCCATGCAACCTACCCCGAATATCTCTGGTACCCCGGTGCTCTCGCCAACGCTACCCACTCCGCCGAACGTCTCGATCTTGAATACAAGGATTACCTAGAGACCAGCCATCCATCGACTTCCGACAAGGCCGAATTCGTCCGTAAATCCATCTCAGAAGGCCTAGGCATCAAAGACTTCGCCCAGGAAGAAGTCGACAAGCTCCTCACGGAACCAGACACCGCTCTCTACCAATACGCCGACATGATCTCCCGTCGCAGCCAGACGGGCTGGTCAACCCACGGCCACTCCGGCGCGGACGTGAACATCTACTCGAGCGACCCCAAAGCCGCACTTGCCCTCGTAGGAAACCACGAGAACACCGAAGTCGGCGACTTCCTCCGCAACTACCTGGGTGTGGACGTCGACGCCATCACCGAGGAACTCAAGCAGAAGGGCGCGAGCCTGAACGTACAAGCTGCCGACGGCTCAGAAGTCAGCTGGATGGGTCCGATCCCGGAAGACGGCCAGCGACTCGACGGCCAGACCCACCTCGCCAGCTACAGTGGCGATTTTAGGAAGAGGCATCTCGTGCATGGTAGAGGTTGCGATTGCGAGCATTAGGTCTAGTCACGTAGGATTCGTTACATATTCGAAGTTAATCTTTTCGGTTTCGCATTGGCGCATGTCTATTTGGCGTTATAGTTGAGTTCTTGGGTAGCTCTGGTCATTTGTATAGACCACATGCTTTGTCTGTTTACACTCATCGAGCAATCATATACGTTACTGTTATATATAAGATACCTAAATCACATCCTCCCTCCCTACGGGGGGAACTATTATTCACACTAAACATCGTTTTGAATCGGACTCTAATGTCCTTGCATGTGCATTCCAATACCATCAACAAGCCCCCAGAAATAAAATTCCGATAAGAGCGTTGGAAACTAGTCTCAGCATTGCCGAAATGGTACATCTGCGTAACGGCATACGCCATCGTTACAATCCTAGTGGGAATTCAAATGTGAAATGCAATGTACCTACATATTTTCCTATGTAGTATCTACTCTAGTGGATTCCGTACATGTACGTGTATGGGTCGTGCGACGGGATAGATTATGTTAATGATTATATTCGTTCTTTAAAGTCTGAGTTTGTAGTTAATTTTGGAAGGGACTAGTGTAGTGGTTATTTTATTGATCGGAACGTCAACACACTTTTTGACTATCGGGACCTCGAGAAGGATTGAGTAAAAGCTATACCACGGTTCCTATGACATATAAATAGATCGTCGAACTTGGGTTGTGGTTCCGTGGTTGTGGCAGTCAACAGGTAGAGTCACGTCGAACACACAAATCACGCATCCGCAACACAGCAAAATGAAGATTATCAACTGCACATTTTTGTCTCCACAAACCCCTCACTAAATAAGACAAAGCTATAAGACACATAATAGGAAGAGTTTAATACAAGGCTTCGATGGATTGATGAAAAAGAGAGGAAAAGGAGGAAAAAGGTCAACCCCAAAGAAGCCATTCTCGGTTCTGCTGCTTTGCACCATGAACAAGATACTATTGTTTACAAAAATCCCCCAGAAAGATGAAAAAAAAAACGCCTGATTTGATGCTTTGGTTCCCCTGCCCTTTCCGTTATGTAAAATTTCCACGAGACACGCGGACGCATATGTGACTGCTCGACCCACAAACTCACCCCGTTCAGGGCAGTTGCATCCCCAACATTGGGATGTAATTCAGAAAAAGGAAATATTAGGAATTGTTTACTTTTTTTACTCAAACGAGTTGTCCCGATCGACCCATACGTCTTCCAATTCGGCAAAGTTCTTGAAATGCACGGGGCGGTGGATGCTGTCGTAGAACTTGACAGGGGTGTCCAATTTGACGTGCACCGGCTTCTTCTCGATGTTGCCGAACACGCTTCCAATAAAGCTGTAGTTCCACAATCCATCCTCTGGCACGAGGTAGTAGCCCCGGATCTTGTCAGACAACAGGAGTTGGCACTTGTCACCGAATGAGGTCGAGAAACCGGCCGGACTGTCGGACATGATGTCCTTGTTTTCGGCACCCCACTTGTAGCCATTTGGTGTTAGGGCCCACGCGGCCAGAGAAACAGAGCCAGGGGTGAATGAGACGGTCATGGTGACTGTCTTCTTGTCCCAGCTTGCGTGGGTGTTCATCAATCGCGCGTGTTGGGTGACATCGCTGGCCTGCATGTATGGAGGCTCGTTGCCGCTGACGGTGTGAATAATACCCAATGGCTCAAGGTCGTTGAGATACTCATGCTGAGGCAATTGCTTCGGCAACTGTACGTCGCGAGTACCACCAACTTGAGGAATCATGACGATGGTAACGATTTCCTTGACTTGGTCGTTGTCTGGTGGCGATTTTCCGTAGAGGTAACCAGCGACTTGGTGTCGCAAGTCGCCGATCGTGATGAAACGCTTCAGAATGTTCTTGGGCATGACGTAAGTGTAGTGACCCTCTTCCTTGACATCCTCGGAGTTGATGTAGATGTTGTTGGCACGAGTGCGGAGGTTGGATGTGGCCACAGCGCGGGTGCGCCACTCTGTCTTGGAAGCAAATGAAGCCTGTTCGTACTGGGACGTAGTTGTGACGATGATTTCTTCACCGTGTACATTCTGTGTCTTTGTGGTGACCGCAGTAAGTTGCGCCTGCTCCTCCTTCTGCTTGTCGATCTCTGCAGCTTGTTGACGCTGCATGGATGGAGCAGAAATCTCCATACCCAAGATGATGTCACGCACTTCACTGCTGGTGAGCGAAGAAGTGTTGACATTGTTCTTCTTGCCATAGTCATTCAAGATCAAATCGCGGAGTTGCACCTCGACCTTAATCCAGTCTTCGTCGGCGAGCGTGGGCCAGATGTGATGTTCTTGTGTGATCACTGTCTTGTCAGGACGCAACAACAGCTTCGTCTTGTCCTGATTAACGTGAAGTGCACGAAGGATCAGGATCAAACGAGAGAAGGCAGTGTACGAAGAGATAGTCTTCAGCCATTCATCGTAGAGGTTGAACAGAACCATTTGGGGGCCAGTGGCACGAAGGATCATGTCACCGAGCTTCTCTACCTTCATGGCGGCTTGGAATGGCAACTGCAACTCGGATGCGCGAATGGAGATATTCGGGAAATCAAGCAAGTGAACCTCGAGGGGATCGAGCAGACCCTTTCGTGTTACGATAAGCTGCTTCGGTTGTTCTTCCACGGGCAATGACCGGATGAGAGCGGCCACTTCTTCGGCAGTCTTCCATTTGGCCAACTGTCCGAGACGCTTCTGGCCTGCCCACACACTGGTATGGATAATCTTCAGGAACAGCTGTCCAGTACGAGGATTGAAGATGAAGATAGCACCGTTAATTGGCTTCGTGGTCAAGTTACCCTCGAATGTCTTGTGAATAGTGACACGGTAGACATTAGTATCGTCGATGAACAGCTGAATCTGGTTGCTGAAGAGTTCTGAGTAGTTCTGAGAGTTGAGGAATTCCTGGTTGCTTTCCGAAGCATACAGCTGCAAACCCTTGCGGATACGTTCACGCAGAACGTACAATGCGGGATTAGCCTTCATGATCTTCGCCATGGCTTGCTGCACCAATTGCTTCAAGCCAGGGAAATACATTCCGTAAGCCGAGTAAAGGTTATAGGCGAGATCTATAGCAATCATGAGACCGGTAGGCGAAGGATAGATACTCTGAGAGTCGCCACCATAGTCGAGGTACTTCGCACGGACATATCGTTCAATGTCATGAGAATCGTAATCACCATATCGTAATTGGACATCCACCCAGAATTTGTTCGTTGTGGTCGAGCTCATTGCATCCTTGGTGTCGTAGAGCATGGAAGGTGGAGAAACGCTCCATTTGTGGCTGGCGAATAGTAGAATATCGGCAGCGGAACTGTTCATCTTGTATGATTTACGGGGGTGAATAGTCTCCTTCTGAACTGTCTCGATACCCAAAGCCTCCAGCTCCTGATCGAAGACTTGACACAAATCCATGACCACAGACTCGTGGATCTTCTGCCACAAATGGGCTCGGAAGATTTGGATCAAAGAAATCTTGAGGGTTGGGATCTTGCCGTGCAAGAAAATTCCCGTTAGATCGAGTTGGACTTGGAAACCCACGTAAACGTTGGCTCGGTTGATAGTCGGCGACCACCACAGCGTGAAACGACGATTAGGGATTTGGTTCAAACCGGAACGTTGGGCATTGGTGAGCTTCTTGAACTTCATCGACTCCTCGAAACCACTGTCATGAGTTAGTATACCAGAATGTAATGGTGAGGCACTTGTAGTACGAACCTTGCTTTTTCCCAGAAAAGTCCCTCCCACGATGGGAACGCTGTAGCCTTGAAAAGGGTGTGTTCAAGAATTGTCTCCACACCACCAAGTGCTTGAATGACGTCAGTTCTATATGCGTTCAAATTCCAGAGTTTACCATCATGGCGTTGTGAAGTCCACCAGAAGGGATTGCTCTTCATGTGCTGATAGATCTTAAATTCGGTTCGAGCTCGGAAACCCTTATCAAAACTGAGCGTGCTGCGATCCTTTTGGAAGAGAGTGTTGATACGGGGTAGACCTCGATCCCAACTATCTTCAAGATCCTCAAGGGTCAATCTTCGGTTTTGTTGGTTGGCCTCCTGTCGTTTCTGAGAGTATTCCATCCAGACACGCTGAGAGTCGATGAACTCCGATTCCCAAGGAATGATGTATCGGAAAATGTTCGGAATCAACGTCTCCTCGTCGTGAGACATACCGGCTCGGTAATGTGTGACACCGGTATCGGTCTGTTTTGACCAGCGCTTGTCGCTAGTTGGGATAAGGATGTGGGATCCGGAGATCATTCCAAGACCACCAAGCTCTTTAGGCGTATAGAAGACAGCAGGAGGGAAACGTGAAGGCATCTTGGAGTTCAAGCCAATCTTGACTCGAGTCTGGATCTTGGTCTCGCACTTGACAATAGTGTCCAACAGGTTGACAGTGGACACTGCGGCCTCTCGGTAGTAAGTGAACAAGGCGATGAGGGTGGTGTTCCACTTGTTCGCAATCTTCGTGAATGTCGTAGAGCCGGAGGACATCAGAATCTGGCGAATGCGGTTGTTGAACTTTTGAATGTCCTCCTCGGTCACTTGTAGGAAGGCATGTGCAGTGCGCTCCTTGGTAGCATTATCTACCAGTGACCAAACACTATCCTTGACAGGGAACTCCTCAGTCAAATTGCGAATCTTGGGCAAGATGCGGACCTCAAATCCGCACATGGAAAAGAGAAGGTTAGGGTTGTCTCGACTGTATACACTTGCGAATGTATCATCCCATTCAATGGTAGTTACGGATCGAGGAAGTCGATTCTTCAAGTCCCAGAAGACTGCACGACCAAGGTTGACGTCGTGTCGCATAAGACGCATCCTGGAGTCGCGAGGCCAGCATTTCTTGTTGCGATAGCCGATGACGTTTTCGAAGTTGGGATCTGGCTGTTCTGTCAAGAAACGTTGGATGAGGTCTCTTGATTCTTCTGCAGTGAACCTAAAGAATACCCAGATGCGATCGATGTATCGTGTGTACAGACGAATTGGATGTCGAACTTCGGTATCCTTGTCTTTGAACTGCAGGAAGTCGTTAGGGTTCTCTGGTGCTCCAGCAATTTCATTTGCTCGCTGGAGGCCCAAGAGCAAGATATCCAACACCAAGCCGTAGTATTGGAAAACAAAGGCAGAGAACTGCAGACCACGAATCATACCGTAGGTATTAGTGTGGTTCATGTCCTTGTAATTGAGCTGCACATTGTTCTTCGCAGTGATGTAATCCGCCAAGTTGTGATCCATGATCAGCCTGAGAAGTCGATTCAGCATCGTGATATCAATCTTCTCGTACACTTTGGACAATTGGGTCTCAATCATGACATTGCATTCGCCATCTTGGTATTCCCAGACCTTGTCCAAGTTGTTGATTCCTTGCGCCCACTTGTACGTTAGAAGGGGTGGCACTTCAGAATCGGAAGGCTTGATCCAACCAGGGAACAAATGCCTCTGATCAGCTTGGTACCAGAGGTATTGATCAAGATATGCATCTGTGATCTTCTCCATAGGCTCGATATCATATACAGGATTGATGGTGTTGTAGTTGTCGTTCATGTCGATGCCCACTTCCTTGAAGGCACGTTGGGTGAGAAGGAATCGCTTAATCCTGGCAAGTGTTGTGCCTGGTGAATCATAAGCCTGCTCAATGAGAGCAAGCTCCTCACGCTGGCTCTGATTTAGACGACCCTTGACCGAATAAGCTTCGCGAAGACGTTCCAGAGCGAGGATAAGAATCTTGGTGTCGTGTTTGTACGAAACGCTGGGGAACGGAATTGGCTGGAACTTTCGTGCCTCTAGCCAGTGCACCATGGTGGTGTAGATGGCGACAGCCTCCTCAGAGGAAACGTAAGGACCGTCCTTCATGTAGTTGTGTTGTCGCTCTTGCTCGGCCTTCAGCCACAATCTAGTCAAACGTCCCAAATTCTTCTTTGCAACTGTCTTGTCGACTGTAGCACCTCTTCGGATACGCTCGCGGTTGTAATGGGCGACTGAAATCCACCAATCGGCTTTGCTCTTGACGTATCGAAGAATGATGTTCTCAATAGGAGCGGGAAGACCAGGCACCTTCCACGGGATGTTACTCTTCCAGCATCGCCACGCTTCTGAAAGATGCTGCAGTACAGTATTCACCTTATTCTGCTTGATGCCCTCGGGCATCATGTCCATGAGATCAGTCATGACGGCGGCTCGTAGTTCCAGATCGAAATGGGACTCAACTCGCTGCTTGGTGACCGTCTTAGCAACACCCTTGCTGTGACGTCCTTCGAATTGACGAGATAGCAAATTGCCAAGCCAGCGCTCTAGAAGAGGAATGATACCGCGCATGAAGAACAACCATACACGCCATGCAGGTGCCCAGAAACCACAACCAGGACCCTTACCGACAGGACCCGAGTTGAATCGGTAGTAGATGAGATGCTTAAGATCCTTGCAAGATCGAATCTGATGCATCAACTTGTACTTGTATCTGTACATTCCCGTCAACTGTCCAACATGGTTGAAAGCGTACAAAATGCCATCAGCGAGTTGGAATGCGTCGATATTTCCAAGACGATATTGAACTTGGGCGTCTACAATGAGTTTCGTAAGGCGGAGGATTTCACGCATGAGATGGAAGGCGTTTCCGAAACGTGACTTCTTTCGCTCCTTGGTCGTCAATGTCTTGACTGGCTTCAGATTGAAGTTGTAATCAAGATGAAGGTAGGTAAGATTCTTGCGGTGAATCAAGAGGTTGAGCATATTGTAACCCTGCCGACACACCTGTAGACCAGCCTCAACCCAATCGACCTTAGTTTGCTGGAAGAATTTTGTGGTCTTCAGCGTTCGCATCAAATTCTGCTTGTTTTGTGCCTTGGGCTGTTTCTTGTGGAGCTCATTCAAGACGTATGTCTTCAGAAGTTTCTGGTATGACACTCGAACCTTGACGGGCTGGTTTGCGGGGACATGCTCCAGGTACCACTGCTTAACAAGCGGTACATCCTCGGCTCTGACCATTTTACCAGAGCGCTTATCGAAAGGATGAGGAGCCCACCACAAGGCGATCGCGGAAGCCGTTTCAGTGGTATAGAGCTCCTCGTCGGCCATGAATGGTTCCATATCGTCTGGCAGTTCAAAGTCATCGTCTTCATCGTTTCCATAACCAAAGACTTCGTCCTCATGGCTGACAGCAAGATTCTTCGGCGCAACTGCGCGCGAAGATATCGGATTGATGATTGGATCAAAATAGAAAGCCGGAAGACTGGGGTCTTCAGCCCGCACGTAGACGACTTGAGGATGGGAGTACCATGCTAGCTTGACACTGCGGGGAAGCGAGTTGTAGAGGAACGGGAATGTAACGCGGTATTCTGTACGGATGGGAGCGCGGAAAATGATGCGGTCGATGGCGTTAAACTCTCCGAAATCTTCGTCGTTGGGATCAATATCTTTATACAACGGCTCGAAACGTGGACCACCCGGAATTGCAACGTTTAGAGCTTTCGCTGTAAGAAAGCTGTCCATATCGAACATGTGGAAGTAGTTCTTGTCGACAATGTCGCTGAGAAGTTGTCGACTAAGTCGGTACAGATTGGCCATCTGAGGGAGTGTGAGATTCCACTCCTTGTAACTTGGGCCATTGACGTGTGACGTATCGAGCAATGGTCTGTGGTCGTAAAACCATTCGATAACCGGTGAGTCTTCATCCTCATCAAGTTCTAGCTGGATTGGTTCCAAAGGCTCGACATCCTCGATGTTCTCCGAATAAGACATGGGCGGCTCTTCGTCATCGAAAGGGGGAAACCTCATGCGCTTGAAGTGCCGTCGGTCGCTCTTCTCTTTCCGCATGGCCAACCACATCGCAGCCCACTGAGCATGGAAGACTGGCTCAATAACGCGCGGTACCTCATTGACGAGTGTCAAGCAACCGTTGATGTGGTAAAGAACCTTCACGTCTCTCCTGCTCTCCCATGGCATGGGCATGTTCTCTAACAACTTCAAAACCGCATGTGGCATGAACTTCAAGGCACCCAAGTAGCTCCTCTTATCACTAGTGAACTTCTTTTGTGACACATCGCCAATATCCTTGAAAACCTTGCGCAGATGCTCCGGTGGCATGTCGGCCTTTTGGGTCTCGACGAAGCCAGCCTTCCGCCTCTCGCCGAATCGCTGGCGTTGTTGACGAAGCCATTCCTTCTTCTTCTGACTGAACTTCGCGACATTTGGATCTGAGGGAGGACGGACGCCTGGTGGAGGAGGCGGCGCGGCGATACCTGGTGGCGGAGGTGGCGGCGGAGGAGCAGGAGTATACGCTGAGCCTGGGGGTCCAGGAGGTGGAGGAGGAGGGGGAGGAGGGGGGGGAGGAAAGGCCATCGTGACAGGAAGGTCTTTGGGAAGGTATCAGCTTTGAAATGTAATATGGAGTGACTGGGGAGCTCGACCAGAGATGGGAACTCCAGTTGTCGTGAAGCTGTAAACTAGGAGCAAGCTCCGCGTTCACGTGCGCGCTGATTGACGCGCCAAATAGATTAATCGCAAGCCGGACTAACGCGCGAAGATGAGGATGTAGATTGACGAAGTTTTCCTGCACTTCGCGCGATGGAAAAGTGATGTTGCGACAGGAGGCGTTCTGCGAAAAAGTATGGAGTCGCGACTTGACGGGATCTTTTCACGGGCGCCAGTCACGTGATATCCTCGAATGGCTAGCGTGAAACTGGGGCTCGCAATCTCACAAAAGTTCCGCAGAATCGGCTTACCACAAGTGGGCGTTTTTGCCATTAGCGAATTGGAAGCATTCGAGACGTGCAACGAGTACCAGATTGTTCCCACAATTCTTGGATGAGTACGGAGTAGCACTCGTAGCTCTAGGTACGCAATGCTCACTTACAAAGAAACTCTACGAAATCATCTTTATATTATTTCAACAATTACATCGGTATACTTGTTTCTAGGGTGGATCATGCAGTAGTACAATTAGAAGTGTATTCTCTTGTACAGCCATAGCCCGAAGATAGGTAAGGTCACACGTAGAGATCCGAGACCAAGATTATGTTATGGGATTCACAGCACATGATACCAAGTTTTCAAATAGTGAATGTACTTTGCAGTCGTCGTAAGATCGTAGGCTATCGAGATCAAGCGAAGCGTACCAATCTCTTCAAAGCACGATATTGCGACTGCACTCGATCCGAGCAGGAGACTCGAGAGCGATTGATAAACATACCAATCGTTAATGAACCTCCTCAATTCCCAAATGTTCGAACTGGTGAGCCTTCAATGTTGAAACATTTGACATCGGTAAAATCCACGTTCCCGACTAGGCAAGGTCAGCAATTCTTGGATACCAACTAAGCCTGGAGTAGCCTAGCGTTCTTTCTCGCGGTTTTTTGACTTGGCAGCCATCCTTAGCGAGCCACACTGGATTTTCGACTTCACGCGAAAACGCTCATTGACAACTCCATCACATCCCGCCCGGTAAGTAATTGCTCTGCCCTTTACACGAAGCAAAGTGAACATCCGTAAACTAATATATATAACTTATAGACGTAGGTACCCTTATTCCTCCTTGCGCTCCGCCCGTTCGATACTTCGAGAACTCTTCTAACCACGATATCGCATCTAGAAATCTTCGCCTCTGATTCTCCGGGAACACAGCCAGGATGCCTTCCAACAGACTCACCTACGTACGCATCCCCGTCCCCTGAATGATGGACACGATAGTGCCTGGAATTGGATGTATGAAAGCTGACGGAATGGATACAGCGCCGACGGGCTCCCTACAACACCCGCTCCAACAAGGTCCGCGTTATCAAGACCCCTGGAGGCGAGCTCCGATACCTTCACATCAAGAAGAGGGGAACCACCCCCAAGTGCGGTGTAAGTTTTGGATCTGCCTGAGGAGTGGAGGAGGAAATGGCTCACGATGTTTTCAGGACTGCGGCACCAAGCTCTCCGGTCTCCCTGCTCTCCGCCCCCGCGAGTACGCCACCATCAGCCGCCCCAAGAAGACCGTCCAGCGCGCCTACGGTGGTTCGCGATGCGCCAACTGCGTCCAGGACCGCATTGTCCGTGCTTTCTTGATTGAGGAGCAGAAGGTCGTGAAGAAGGTGCTCAAGGAGTCGCAGCAAAAGAAATAAGCGATTGATGATTGATGGAGGAACGGATGTCGAAAAACAGGGGCCATCGGTGTTTATGTGCATTATGGGCATTCCCAGGTTCAGGCCAGCTTCATTAGGGTTCAATGAGATCATGGCGATTTCTGCATCATACACAAACGTCTACAGGGACGTAGCTGAATAGGACCAAAATTTCACCGACGCGCCAGTGTCCAAGTGATCGATGACGGATGCGAGTCTTGGGACAGTGAACCAGTCGCTTTATCATCCCGTTCGAGAGCGCACAACGCCCGAACGAGAATGCAAATGATGTTGTACTGACTGCAGGTGCATACTTTTACACTTTTAGCATCGCCTGACTCTGTTCTCATGCCGGAATGCTGCTCCCATATCTGACAATATGAATGATAGCCAATGGTGGTCTACTCACGCATGAGTGCTGCAACCTTCATCATGAATCTCTCGCCAGGCATGGATGTCAAAATGCGATATATGCCGGGATTGGTCCCACATCGATGTCCTCGAAGTACATCCCAATATGATCGCATTTGGAGAGCGTAGAATGATCAGCTAAGTTTGTATGCCGAATGAATGCTCCGAGAGTGAATCTATGTCGATTACTCCGTACAGGCTTGCCTACTGCAGCCTCCACACCTATCAAAATGACGTTGAGTCACATTGGAACAATCGATGCTGTCCAAACTTGAAATGACTGTTCTAAGGAAATTCTATTCATAGTTGATTACGTCCCGTCTGGCAGCGGGAATAACGTGACTCGGGGGAGATGGGATAGGTTAGGCGCCATGAGCCGTACGGAGTACATAATGATCTCTTTCGCGCCTTTTCCGTTCACGGTATGAACTCCATACGAATGATTTGTTTGGATCTTAAAGGGGGTTTCGCCTTCCAGTGTTGCTGCAGTCCAGCACTCGCTCTCTGTTGCTGCTGTTGCTGCTGCCGTCTGCCATTACATGCAGTAGGGTGAGCAATAGCAATTGGACAACCCCGAATACGATCGCTAGCCGAAGCCAACGAAGAGGACGACGACGAGAACGACGACAATAACGATTACTGGCCTCGGGAAACGAGTCTGAGCCTGGGCGTGGGTGGTGACTGGTCGCGCGAACGCATCGCATTACGTCTTTTTCCCGCAGAGCAAAAATTTCGGACAGCAGGTCGTGGTTGTCGTTCGTTCATAAAAGGCTACTCACCCTTCAGGTTTGGCGTGAGCCGATCGGACTTCAGCGCGTGCCCGCCCCGCCAGCCTCCATCGCTGCCCACCTGAGCTCTCCCAGCGATATCGGTGCAGCAACAAGGGCTCAGGATTCACTTGCGCAGAAATGCTGTCCATGTCCCCGACCACGCCCGGCACGCAAGGAGCTCAACAGCTCAGCTATGCGAACAGCCCTGCCAGTGGTCGGCCCAATGCGTTCAAGAGACCAGCGTCGAGCGACGACGAGGCCGACGTTGGTGACAATGGCCGTCAACCCTCGAGCAGGAAGAACACCGCCGTGAAGCGCGCCTGCAATGAGTGTCGGCAACAGAAGGTTCGTAAATTGCTCTCGATAAGATAGATGATCCAAAAGTGGTCATGTTTCACGCGAAGCGTCGCTGACAGCTCCCCCACAGCTCAAGTGCAACGTCCAGCAAGATCCTTTTAAGAGCTGCGATAGGTGTTTGAAACAGCGCCTGCGATGCGTCATCGAGCCCAACTTCAAACGTGTGGGCAAGCGGAATAGGAACGCCGAGATGGAAAGGGAGATGGAAGATTTGCGGGAACGATTGGCATTCTATGAAGGCAAAGGCGCTGCAGCCGGCATCCCCATCCAGTCGCAACAGCAGCAAACTACCCTGAATCCACCACCGGAAAACCATACATTTGGCACGGGATCAATACACACGGAGGAAGACAATGCGTTCCTTCAATCGCAACAGGAAGCCGTGGCGACGTCGCTGCTGGACTTGCGCAGCGGATCTCCAATGTTCCACTCATTAGGCGAAGTGAGACTTGCACCCGCGCAGGTTAACGAGCTATTCGCCGAATTCTTCCAGAACTATCACACATTTCTACCATTCCTCGATCCCGTCCGGTCGCCGGACGAAGTACATTCTCAGGATTCAAGACTTCTCTTCTGGGCAATTATCAGTGTCGCAGCCCGTCATTACGGCGCGGATGATAATTTGTTAAGCCGGCTCAAAGAACCGCTTACGGATTTGATTTGGGAAGCGATCAAGAAGTCCCCGAATCATCATGTGGTCAAGGCATTATGTCTATTGTGCACATGGCCCCTTCCAGCGAGGACGACAGTTAACGACCCAACGTTTATGCTTTGCGGAGTGATGATGCAGATCGCAATGCAGATCGGCCTGCACCAACCGACACATCCACAAGATTTCTCGAGGACAAAAGTTCGGCTACGAGAAGAAGACATCCATGATCGGTTACGGACTTGGGCGGTTTGCAACATTGTAGCGCAGACGTATGTTTAATGCCCTCTCATTTGTCTAAGGTCTATACTAATATGATAACCAGAGTATCTACTGGCAATGGACAGCCGTCAATAACGCTTTACGACTCGACATTGGAGTTCAGGATGGATGACGAAGAACATATGAGAATCATTCCTCCGGATCTGTTCGTCCGGTTGCGCCAGGAAATGGCGGCTAGCCGTATCAACAGGCTGTTGTATTCAGCCACGAGCCACCGGTTCTCAGAAGGTGCTGCTGCTACTTACATGAACTTAGAAGCAGACCGACTCAAAGAAGAACGTGGTGTGTTAGATGGTGTAAACAAGGGTGAGCATCGAAATCTACATGATCGATAAACATACTGACAGGTAAAACAGAACTAGAGGAGCTCCACCATAGCGCCGTATTCCTTCATTTGCATCTTTACTCATTCTTCAATACGGAACAACGGCTGGAGAAGCGAGACGATCTTGTCGCCCTATACTTTGCGGCTACCAGCTTCTTAGAGCGCGCGTTCGAATTACAAGACAAGGACACACTCAAGTTCGTGCCTTACTACATCATGCAGATGGCTCTGGCCGCCGGATTTGCCCTGTTGAAATTGCTGAATTCGGACTTTGCCAGCCGTTTACCATTCGAACAAGGACGCAATTTCGTCTCACGAACTGTGGTCGCAATGCGTAAATCCAAAGTTATGACTAACGATCTGCTGGACCGATTGGCTGAAGTCCTGGCACAGTTGTGGAAGGAGAGCGCCCGCGGCCGTAGCGTACACAGCATGTCGCAATCACCTTTGGTCAGCAACCCAGGCATGGCAACGATGTTCAGTACTACCGGAGAAACGAACACCCAAGGACAGCGTCGCGAAAGCAGTGGTATGCTTGAGGACCCACTCGGCCTTATTATTCGTAGCCGCATGAGTCTGAGCGTGGTATTCGACTGTGTCTGGCGATGGCGCGAATCACAAGTCAGCGGTGCCTCTGAACAACTTGACTCGACTGTTGCCAACAATCCCACGAACCCCGACAGTTCGAGCAATTCAACTCCGCCACCAGGAGCTGCAATCGAGAATCCTGCACATGGATTGCCGCAATTCAACCCACATCTCAATACTCTTAGCATGCCACTCTCTCTGCCTAATGGACTCGCCAGTGCCAACAGTTTCGAAATCTTTGATCCGGTCAGTTGGATGCTAGAGTCACAAACAGAATGGGGAACCCAATTCGAAAATGGCCGCTTCTTCTGATCGAGAATGGCTGGAAGGCCGTCATCAAACTTTGAAGATGATTATTGCGCTGCTTCCGTATAGATCTTCGGACTACTTTATATTATGTTGTTGTTGTAGGCTACTAAACTACGCGTTCATAGGTTCTGAGCACTTGCTTTGTACACACATTGTTCTCCTGCCGGATTTCCACCTGCAGAGCGCCTCCTTGGTCTTCCCAAGCTGCGCCTTCTACATCTTAAAGCCATTTATCCTATATTTCCAGGACCGAAGGATTCCCGTCGTTTCGTCATCCGCAAGTTACCGCATAACAATTTGCCTACCAAAAGTTCTCGCTCTTATATCATCCACCGTTTCGAGTCACATTCATCCCGTACGGCCGTCTACCGCTGTTTGCAAGGAGTTGCTGGAGTTGCTGGATTAGATCAGAATGAGTCCACATGGCATGAGCACATGCCGCGAAATGTCAGTCGTACGGTTGCCATATCCTTCGTGGAGCTAATTGTCGCAGAGTGGTGCACAATAGAGCAGTTGCCGAACCCTGCGACTACTGCGGCACCGCCGGACATCACATTTGCGAGCCTATGGTTGAACTTCTTTATCATCATGATGGGCCTCCATTCTATGGACGAGAACACTTGTCAGGGCTGGAGCGAGACTGGCGGATCTTTCTCCAGATCCTCGACAGGATGACCGATAACCCTTTTCTTTTCTTTTTCTGGGGTATCCATCTTCCCATTGTTCTAGCCTGGCTCGTTGTCAAGTTGCCCTTCAATATCTGGTGGTTCTATCTCGTAGAAAGCTTGACCGTACGAAAGGGGAAAAATCCTTGCGATGAAGCGTCGGATTGACGGCTGGCTACTGGCTGGACACTTTTCCACGGATGGTAGATGTTGTACTATCGATGAATGCGTCGCCTGTACTTGCAATATGCTATACCCAACCCAATATATACCTTTCAAGAGGTGTTGTTAAGTAATTGCCAATCATTGTCAATCGGTGCCTGCTAACTGGAGGGGTAATATCCTCACGCGTCGGCGCTCTCCTCTTTCGCCTTTAACCACTGCAGATTCACCGGCGTCACAGCCCCAGTCCCATGATGCAAGAAACCTAGCAGATTCTCGATCCCCAACCTCTCGAACCCAATATGGCTCTCCACACTCGCCCCCGCCGTGTGACTCAACACCATGACATTGTCCCTCTTCGCTAACTTCTCATTGACATACGGCTCATTCGCATGGACATCGAGCCCCGCCGAACTCACGATCCCCTCGTCCAGCGCCCTCACCAACGCCTCCTCATCCACCAACTTCCCCCTCGCGATATTCACCAACCGGCTCCCCCTCTTAAACCACCCAAACTGCTCCGTCGACAACAACACCTCCCCATTAAACGGCGTAGCCAAAACCACGCAATCGGCCCCGCCCACCAACTCCTCCAACGTCTCGCAGAACCTCGCCCCAACACTCTCCTCCCTCTCCCTATCCATCCTCACCACATCATGGTACCAAATCCGCATATCGAACGCCCGGCTCGCCTTCTGCGCGATCCGGTACCCGATCTTGCCGAACCCGACGACGCCCAGCACGTGGTTCTGCGGGTTGTGCGTGACGGCGGCGATGTTCTGGTTCGCGGCGTGGAACTGCGACGGCGAGCAGGAGCGCGCGCCGAGGAAGGACCACACGATGGCGCGGAAGGTGGTGATGATGAGGAGGATGGCAGCGTCGGCGACGGATTCGGTGCACGCGGGCGCGGAGTTGCAGTATATGATTCCTGGGAATAGGGGAAGTGGGTTAGTGGATGGTTTTCCGTGAGGAGGAGGAGGAGGAGGAGGAGGAGGAGCTTTAGGGAGAGAAGTTGGAAATGGAAGTTGAGGGTGTAAGATTGGAATGGGACGGATGTTCAGACATCTCATTTTTCTGAGAAAGAATCATCCAATTCCTCTTTCCAACCCACAGCACACATATAACCAAACCACCTCCACTCCACCGCGGAAGTGCAAACACAGCGACGAAAAAAGGCCAGGACACCATAAAAAAGAAGAATTCAAAACGCAACACGACTCACCGAACTCAGCCATCGTCCTCGTATCCACCCAATCGAACCCAGCCCCCGCACTCGCATAAATCCTACAGCTCCCGGGCAGCAGCTCAATCAGCTCGCGGTCCCAATTCCCCATCTCCCCGCCCGTGTTCCAAAACGGCCTGTACATGCCGACGAAGTCCCCCCAGCGGCGGTCCCTCAGGGCAGCCTTGAACGCCTCGCGGTCCATGGAGTGCGAGCGCTCGATGTGGAAGTGCGACTGCAGCTCCGCGTACAGCGTGTGGTTCCATCGTATGTCGTCGCCGAGGTGGAGGATTGTGGGTTTCGATGGGGCTGTTGTTGTGGGGAGGTTTGGGGTTGGGGATGAGGTTGAGGGTGCGGTTGTGGGTGGGGGTGGGAGGCCCGAGTCTTGGGGTGTGGGTGTTGCTGCTGACATTGTGTGTGTGTTTGTCTTCGTTCTTTTTGATTTGAGATATAAGTGTAGGGGAGGGAATTGAGTCTATATCGTCTTGTCCTGTCCTGTCTTGTCTTCTGACAGCTATCGCGGAGCAGATAAACAGAGGGAATTTCCAGGGTCGAGGATATATATATCTAACGTCCCCACGCAACGATCGGAAGAGCGCGCACCGCACCGCACGCAGTAGTCAATCGGTGTAGATGTCGTAAGCTTTAAGCTCTGCAACTTTACAAATTGAACGAGGCCCGGGGGGTTCTTCAGCTATAGGGTAGGGATGTATATGTGAGAAGACAATATAGGCTTTTTTGTTTGGCCTGGGTTCGACCGTTCAAGTATAATAATAAATATAATAGCAAAAACTTCCCTGTCGCATAACACAACTATGGAAATCTAAAACCATGTTCCCCAAGCGTGGAGGTTGTCCTTTTTGTATTTTCTCCCCCAAAGTCCAAGGAACCTACACGTGTACATGTGCATGTACGTACGTATGTGTGTATGTACGCAGGACGTACGTCTCATGCAATGCGGGCACAGGAAAAAGAGAAGACGGAATGGGCGTCCCGCGTTGGCGGCGAATCAAGCTTGGGGCTGGCTTGGGAGGCATGCGGGGGTGGACCAAAAGCAATGTTAATGGGATGGGGAGGGGGGATGGAGGGACATCGAGTATGGGGAGGATGGATCGGTGAATGAATGGGTGGAGGATGTCGATGGCTATCATGGTTGGCAAGCAATATAAATGCAATTGATGAGATAGCTATATCATATCATAAGATCGGTCAATAATACAAGTAGATACGAGGTAGTTCTAGTTAGCGTTGCCTGTGTAAGATGGATCATGGATGACGGGATGCAGAGCTTCGAAGCTTGGGAAGAAAGCGGTGCGGAATTAGATGAGCAGATGTCAGATAACTATAGAAGCCAATGAACGGGAGGAGGGGTCATACAAAGCTGTAGGTGAAACAAGATAGGGTAAGGTGAGGTAAGGTATGGCATGGCATGGAGGAGACGACGAGATGGACGACGTGGACCATGTCCTGTCGATCCAGAACATCACCGTAAATGCCCTCATCTCATCTGACAGGACACACCAGGCAAGGCTACACAATGATAACATGCCCACCCACAATCCACTTTCTCAACATAGCACCTACTACATCACCCCCTCCAACCTGCAAAAAGAAAAGCACCAAAAAACATCACCCCTCCAGCACGTCGTCAGCGTCGTCGTGTAACAAGCGGTGACGATAAGGTTATCAATCCGCACGTGAAAAAAAGCCACCAACCACCCCCGTAACTTAAGTTCAATGTAAAAAAGCCCTGGCAGAACAAAAGCCCTGCATGGCACCCAAGTCGGACGTATGTACATACTTGCGCCAAACCAGGTAGAGACATCGTTGGTTTCCCGAATAATCTCGTCTACATAGCACAACACACGCCGAGTATTGCATTTACCACCCCTGCGGTATGTACGGTTCCCAACGGCCTGGGAGCCGCATAAACCTTCGAGATTAGATTTGCGCCGCTAGTAAGCGGTGAACGATGGTGATGGTGCTCCGTCGGGTTTGAGTTCGTATGGAAAAATAATGTTCGAAGCCGGTCCAGAATTTGTCAACGGTCGCGCCATAACCGTGGCGCTTTTGGAATACGGGCGAAATGACGCCGGGAGGGGATTTACCATCGTATTGGAACCTTGGACATAGTGCTAGCTTGGACTTTATCAATGTTAAGTAAGGATTGTGTGTAAAAAGATTGCAATGAAAAAAAAGAAGGATTAGGAAGGTAATGCATGATTTAGATGCAGGTCTGCGTGGTGAACGATATTTTCTGAGTATGCCTTGGTGCTTAAGGTAATCTGCAAATGAGGGAAGTATGCGCACAATTGATGGCAAAAAATCAAGTATATCAAATGTCTTTGGTATTTCGTATACATTCGTAATCTAACATAGACGCTAAAGTCTTTCCCTCGACATGATATCGCGATAACATTTACTCAACGTTGTATCGTACGTTGCATGCACATGCGAACTTTCCCACTTTTGTAATTATACGATGCCAATTCTAAACCGCGACGGCCACTTCCTTCTGCATGGTCGTGTTCTTCTCCTTGTTTCCGTGCAACTTTCGCGCTACCTCGTCGGTTAGGTAGTCCTCGACGTTGGGGCTCATGATAGCTGCAATGATAAGGATCACGCCGAATGGCAATGTGCAGAGGAAGACGGTTCGGAAGGACATGGAGTATGCGCGCTTGACCTCGGTGCCTACGACGCCGAGGACCTCAGGTGTGATGCCTTTGACGGCAGTGAAATTGCCTAGAGTGATGCCGGCGAAGAGGCTGGGCAGCGAGGACTCGGGAAGGCCGGCTGAGAGCACTGCTGGGGTGACGTATTGGGGGATGTACTTTGCGGACTCGGTCGCGAGGATCGAGGAGTACATGCTCGTTGCGATGGCTGAGATCGCGGTGCGGATGGCACCGAGGACGCCGGTTACGAGGCCCATGTCGGCGGGATCCCATAGATAGGCGGTCGAGGAGAGGGTGAGGTTCTCGATGTATCCGGCGCCGATGGTGCCGATGAGGAGAAGCGCGGTGGTTTGATTCTGGGTGGAGGCATTGGATGCGGCCAATGCGGCGACGAAGGCCGTGCAGATGACAGCAGCGACGGTCATTTGGATCTTCATCTTGGGAAGGTAACGAACACCTACGCCACCGAGGATTTGTCCGAGGAGAAGGCCACCGCCAACGGCACACTGACATTGAGTTAGTTTAGATGTTCTCGTATTTGCCAACCAACTTAGGAAGGTACTTACAGAAAGCCAGCCCGTCTCTTTGATATCAGTAGTGAAGAGAGCACCGATCATGGTTGGCCAGATTACGGTGTTGGCATAGTAGACGACAGCGGCGAGAGTGGCGCATGCGACGTTGGCATCATAGTGGATGTTCTTGAAGAGACGCATGGGGATCAAAGGGTACTCAAGCCCACAGTAAGCCTCCCAGAAGCAGAATCCGACCAGTGTGAAGAAGCCAGCGAACAAAGCTCCCAGCACGTGTCCAGATTTCCATGGGTATGCGGAACCTCCCCAATTCATTCCGATGAGGAAGACGCATAGTCCAGCGGTGAAGAGGGCGATGCCAATCCAGTCGAGAGTCTTGAGCTGCTTGAGTTTGGATTTACCA
The DNA here is from genome assembly GCF_010015735.1 of Aaosphaeria arxii CBS 175.79. Taxonomy (NCBI): domain Eukaryota; kingdom Fungi; phylum Ascomycota; class Dothideomycetes; order Pleosporales; genus Aaosphaeria; species Aaosphaeria arxii. The sequence goes on from NW_022983479.1 coordinate 2,285,274, forward strand.
CCAACGTGAAGCATTTCCTAGTAATAATGTTAGGTTTTATCGGATTATGGGGTTTCGAATCAAACATACATAGGTAGGCGGGTGGTAGAAGAAGAAGTAGAGAATGATGGCAAGTGCGTTGACAATGACACCGAGAAGATAGCACCATCGCCATTGAAGAGCAGTGTTCTCGAAGAATGCGCGGGCCACAGGAGGACCAAAGACGGCAAACGGGACAGAGGTCGACAAGACGAAAGCGTTGACAGGTCCACGAAGGGAGTTTGGCACGAGTTCACCAAGAATGATATGGAAAGACAACTGCCCAGCAGCTGCTACTCCGTTGATCGAATTGGTGACCTAGGGAAGTGTAAGTCGAGTCATACTAACAGTAGGATCTCGGGATACATACAATAAGCATGTTGATGTTCTGAGCAGCAGATCCGATGATCACTCCAATCAAGCCAAGTACGGAGGAAGCGATGAAGAACCATCTTCGGCCAAAGATATCCGACAACCGACCTACTAGAGTGAATCCAACGGCGAATCCGGCTGTCCATGAGATGGAAACCCAGATGATATTGGGAGATGGCCCAATGGCGGCATTGATGAGTGCAAGAGTGTTTGATGGCAACACCCACCCTAGGTATCCTGATATTTGTGCTAAACATGTGGCCTGTATATGAGGTTAGTCGAATGGACATTCACCGGCTGTTCCAATGGGACTTACAATGACAGTTCCAATGAAGCCGGGACTGTAGTAATACCCTCGCGGCAAATCGCTCGTGTGACCACCAATGGCTTCTTCTGCAACATGATCGTGGTGAAGACCATTGCTTGAATGTTGAGTTAATGAGGGTTCATGGGTTGGAGCGACGTCCTCCCGGGCAGTCTTCTCATCAGCCATATCGGATGCTTTCCACAGGACAAAGATGTGAAAAGTGAACAACGAAAAAAAAGAGAGAGAGGAGAGGATGATCAGCGGGAGTGTCGAGCAGATAAGACACGGGGTGATCGACCATCTTTTTATTCTTCACGGGCTGGCTCTACATACGAGGTAACATTACATACCATTCTAGACTAAGAGCCTAGGACACGGGAGGGTTGGAGTGGAGCAGCTAGGGAACGCGGCCTGTGCAACTCCCCCTCTCTCAAAACAACAGGCATTCCGATCGCTTGACCAGATTACCTGCCCGAGAGGGCCCAGTGCGATCATTCCACGAAGGCATCCCAGGATACGATGTCCTTCTCGGCCAATTTTTCACGAATGAGACGATAAGGAACAGTTTGCGAATCGTAATGGCGCTGCTGACAATCTCGCAAGTTTTCGTACTGCATCCATCGTACATAGCACATACTGCATGTGTGCGGCATGATACTCCACGTGGCTAGCGAGATTCCATAGCCGAAGCATCCAGCACAATGGATACGAGTGGGAAGGCGAAAGGGTCTCAGGCTCAGTCTTAGTCTCGCGGAAGCTCGGTTCGAAGTATTTTGGGAGGGCTCAGAGCTTCAGGCATAGGCATGCCGCCTTGTGACACTGGTTGCCGTAACAATTACTCCAGATGGACGTGCCCCAGCAACTAATTGCGGTGTCTTCGGTAGAGGATATCCGGCTTTACCCCAGGGTGGATTCTCCCCGCATTTGATGTTCGTCCTAAGTTTCAGGGGAGACAGTCTATTTTCACAACGCGACACCGAAGGATGTACCTCAAGCAGGGCCTCGCTGGGATACGATGATGCATGTGCATTATCTTTTCTGAAATCTGTTGAACATGCTCCGTACACTGCTCATGGACAGGGCGCATCCAACGCCATGTATGCTATGAGAGAAGCATTTCCATGAACCATCAATCACAGAATGGTGAGACTCGCGAATCGTTTACCGACGAGGTTCGGCTGCGTAGAAGTACTCGTCATCACAGCTTATAAATGGAGTCAATAAGAAGTTGCTCGAGAGGTTCGAATCATACATCAGCCACCCGGCAATGAAATTGACTCGGATAGGAGGCGGTGTCACAGCTCAATGGGGAGGAGGCGAGTGATCTAGTGTGAAGCTAGACATAGGAGAGTCTTTTGACGATGCCATTATTGTAATCATAGATGTTATTGGACAACGAGCATAAAATTGCAATAAGAGACGGCGTCTTTGGAGATGAAAAGGGTCGATGAACTTGGCTTTCCCTCCCCCGCAAAGTGCTGAGACATGACTAAGCCGTATCCGTATTAGCTCCAAAGTGCAACGGTACCCCACCCCAGTAAACTTTTTTGTCAGTCAATCAGAATTCTTGTGTTGAATCATACAATCCACGACAACCTTGGTATCCCACCGCCAACCACCTACCCGCCCACCACAAATGATTTCCCGATAACATCACATATTCACAACTATCGCTCATCACTATATTCTTCTCCCGTCATGGCGAGCGCCTCTGTAGCCGCGCCAGAGGCGGTGAAAAGGGACGAAGACGAGGCACTCGACCAAGCGAGAACGCAACAGGAGCGGATGGAGCAGCTCTACCAGAAATGCGCCGAGGCTCCCGAGGGCACCGTATTCTTCCAGCGTGACTTAGCGAATATGGCGATTGCGAATATGCAGGAACTTGTGGTGATCCTGCAAGAATTGGTGGACAGGCATCTCATGAAGATTATGCAATTCGATGGTGAGCCTTGCTGGAAGGTCCGGACAAAGGAGGAGGCTGAAAGGTATGCATGCGAGACACAATGGCGCCTCTAATTTGTATGGACCTTGTTGTTAATGATATGTAGGTTACGAAAATTAACTCCCGAAGAGCGCCTTCTCTACCATCACATCGATCAAGTGCAAGCCGACGGTATCTGGTCAAAGGCCCTGCGCATGCGTACCAATGTCACCACCCAGATGTTGAACAAATGTCTGAAGAGCCTTGAGTCAAAAGACCTCGTCCAATCGGTCATGAGCGTCAAACATCCAAACCGCAAAATGTACCTTCTGAAACATCTGCGCCCTTCGGAAGATATCGCCGGCGGTCCATGGCAATCCGAAGGTGAATTCGACATGCCTCTTATAAGAATAGTAGCGGAGGTAGTGGAAAAGATTATAGAGAAGGAGACATGCCTAGAGGTTCCCGGCAATTGGAATGATTACCCAAGAGCGGCTACACAAGATAGATCGGCCGAGATCGCGAGGAAGAAAGCACAGCAAAAAGAGGTTATGGATATTGAGGACACTCCCGTACGGACGTTCCGCCCTCCAAGAGATCCAAATAGAATCACCACAGTCTTGCGCGATAGCCCTAAATATCCCACCGCCACCTCCCTCCGCGATGCTATCAACAACGCCAATATCATCAAGGACAAGAGTCTGTCAGTCGCAGACATGGAGCAACTCCTCGAGATGATGGTGCTGGAAGGCCGCCTCGAGAAGATTATGGGCAACAACTACCGCCTCGCAAGCCGCGCTCTGTCAACACAGGAGAACTTCAATGGCTTCGTCGATGCACCATGCGGAAACTGCCCGGTATTCGAAATTTGCAGCGACGAAGGAGAGATATCCGCGAGGACTTGCGTTTACTTTGGAGAGTGGCTCGACACAGAGTCAGAAGCAGTATGAGATTGAATTGGGAGGAAAGCGATCTCTTTTTGTTAAAGCATAGCGGGCGGCGTTCTCCACGGGCATACAGACGGCGGCAAACATGCATTTCGTGGTAAATCTCACAGGAGTTTTCCCACATCTTGGAGTCATATCATAGCAGTACTCCATTTCCAGAATACCAATACCATCCAATTACTCTCGATATCTTCTCAGTCGCCTGTCGTTGATCGTTTCCACCGTTTCTCGTGCGAAACGCATTGCGCGTGTACCCCTGCACGCCCTGCTCCAGCTGGCCCTCTCGGAGCCTTTTATAAGCACTCTGCACGGCACGCCTGACGAAATGTCTCCGAGCCCATACCCACTTCACCAACAACATCCTCAGACATCGTCAACACCAACTCCTCGCGGAGGATTTCCTAGAGTTAATGCGGGAAATCATCCACTTCAATCGTACAGATCTCTATTGATGTAGACTAGTGCTGAGGATTTCGGTGGAGTATTTGCAGGGCTTAGACATGCCCATTTTGCGACCATGAAGTGTACAAGTACGCCCCACGCCATGTGGGATTAATATATAAAAGACGCAGTAAGCACTCTTCAGCATATCGTTATTTCCAAGGCTTCAAATTATTTACATGATCAAGACTATACATAGAGCATTCATATCATCTATTCACCTTCATCCACTATCAACTCTGACAAAACACCATCAATTCAGGACCACCATCACCACCAGCAGTTTATATCAAAACGCATCTCCACCATCAATAACGACAAGAACCCCACAACCCACCATGGCCACCCCATCCGTAAAAAACACCACCCAAATCGCGTGGAGCGACCCCGCCATCGCGCAGAAATACGCCCGCGCCGAGAAGGCCTCTGGCCCCTTCGCAGAGGTCATGATCCAGCGATCCGACATCAAGAACACGCCCGCAGGCCAGGAGCTCAATGTCCTCGATCTCGCATGCGGGACGGGCGCCGTGACGAAGGCCATGTACGACGCACTGCCGCGCGAGCAATGGGACGCCACAAAGGTTCTCGGGGCCGACATCTCAGAACCCATGCTTTCGTACCTGAAGGAACGGGGAGAGAAGGAGGGGTGGAAGGGGTTGGAGACTCGGGTTGTTGATTTGAACGTAAGTTGCTGTCGTCCTCCATACCATACATTGTCTCTAAGACATCAACCGCCTACTTAGCCAACTAACACCATATAACTAGGACACCAAGCTCGCCCCCACAACATACACCCACCTCTTCCTCAACTTCGCCGTCTTCCTCTCGCCCCCGACCGTCCTCCAAGACCTCTCCAAGCTCCTCCGCCCCAACGCCTTCATCTCCGTCTCCACCTGGCTCCACATGCCCTGGTACCACCTCGCCGCGCGCGCAGCCTCACGCGTCGCCTCCGCCCCTCCCTTCCCCTCCGAGCGCGCAATCGAAGACGTCATGTACTCCAAACGGCCCTGGAACTCACCCGAGTACCTAGCACAGGCGCTCGCGGACGCAGGGGTCGCAGACGTGCAGACGACGCGGGAGGAACGCGAAGTCGACTGCGGGACGCCGGACGAGTTCTGCGACACCATGTTCATGGTTCTGAAGCTCATCCGCGTGGCGTGGCTTCAGGGGGTTCCGGAGGAAGAAGCGGAGAAGTTCGCGGGCAGTTTCGCGGCGAAGCTTAGGGATGTTGCGGGCGAGGAGGCGGAGGGGGGGAGGGGGGACGGGCATGTTTGGATGTGGTTTAGGGCTACGGTTGGGTCGGGGAGGAAGGCGTCGTAGATTGATAGATTCGTGAGCGTCTAGATAGATGATAGTAATATATACACGCCGATGGCGGAGTTTAACCAAGTTCAACGACCACGTCCTTCCACCCTTCCAGTTCCCTCAAGACCTTCAAATCGTCCTCACGAATACCCACCCCAACAACCACGCCCCCATCGGCCCCCTTAGGCATCAAATAGCACAGCCCCTCCACCGCCGGCTCGAACCTAGGCCTCCTGACCGCCCTCGGCACGCCGACCCCGAGTCCGAAGTCCAGCGCGTACAGCGGGATCTTACACCACGATGAGATCATGAAGTCCGGGCCCGCGGGGTCGAGGGTAGCCGTGAAGTTCGCGGGGCGGGCGTCCGGAGGCGGGCGCCGGAGGTAGGTGGCGAGGGCGCGGCTGCGGTGCGGGATGTCGGTTGTCGAGGGGTGGATTGCGGTGCGGAGGGAGGAGGCGAGGTGGCCGAGGGGGAGGGAGGGGAGGGACGAGAGCGGGTTCGTGTGGTAGGTCATGTTTTGTAGGAGTCCGGGATAGGTTGAGGGGAGGGAGAGGAAGGGGCGGGCGTCGACGGCGCGGGCGAGGGTGGTTGTTGTTTTTGAGGTGTTGTTGGGGAGACGGGGGAGACGGGCGCGCAGGATGGAGAGGTAGACGTGCGAGGTTAGGGCGTCGTCTGTGGATATGAATTGTGGGTTTGAGGTTGAGGTTGAGGTTGGGGGAAGTGTGGATGTTGCGAGGTCTTTGATGGTCTTGAGGGAGGCGGGCGGGACGTTGAAGTATGTCCATTTGCAGCTGGGAGGTTCTTGAGGCGGAGGGGGATCAGAGTTTGAAGATGTCGAATCTGGAGGTGGTGATAGCTGATATTTCAGTTCGTCCCCGGGAACATAATCCTCTCCCAGAAGCTCAACCACGTTCTCCCTGGCCATATTTCCAATCCTAAGCTCTTCCTCGGTGAACTCCTCCCCTCGACACGCCTTGTCCAACAGCTCGATCATCTGTCCCTGCCCCGTCATGTCCATGACGTTGTGCTGAGCATTGAACGTCAAGAAGAGTCCCCCTGAGATGAAATTGATCTGCACGAGGAAGACAGGCGCCTCATTGCCATCAGCGGACGCATCCGTGGTGCTGGAGGGGAACCCAGCAAAAGTCCTACACGGTGCGATGTCATCCTCGTCGAGCATCGAGAAGGGGAAATTGGCCCTTTCCATCTCTTCAAAGGATAGTTTGGAACTTAGATCGCGGACGACCAGTCTGGGTGCTGGCTCCAGGGGCACGATTCTGTACGTTGGTGTCGTTGATTCCGGGGTCTGGTTGACCACTTGCCCTGCTATCCAGGGGAAGCTGGCAGATAGTCGGTGCAATCCATCCTTTAAAGTTTTCACGATCACATCGTGTGAGATGTCGTCGGGGAGCTGGTAGATGTTGCTGATTTGCGTGTACAATTTGAGCAGCATCGGCTGCTCGCCCAGGACGTCGAGACCGAGTGCGAAATCGGCGGGTTCCATGGTAATTGATTATATTCTAATGTGGCTGCACGTGAATGGGTGTTTGTCGTGTTTCGTTCGTTTAATTAGAATCCTAATTCTACGTCTTGAGGCTAACCTTTTATATGTGAGGACATGGAGCGGTGGGGTGAAGTTGGATGTCTCGTACTACAGGCTAGCAGACTAGACAAACTAAGAATGACGGATTTCGACTCATATTCGGCGGCCAAGGCAACCCGAATTGACCCACAAGAGATCTGCATTGCCATCTAACTGTGCACATGCATGTATCCACACGATGGAAATAGATTGAATCTGATCATACCTCAATTATACATTTCCATATTCATCATAATGCTAATAATTACAAAAATCCCATTTCATGCCTTCAATTCTGGCCACCAGAAGCCCCCATCCTGTTCCATCATAGCCAAACTAAGCAAGCAAGCAGGACATCCGCCGGTGCACCTCATCCCATTTAAACCACCATGCAGAAAGCAAAAGTATCAAGGTATAAGTAATGCATACAATAGATAGAAGAAAATTCCGGCCATATTTGTGAGTTGGTTTGTGCGGGATACATGATTTCGAGTGTAAGGTGATTTAGATGCGGATGTAGACATGGCGGCGCAATAAATTAAACTGATTCATTTCCTGAATGGTGGATATATTGGACGAGAAAGGTGAGTAGGGATTCGAAGCAAGAGCGGGGGGTATGTAAGTCATCCTGTTGAGAAAACGCCGTGTCCAAAACTCGCGCCGGAGGCCTTTTGCTGAATGGATGAAGAAGCAATTGGAAGTATGCGATGGCCATTTCGCAATTTTCCTATAGAGACGTGACTTTGAGAAACCAAATACTGATTCCGAGATCCGCGTAGCCCAATGAATGTCGAATCGTAGGTTTGTCTATCATCGTTACGAACCATGAAATTTGATGCGTTGATGTTGATGTTGATGTAAAAGAGAAACAAGGTATCTTAAAACCAGTTCACCATCCCTAAATGACCAGCGCCATTCGCAGTCATTTGACCCTGCACACCATCCATGCCGTAGTCGCGCACGAGGTCGTCCCAGCCGGCCCAATCCATGCCTCCGCTCGCGTTCTCCAGCACTGGAGAGTCGGATGTTGGCCCGCTCGAGTTGCTCATGCCACCGCCACTACCGCCGAATTGTGGCGAGTCGTTGAAGTCAAAGATGGAAGGTCCTGGCGCTTGTTGCTGTTGTGGTTGTACTTGGGGAAAGCCTGAGAGGCCGGTGCCGTTTAGATGTGGCATTTGGGGTGAGGTCGTGGTGGAGGCTGGGAGGCTTTGGTGGAGTAGTTGGGCGGGAGATTGGGTGAGTTGTTGTTGATGTGGTTGGCGTTGGTTTACTTGCTGTAGGGATGGTCTGTATTTGTTCATTTCTTGGATGTCGATGGCGGAGGATGCGAACATTCCGTTGTCATCATAGTTCAGTCCGTCCATAACATCGCGAATGACGTGGTCCAGGCCGTAGTCAAGCTGACTGAAGATGTTGTCCTGGTGAGGTGCGCGTCCGTTTGTTGCTGGATTCGAGTCATTGAGTCCGTCTATTGGGGACTGCATGGTAGGCGACACTGGGCTTCCGGCCCAGCTGGGTGGGTTTGCATCTGGCATTTCACCTAGCCGTGGTGCGGACGGTCGTAGCATCTTGTCAATGTTCTCTGAGCTGGGCTGGTCCAAGGATGCAGTTTCTGGTGTTTGTTCGAGTAGGGCGGGGACGTCACGGTAAGCAACACCTCCCCCCTTCAGCACCAGACTTGCACGTTCGAGCGCAAGCTCACGCTCCCTGGCAGCCCTAGCCTTAGCCAAGAGCTTTCGGAGTGGCTTCCACAGGCATCCTTGCTCGCCCTTTCGGAAGGAACTGGAGTCTCCAAGGGGGAACCACCACCGGCCGGCAGTCGCCTCGAGTGCTCTCCATGCACGCTCTACAGCTTCGCCTTTCGTACGGACGCAGAGCTCGGAGAGGAGGAAGGCGATGGCGTGCCATTGAACGTATGTACGGAAGAGCCATCCCCATTTCATCGTCCGCGCTTCTGTCTCGAGCAAAATGGAATATTCGATGTTCTCCAAAGACGTGATGAAAAGCTTATCCTTGGTTTCCTGGGGAAGTGAGGCGCCTAGATATATTAATACACGGAAAATTGTGGTCCTGGAATATGCAACTTACCACCGTCCCTTCGTTGATGAGGATGATAGACAATCAGCCACATCTTACTCATTACCAATCGTGAAATCGTTGCAGTGACCCAGAATAGGGGTATAGACATGTCGCAGTTCTTGAGGTACTTGTCTTCGAGGCGTTGGTGGCAATCACTGATCCATTTCTCCTTTTCGGGAATCGTAAGGTTGACGAAGAATTCGTTGCATCTATTTGGGCCGGGAGGGATGTAGAGAATGCGACGGAAGATGTTGGCCACCTCGAATCGGATGAGACAGAATGTCATGTCCGTGAAGCCGATGCGTTCCTCGGGGAACTTTTGCATGTTGGGATCAAGGTCGGTGTCATTTACGTTGAGAGGCTGCTATATGTCAGTTGTCTTCATCGACATCCTGCGTGGTTCACTTACCATCTTGGTGTCAAACTGTGCCTCAACAATGGTCGGGTCACAGCCATGGTCTTCGGATGCTCTGGCATCAAGAATGCAAACCTGCCACCACAGTCTCCTGCGCATTTCAATTTCAAACGGCTTCAGGCTGAAGTGGCTGCCATCTCTGTGTATACCTAGCGTCTGCGCAATCCGCACAGCCAATCCAGTCAACGTCCAGATCTTTCTTGCGTCGTCGTTTCTCCTCAGCAGGATCAGGAAAACGACGAAAGCCTGCAAAATGACCATCTCATCGCAGTAGAGGAAGTTGGCTCGGGCAAGCGCCTGCTCTAGTCCGAATCGATACCTGCTCAACAAGACGTCACGGGTCTCTCCCCATCGTTCTTGGCACTCCTGGGGCAGTATACTCGTCACTGCGCCGTAGTATATAGCGAATAGTAGGGTTTCGAGGCCCTTTGGTAGTTTATCTAGATGTGTAAAGGCGTCGAAGAGGACGGGCTCAAAGGAAGGAATGTGTAGGACTTTGACCAACGGATCAACATTCTCTTTGTAGATTTCCCAGAATTCGCGGGCTAGTTCGGGCTTGGGATGCAGTGGATACATGTCTACACTGTTAGAGCTGTAACCAAAGACGAAGCCTTGATGTTGCGAAGACGAGTTTGTGTCAGGACTGTCTTGTTCGTTATTATCTTCATCGTCCGAATTGACGATCAGAATGGATTTGAGATCCTCGACCTGCGCACTTTAGTAACCTGAACCAAAAGTACAGAGCCCATACGCGATGCCCTACCTCATTATTCAAGCTCGCCCAGAAGCTGTTATTGATATATCGACTCCTACCCTGGTCCACGACCAACCTCCCAAACCGACTCTCGAGCCCCTCGACACTATTGTCAACCGCGACACTGGGACTCCCCGCCTTATTACTCGTATACGGACAGTCACTCGAACTAGTCTGCTTCTCCCTCTCCGCAGCCTCCTGCTCGTGCTCCTCGACCTGCGCATTCAAGCTCTGCACGACGCCCTCCAGCCGGCGCAGCCTCTCCATGAGCTCCCCATCCTGCGGCTTCCTGCTCTTCCTGGGTGCGCGCCCGGGGCCGGGGAACACGCATTCGATCTTCGCGCGGGCGCAATTGGAGCACGGCTGCTTCTTGTCGCACTTTACCTTCCTTCGCCTGCAGGTGACGCAAGAGCGCGGATTTAAGCCGGTGCTAGCGCCGCTGATGCTGCCGTTGGGCTTCTGGACGCGGTCGTGGTTGGGGTTGCCGGCGGAGTGGAGGACTTTTTCTTCTGTCATTGCGGCAGAGTGGGAACGGAACGGGCGTTGTGAGTTGGGAAACGAAGACACGCACGATTGGGGATCGTGACCGTGTGTGTTTGTGGAGTATGCGCGCGCACACTCGAGAGGGGCGGAAGGGTTTGGGTTGATTGATAAGAATTTCGTACGAGCAGAGGGGGAGGAAGGGAAACTTTAATGATGATCCCTGTCGATGTCGTCGAGGTGTCGGAGGTGTATCAAAGAATAACCCCCGATGGTCTGGCAGGGCTGCATAGAAGGAAATAGGAAAATGAGGAAGAGGGAAAAGGAAGACGATGTGGAGAAGAGGAAGAGAAGAAGAAAGGACAAGTAGAAATGAAATGGATTCAGCCTCGACAAAAGGAAGCTCAGAGGGAAAATAGTTTGATTGACTAGGTCTTACATGCAAGTCCTTCTGGGGTTTGGCATCATGCGAAAGTAGAGGATGAGTTAATTAGTAGTACATACACCGTCAGGAGGAGGAAGATAATGGTAGTTTTTTTTTGCTGGTAGTAGTGACTCGTACATGGATGGGAATCCAATCCCACCATAAACCCATACCACATCACCAACTCGTACATGACATAGTACCTCGCAGCTACCTCGTAATAAAACCACACTTTCCTAGGTGATCGGGCCGATGACCTTTCGTCATAGTCCCATGAGAAGGGTATCGATGATTTGATAGATCCAGCCACACGGAAAGAGTCACTGAAGAAGAAAGAAAGGGTCCCCCCAGTCCAGCGTTCCAGTGTTCCATCGTCCCCATCTGATGGGTAATCCTTTGCTATTCTACCTTTCCCCTCCGTTGCTTACGGAGCAGGCCGTTGCAGGCGGCGTGTGCGATTGGTTGAATGAGGTACGATGCTAGTTCCATGTGCGCCTTAAGGCTCATAGCATGCCTGTAGATATTGCATTGTACTGGTCTACATACACTTTTTGTGGCTAACGGACGAAAATGCCTTTCTTCGCCGTCCCCTGCTCTGCCCTTCCCTTGCTCTGCCCTGCATCGATGAAGCTCGTATCAAATGACTTTGACACCGCATACATTTGCATCTGGATGCCAGGCAACCGCCCTTCCTACGCCCGCGGGATCCGTCTTCCATCGTTCTCACATCCCATCGTTGTCCAAAGCTGCCATCTTATATTCGTACATCGTCACATGGCATCAACTATCACAAGCCTCCAGTCCAAAGCGAGCCTCAAATTCCAGAACCCCATCCTGACAAAAAAAAAGCGAGAAGAAGAAGCTTCCACCAACCTTTCTTAGGTCGCCGGAGACATTTAACTGTGCGTGTGAGTTTGCGAACGGGCGGGAGGACTAGACATCCCTCCCCGCGTCGATCTCTCTCGCTCTAACGAACCCCCCTTCCAAACCCAGCCTAGCGCCGTGTAGAAGTGTCGTACAACCCTCTCGACCAGCAGTGTGCTTCCTCCGACTGCCCTGGGATCTTATCCGATGTCTTGATACGCGTACCTGATAGACATGAAGACGATATGTACCGCATGTCCATCCTCATCTCCGACCAACATGTCCCTTCTCCCCTCCGTACCCCAAAAAATAAAAATACCATAACTACCTACCCACGATGACTCAAAACTACGCTTCAACCAATCGCTAATTCCCTTATCCCCGAAATCCCCACCGGACATCTCGCACATCTCCGTCACGGGGAATTCGAACGGTGAATTCAATCGTACAACACTCTCCCTCCGTCTAACATATGACGATATACCTCTCGTGATCTCCATCGTGACCAAATAAGTCCTACTTGACCTCCCTGCTGCGCGGCCGACAAACACCGTCGAATATCGCCGCGGTATGCACAGGATAGAAAGGGTTGAATAAGACGTGGGTGTTTGGGAGAGTACGTCGGCCGCAAGTTGGTCGCTAAACGCCGGTGCTAGCCAAGGTACTGGAGCTTTTTTTTTGATGCCAATGGTGACAAAGGCGGGCGGGTCCAGATCGTGCGGGTGTGGGTACACTATGTATGCATGTATGTATGTACATTTAGTGAGTAGATATAATGTGTGCTTGAGACGGGAGAGGGACGTAGATGCGTGTTAGGAAATTTATTTTCGATGTAAGTTGGCTCACTACTCGCATGGACTGGACACACGCTATATATCTTTCAACGAGATGTGTGGCATAGTTTCGATGATCTTCTTGCTCTTAGTAACTCCAATTTTTATATACACTCCTGCACCAAAAAAATAGAAAAAGGAAGCATAGAAACGTAGCATTTGCGGGCTGGAGGGGGCATGCCAAACCATACCAACGTGTGTGGGTGGGGATGGGTATCTTTTCTTTTAAGAAAAAACATGATAGTAGTAGAAGTAGAGGAAGAAAGAGTGAAGAAATGATAAAACAGGTGGTTCACTATTTGACTCCTTTGTTCGCCAAGTTCTCCCTCTCCTGGCCCCCAGAAAGAAACCAAAATAACAGCGATTCAAGTGCGTTGTTCGAGATGTGATAACCTAAGCTTGGTAGTCGAGATGAATATCTTCGTGAATGATAATGATGAGGACACGGAGGGAGGTAGGTAGGCTAGCGGAGTCCGCGTTCCGCACGCCCGCCTGTGTTGCGCTCTCTCGTCCGCCTGGCCTTCTCGACGCTCATGTGGTGTCTATCCTCGCGCTCCTCGTCGATTTCGCGATCGATCTCCGCCCTGATCTTCATGATTTGCTCTTCCGTGATGCCGCTGGTGTTGACCACCACGCTGGGTGCGCCTTCCATGTAGCGGAGGTTGTCGAGGGCGTGCGCGACGAGCTCCTGGAGGGCGAGCTGCTTGTTGAGGTTGTCGTGGCGCTTGGTGTTGTGCAGGTCTGGGTAGAGGATTCCTCCGCCGTTCTCCTCGCCCTGGAAGGCTTGGATGTACGGGATGTGGGTGGGCAGATGGTTGTGGAGGGTTGCGCCCACGCAAACGGCCGTCTCGTGACACCATGTGCGCGCGACGTTGCGGGGCGTATAGCCTCCTCCGCCTATGAGGAGCAATGGCACGCTGTAGCTTTTCACGGTTTCGACGCAGAAGCCGTGCGCTTTGATGTTGAGGTTGAAGCGGCCGAGACGGTCACCACCGAGGGAGTCGGCGCCAGCTTGTAAGACGATGGCGTTGGGGCGGTATTTTTCTACCACTGCGCCTGTCACTGTCTTAAAAAGCCATTTGTATTGGTCGTCGTCGATGCCGTCGTCGATTGGGATGTTAAGCGTGTGGCCTTTGCCTTTGTTGGCAGGGTCGATCGGGCCCATCTCGTTGATATTTCCGGTGCCAGGGAAGAAGGGATAACCTGTTCTATCGATTCCGAACTTGTGGTACGAGAGGGTGAAGACGCGGTCTGTGGATTCGAAGGCATATTCCACGCCATCACCGTGATGGACATCAATGTCGATGTAGAGTACGCGTTGATGTTGGGTCAGAAGGTGTTGGATAGCCAGGACAATATCATTGACATAGCAAAACCCTGATGCCTTGCCTTTCAGCGCGTGATGTAGACCGCCGGACCAGTTGATGGCGATTTCAGATTGGTTGTTGAGAAGGTTCTGAGCGGCATGCATGGATGCGCCACTGTAAAGCGAAACGTAGTTCCAGATGCCATCAAAGACGGGACAATCATTTGAGTCACCTCCAAAGCCGAACCCCAGATAACTTTGATCATCTGGCTTCATGTTCTGGGGTGTGATTCTAGGCCCACGCGTTAAAAAGATCTACCACAATATCGAGTTGTCACTTACTCGCTCAGGAAAGACAGATAATCTCGGTCGTGGAAGATGGCAAGCTCATCGAAGCCTGCTGGGCGCGGCTCGTACAGGTCCATGGTGTACTCTAGGCCGTAACCTACGACGAGTTGTTTCGTCAATGTAAGTCGCCATGGCTTCATGGGATGTGAGCTTCCGAAATGGTGGTATTCAACATGGGGGTTGTAGTGGAACGAAACACTGTAGCCCTTTGGCCGCTCTAATCCATACTCTTCGGCTTCTCGTTGGATGACATCCTGTTTGTCGCCGTCTGCGAGGCCCTTGAAGGCCTGGTAGTCCAGTTCAGGAAGATCCGGGGCGTCACAAAGATATTCCTCGACGATGTTATTGCTAGGGTGATTATTGGCACCATTACCCATGTTGATGCCGTTGCCATTGCTGTTGCCGTTACTGTTGATGATACCGTTACCGTTGGTGGCCGGTATAGGATACTCAAAAGTGGACTTCATAATGTTTATCGTTGTTGTCCAGTCCTATTACTGGTGCGTTAAAGAATACGGTGCGCTTTATGCTTCCCAGCGCGCAATGTCGTAGGGTTTGGAAAGAAATTCACAACCACTGAACGTGGCCTAAGCAGTCTGGAACCCCCGCGATCCGGCTTGACGAGTCGAAAGTAACCGACTACTTTTGGCGATGGATGTCCAGCGACACGCTTGGCTTCTCCAGATCCAAATTTGCTGATGGCGGCGACAATGACCAGAAGGAAGGGACAACGGTCGCTGATGGCGTTGGTCCTTCGCCTAAGAGGATGAGCGTCCACGAACCCGCGATTCCGTAGATGGCCAGACAGTCGCGCACTTCGTATAGCGACCTTCTTAATGGTTCAGCGTTCTTCTCTCCAGACGGGTCACAAAGTTGGCATCGACGAAATCGTCGTTGCTTGGATCGTCAGTTGCATTGTCGGCGGGTTGAGGCTCTTCTTCCGAGGCGGAATCTAGATCCATGTTCCCGGTTTTGATTGGACGTGCTGACGGAATTTGTCACGTGCGTTAGCTTTCAGGTGGCGATCCGTGCTCGTCTCTTGGCTTGCATCTACTCTACCGTACAAAGAATGTGATACGATATCCAACATCAACGTACGTCAAGAAGTTATTTAAATTGTTTTCAATTCCGTGCAAGGGAAAGCGATAAGGTTGAGTGAGAGAGAAAGAACCATTCGGAGATAAGCACAACTCGCCACTTCCTCGGGGCCATACCTGGAAACGTGGTAGAAGGTCCTGGCGCAAATCACCATCATCAACCACCACGATCCATAATTCATCAAAAGACCATCACTTCCATCATATTTCCATCAAAATCAACGCGCTTTCTGGAAGAACAACGCTACCTGCAGCCTTCTAGCCACCTTTTAGCGATCAGAAACCCGTGGTCGTGATCATGGCGATCGCCGAGGACGCGGCAACTGTCCTGGAGCAGTTCATTCATGATGGTTTGCAGAGCGATGTCTGTTCAAAATTGAATGCATGCTAACGTTTATGCAGTCGCAAATTTGCCAGCAGAGATAACACATCTTTACGAAGAGGTGCAGGCCAAAGATCAGCAGATTCAAGAATGTCGAGCTATCATTGCAGGGCGTGACAATAGCCTGCAGAAGTTCATCAAACTGAACGGGGCCCTAGTTGAGAATCCAAAAGAAGCACTCTACACCAAGACGGTACTACAGAACTATGAAAAAGCCCAGATCCTACAAGAGGAAAAAATAGGCCTAGTAGAGAAGGCTGCTGCACTCGTAAGATCTGACCCATCGCGCATGAGCAGAACCATCGTTATTGACACATCTAGATGGACCGTCACGTGAAACGTTTGGATATCAAATTGCGAGACCTACAGAGTGATGGCTCCCTACCAACAGACCCCCAAATGCCATCTTTACTACGGGAATCTCCTGGAAATCTAGTACCACCATCCTCGCTGACCAATACGGGCGCCAGCACCCCTCTCCATCCAGTCTCTGGCAATAATCCAGGAGGACCAAACCTCGCGCAGGCCGCCGCCATTGCGCGCATCACGAGTGCCACGACGCCTACCCCCAGGATGAATCCATCTGCCCCACAGAACATGCAGACACAGGCGCTGCTTAACCAACAGAGACTCACAAATGCACAAAGCCCTCTGCCTGCCAACCCACGGCAAGAGAGGGAATCATCCACAGGGAGCGATGGAAAACGTCGACGTCCGAATGGGAGCATAGGGCCCCTTCCGCAGCCTCCTTCGTCGCTAGGACGACAGGCGTCCCTTGGGCCATCAACGCCGAAGCCGTCAACACCTGGATCGCGGCAGGGCAGTGTAGGACCTAGACAACCCCAGAAGAACGCACTCACAGTTAAGAAGGCGAAACCGCAACAACCGTTGCGGAAGGCAGCTCTGACGGCTAAGTCTGGAGTGCACAAACAGAAACGGCGCAAACATGTGGGGACTAACGGCGGCGGTTCACGCGCGTCGCCATCAACAACGGCGGAAGATGAGAGTGCGGCCAGTGAAGGTGGCACAGAAGACGAGGAAATGGGAGGAATGGGGCACGAGGAGGACGAGTCAGACGACACCAAGTACTGCTTCTGTCAGCGCGTTAGTTTCGGGGACATGGTGGCATGCGACAACGACAACTGTCATTATCAGTGGTTCCATTGGGAGTGTGTTGGCATCAAGGAAGAGCCTGTGGGAGACTGGCTGTGTCCCGATTGCAGGAAGCAACCTCCGAATAAGATCAAGAGGGCGCGATGAGCTCCGCATTAGCAGTAATCACACAGTAAATGCCTGCGTAAGGCTGGGTGCTGGATACGGCGGTGCCAAGGAATCCCTCCCAGCGATTGCGAAGTCACGGGCAGACGCGCGACTTGGTCCGATAGAGTTACGAGTACGAAGCGAACTACGACAGGTACGGCACGGTACGTGCGTGTCTCCGTTTTCCGCAACCAGGCACCGCGTAAGCATCGCGATGCTGCAGTGGATTTTGGTACCAGATCTGCAACTCGATTGATCCTAGCGGAACCCGGGATACCACGGCGGAGACAGTCTGGATTCAGGGAACTGAACATCAGGCTGTCGGTGCTCAGGAACAAGGAGATTTGACTTTGGGACTTGGCACCGCCTGGGACACGACCACACAATCAAAACATTATGGCATCACATGACAATAATAATACATAATAATGACCATAGCAACAGCATGAATTGAAGCACAAATAAGGAGTGTAATCGATAGGGAGGCTCGGGAGCGGGAAGAGACAGGTGCCGGCGTACTTTGGCTTAAGGAGGGCGTATGGGGTACATATAGCCATCTTATCTTATTTTATTTATTTTTTTCTCTCCAACGGCGCGCCGCGCAGCAAACTTGGACTGTAGTTAAACTTTACTGCCAGGGAGACATCGGGGCGTTCGGCAGGGGCGCGCGCGAACAGCTGCACGGCGTTGTAGGAGGCGTTCGTTCGTTCGAGTCTCCTCAAGAAACTCTCCCCTCCCCCATGGGAATATGCAGTCAAAGTAAATCTTCTACGTTAGAGTCGACATGAAAATGCGACTATGGGTAACTACTCAGTGACAATGATGATCAATAAACACACACATACCAACCCATTCGCAGCAATCTACACATGCAATTCCACTCCGTGGGCGAGTGGCTCAAATGGTACTAGGGCGTGGTGGGCATGCATTGACAAGGACGGGCATGAAATGGGAAATTTTGAATGTGCGCCGGACAGGGCAGGGGGAGACTTTGTCCGTGGGAACCTGCGATGCGGCGATGAGATGAGATGAGCGTTGTTATAGTAGGGGCCAGTGGTTGATAATATATCATGGTGTGAAGAGGTAGTTGGTTGTATGAGTGCTGTACTGAACGGAGTACTCCGTATACTATACGGTGATGGCTGATATGATGGTGATCACTAGCTAGGTTTACCGTACGTTCCAATGTACCATACCGGCTTATCTGGAAATGCAACGCTTACTTGTCTGCCATTGGAGGTGGGTGTAACTACCGGTTAGTGTTCCCCAAGAATCGGGTGTGGGTGAGTAGGGAAGAATGAAAGGGACGAAATGAATGTGCAGATGATTGGAATCGGATGATGGATGGATGCAGTGCGAGATCGAGACTTGTTCTCTTGCTCGGGTGTGGAGTCTCGATTGGAGGCTAGATGGTAGATTCTACCTACATACAGCAATCATAAGATTCGGACACTGGTAATAATGATGATGATGATGGTGGTGATACTTGGTGGTGGTTCGTTCTTGCCATTGTTATTGTCGTCGCTGTTGCCGGATCTGTGGCTTGGGACGACTCGACTATCTAAGCCCTTCATCTGTTCTTTCCTTTCACCAGTGACTTCACTTTACGAATTAGGTAAACAGTCTTCGTCTTCACCTTCACTCTCACCTTCACCTTCACCTTCATCTTCACTACTGCTCGTAAGACGTTGGCAACAACAAAGACCTGAATTACACACGCGACGGATGAACGAATCGCATCGTCCGCCGACCGCAACCAATCAATCCCTCCACACACTACGAGTATATCAGTCCCCACTGGTCCATGAACTACTACTTCTTCTTTCAAGTCGTACCTACCTACTACATACCCAAGTACGCACTCGAAAATACACGATCTCGTCTTCTGCGAACAACACAAGAGCAAAAGGAAGATCTTGCGGTTCTTACCTCGATACTGCATCATCCATCCACCCCTCCCCCTGGCCTGCCGTACTGCATCATCATTCGTGGCAGTTAGCCTGGGCTGGTCCAATTTAGCGCTTGAATTCCAACGAGAAAAGCGCCCGGAGCCAAGACAACGAATGACCCTCCACAAACAACCAACAACAATCAACCATTCACTGCGAAATTGCAACAAAATACTGTGTACTGCGAGTAAGAATCAACGACAACCACCACCACTCAACAGTCCAAACCATTTACTGCCTTAGTAAACTGGCATTCGCCTTGTCTATCGACGAGTACAGTTACAACAGGTACCCACCTGCACCGCCGCCGTCGTACCTATTGTAGCACCTACCTAGATGCTCTAGTCACTCTAACTACCCTCCCGGTACCCTCCAGCCGCGTCAAAGGGGGCCCTTGCCCTTTCATCACCGACATTTGGGATTCGCAGCGGTGGCAGCAATCTCGTCAACCCCATCCCCATCCTCCCATCCCATCCCATCCCTTTAATCCCGTTTAACCCTCACGGCCCGTGGCTCGACATTTCGCTCCTTTTCGCGTGCCTTTCACTTCCCACAGTCACTGCTGCTGCTTCCTTCATCATTCCTCTTCTTCTTCAACTGCGTAATCTTCGACTTCTCTTTTCTATACAGCGCTAGCTTGCTTGTCGCTGTCCCTGCCATCACTCCCGTGTTTGCTGCTCTGCGGGCGCTTTAACTAGACGCTACCGCCTCAAAAAACGTCCCCAGATAATCGTAATCGACTGCGCTGCTATTCCCCACGGCCTTGTTCTCTCCCATCGTATTTATATGTTCAATACCCGTCCTGCGAACGCTCCTGTAAGCGTGTCACCTTAGACTCGACTACGTTTCAACCCCAGATCCGGCAAAGTTTGTGTCCTCCCGAGGCCTTATTTCGAACTCTTGGGTTTCACCTTTTTTTGCTCCGATCCCACTCAGCGCACCGCCGCCAGACGTTGGCCTAGCTGAGCCCTCACTGCGGACTCCGACACACTACACGCCCTAGTTCCTCCTGCCAGATCTCACCGCACTGCGAACGCTGTGAAACATGATGAATGCGCCAGGCCGCAATGGCACGTTGTCGCCTGTCTCTACCGATAGCACCGAATGGTCCCCCATCACTCGATACCAAAGCTTGGGAGGAGGAAGCGACAATCCATACTCCCCCGCCCTCCCACCGAACAACCGTGGCGGTATTACGCCGCCCGCATCCGTACACAGTAGCACAAACGTCACCGATGGAGGCATGCCAAATGGAATGGGGCGTCCTGCAGGAAACGGCAACCCGTCGCCCCCCAGCTCTGTAGGCCGCTCTAGCGACGGAACTGGCCTTTATGCCCAAGGTCTTCCCGATCAGAACTTGAACAGACAAAAGATGATGAAGTTGGAGGAGACACTATCAGAACATTATCGCGTACTACGAAGCTATCTCGCACCGTACATCAACGACGAGAAGGGAAACCCACGGGCGAGCAGGGCCAAGGACAAGCTTACACGACTCTCGGTTGTCCAATTCCAGGAACTCAGCACCGATGTCTACGACGAGTCGATACGAAGAGAGCAAGATCGCAAACGAGGGGGGCCAGGTGCTCCAGGAAACGATACCCCACAGTTCTTGCTACCGAAGACTACATTCCACCCGAAGCGCAACCAAGCGCGACAGAAGCTCTCCACACTGCCCCTCGAGCGCTTTCGACAACTTGCTACCGATGTCTTTTATGAGTTGGAGAGGAGGTTCCCCCGTTTCACCGGCGGCGAGATCCCGCGAAGCTCCAGTCCCGCAAGCAGTATAATGAGTTCGGCGAGCAGGAACGGACCGAGTCGGGTCGGCACACCAAACAGTATGGGTGGAGGCATGCGTGGACGCCCGCCGCCTGGTGGTCCACCAAATTTCCGTGGTCCACCACCACCAGGGGCCCATAGACCCGGCGCGCCGAGCAATGACTTTGGTCGACCTTTACCGAAGACCTTCCAACAGAACACAATCGTGCCAAATAAGGGTACCATGGTCGAGGATGATGATGACGACAGCGCAGCAAATGAAGATGATGAAGACGCATTCAACCTTGAGGGTGCTGCTCCACGACAGAGTCGACGACAGACGAACAAGAGCATGAGGAGTCTTAATCCCGAGGTAGGATATAGTACTGTTTTGCCCTGTGCAATCTAGCTGACCACACTTGCAGAACGAGAAGCTCGTGGCAGACTTGCAATCCCAAGTCGCAGATTTGCAATCCAAACTGCAGTCATTAGAAGGGTCTTTGAAAGATAAAGATACCGAGGTGCAGAGATTGCAAGACGCCGACAAGCAACGAGATAGCGTATGTCACACGAACATTAACGTATCACCCCTTACTAACGTTGAGCAGACAATTGCCTCTGAACGAGCGGAATGGGATGAGCTTCGCTACTCCTTGGAAGACAAGGTCGGAAAGGCCGAAGACCTCAACTCATCCTTGCGATCAGAAATCGAACGGATACGAACGGAGAATTCAGAGGTCGAGCGTGGCCTGAGAGACCAAATTGCTGATTTGGAACAGCGGCCTCCCCAGCAAGTCTCCAACACTGGCGATGACGAGTGGCGACGTCGCGCTGAAGAGCTCGAGCAAGAATTGAATGAGCAACAGCAGCTTGCGGATGAAGTACGAAGAGACGCCTCACAGTATCTACAGGAAATGCGGGAACTATCAGCCCGTAGCGACCTAGCCATGGAGAAAGACGAGAAGTTGTCACGACAAGTAACATCGCTGGAAGCAGAGGTCAAAGACTGGAAGTCTCGATACGCCCGGTTAAAGACTCAGATACGCACCCTGAAGGCTTCATCAATCGGACTGGCGCCACTGGCTTCTCCCAACGTCGCCAACTACGGTCGCGACGGAACCTTGAGTACCCCAGATGGCATGGTCAAGGACGTTCATCTTACTAAATTCCAGCTTAGCATCGACGAATTGTTGCAGGTTGCTCGACGTCCAGAGTCAGAGCAGGTTCTCGAGAGCATGAAGCATGTGGTGAAGTGCGTACGAGCAATCACTGGAGATATTGACAGCACGCCTCTTTCTCAGATGCAATCGCCCAACAGCAGTGTCAATGGTGATGCTTTTGCAAGCCCGGAAAAGCAGCAGATGAAGCTCAAATCCCGTGTCAGCGCCACCGCGAATAACCTGATCACTGCTAGTAAGAACCATGCGTCCTCCAATGGCCTGTCTCCCGTCAGCCTTCTCGATGCCGCCGCCAGCCATCTCTCGACCGCCGTTATTGAATTAGTCAAGCACGTTAAAGTGAGGCCAAGCTCAAATGATGAGCTTGAACTTGAAGAGGAGGATGACATGCCGATGCCATTGAAGCCAAATGGACAAACGACATATTCGACCTACAATCCCTACAACTCAAATGCAACCAATGGCGGATTGAACGGGGCTGCTCAGGGCCACACCAGGCATCGCAGTCGTGGAGGTAGCAGTAGTTCGGCGGGTTACAGTACCTATAGTTCTCCCTACAGCGGATATGACAGGCAAAGCACCGGGATGAATGGTTTGGGATTCGAGAAGGATGTTGGTATGACTGAGTTCAAGGTATAACCCTTTGTTCTCCAGTGTCAGGGGCAGTCTGCTCACATTCCACCAGAATTACCTGGATGAGCAGACCGACAAGCTCGTCAAGAGCATCCAGCCACTCGTCGACCTTATTCGATCGAATCCGATCTCCACGCCTGCAGAAGAACAGCAAATCTCTGCTTACTTGAGGGATATTTCTTATGCTATAGAAGATACGGGCTCCCAGACGCGTGAAGCCGTTCAGAAGACGAAGAATCTGGCTCTGAAGAAGCACGCAATTCCCGTTGTTGAAGTTCTCGAAGAGTGCAGGCAGAGTCTGCTCGATATCAGCAGTCGAGACAGCGGTCGAGAGCGGGTGTCTCAGCTTGCTTTCAAGACTGCACGAACTATGAAGGTACGTATTAGACTGTCTTTTGGCACGACGGCCACTAACATTCGACCAGGAACTCGTTCTACGTGTCGAACGCATCGAAACTGGCGAGCTTAGTGCTGACCAAACCCTCCGTGACGACTTTTAATTTCTTTTCTCTTTTGCGGCATATACTTCTTACGGTACCCTCTGCGGACCTCCCCGTTTGCGTCACAGGCGAGCGTGACATTTTGAATTCGACCAACCTCTTACTCGTTCTATATCTTTTTCTCTCGCCATTTGGATCTTGGGAGGCTGTCCTGAAGCGGCCTCTGCCCTTTCTTGTGAGAAGGGAGCTGGGGATTGGAGTTTTTACTGTGCATGTGTTTATTGGATACCAATATTTGTTTTCGCTTGATGTCGATATGTCATACACATTCAAAGCCAGTCAAAAGGAGCGTGGATTTGTGGATTCGGAGGTTTCATTCTGGACGAACAGGATGTTCGCTCCATCATCACTTGTGCGACCAGCGACTGTAACTCTTCGTATAATGAAGAGGGATATATATGGCAGGGAGCCTTTTCCCTGGCTATCACAATTGAAAGAATAATTGCAAACTGCATCTTTTGCTGCTGAAGTGACATTTCTTCTGTTCATTAAATGATCATGCTTGATCCACCTGCCGTCAATGATCTTGGATGGTCGGTCGACCACTAAATCGACCAGGTACCTATCATCTACTGCAGCATCACGGAACGAACGAGCCGACTTATCCAGCCGCGAGCCTCTTCGAGGCGCAGGTGGCTTGAGATTCTAGAGCAAGTTTACGACTTTGGCAGATCCACCGCCACTTGTTGATTGCATTGCATTGCCTCCTGGGCCCCTCTCCACCCACCCCACAATAGCAAAAAAGGGCCTCCCGTACCCTCCCCTTCTCCCCGAGTCCCCAAGTTAATGACACCGCTAAAATTATGACATTTTTGGATACCTAGCCTTGCAGAGTTGGTCGCCTGATGTTGTCCCCCAATTTTCTGTCGTGCCTTATGAAACCCACCTCACGCAGACAGTCGTGGATAATTACCTAATTGAACAGTACTGTGGGAGGGGTCGGAGGTGATTGGTCGGGATTGGCGATGTCTGTGATGTGAGGCGTCCCCTCCATGTGACGTCAAGTCTCGATTCGCATCGTCCTCCAACAACGATGATGTGCATTCGATCGTGTGTGCACAGCCAACCAACCCACCAATTGATAAACATGGATGAGGCAAGGTTCCTGGGGGTGCATGCGAATCCTTTTTATATCTGCTTTTCCCGCTTTTTCCCATGTGGAACGACAGAAAATACGAACGAAAAACAACACAAGACCGCATACCAAGCAAGCCCCAAGAGCGTCCACGTGCTACACCCTGCATTAACGACCTACCTCTACGGTCTGCCGTTCCTTAGCCCACCAGACGGGGGCATACATACATACCTTGGTACATACATGACTATAAAAGGGCCAGCTGACCCTGATCCCGCTCCCGCTGGACCATGCACTTCACGGCCGTGTCCTCGATCAACGCGTGCGAATACGAAGAGCAGCTCCAGAAAGCACGACGCAAGCAGAAAGAGCAGCAGCTCGCCCAAACGGACAACATGATCGACTTCCCGGGGGAGAACCCAGGCAAGATGCACATGCAGCTGCCGCGGGCCTACAACAACCACATCCTCAACATCACGGACCGATCCTGCGCGGACCCCTACGTCCTCTTCCACAACGGCACCTACTACATGACCTTCACGGCGGACGGCAACCGCGTCGAAGTCTGGTCCGGCGAATCCCTCTTCGACTTCGAGTCCAAGTGCACGAAGACCGTCATCTGGCGCCCACCGCCCGACACAGAGTACACGGCCGACGTCTGGGCGCCCGAAATCCACGCCATCCACGGCAAATGGTACGTCTACTTCGCGGCCGCGCACCCTGCGTTCGGCAACCGCACGCACAGGATGTACGTGCTCGAAGGCCCCTCCGCCTCGGAATCCCCGCTCGACGCAGCGAAGTGGAAGTTCCACTCCAAGCTCCACGGCATGCGGGACGACCAGTGGGCCATCGACGGCACGGCAATCACACTCCAGGGAACAATGTACTTCGTGTACTCGGGCTGGCCGATCGGCGAGACGCTGTCGGCCTCCAAGCAGGAGATCTTCATCATGAAGATGGAGTCGCCGACGAAAGTCATCGCGCCGCCCGTGCGAATCTCCTCGCCAGACTACCAGTGGGAGTACTCGGGGAAATCAGGCATAAACGAGGGCCCGCAGTTCCTGTCCTCGCCCGACGGCCGGTGGACGGGAATCGCGTACAGCTGCGCCGGGTCGTGGACGTCAGAGTACAAGATGAACGTGCTGCATTTTAGCGGCGGGAACCCGCTCAATGCGGACCACTGGAAGAAGTGGTCAAGGCCGCTGCTCGCGTCGAATAAGAACAATACGCCGCCTTATGGGCCGGGCCATGGGAATTTCGTGCTTGTGAATGGGCAGAGTACGCCGGAGGTGTGGGGGTGTTTCCACGCGACGGATGAGAAGACGGGGTGGGAGGGGAGGAGGGCGAGAGTTATGAGGGTCGGTTGGTCGGATGCTGGGCCATATATGGGGGATGGGGAGTGTGGGAGGTGTAGTGGTGATGTCGACCACTTTTTGTATGGGTGCAGGGAGGGCTGTGGGTGTGGGGAGAAGAAGCCGGAGGAGGGGGGTGGGAAGCCGGGGAAGAGCGTGGATCATACGGGTGTGGGTGTTGATGTGGTGAAGAGTAGGATTGTGGGGGAGGCGAAGGGGTTGTTTGGGAAGGTCGAGAGGGTGTTTAATAAGTGAATGAGTGAGGGGACGTCACGGTTGTGGGTGTATATAGGAGCGTGCATACTTGCAGCATATGGTCTGACTGGTGGAGATGAATTTCTCTTGTCTTGCTTTTTGGGGTTCTTTTCTGAACGGAGTGGCATCGCTCGTATATATCTGCGGTATTCCGTCAAATCAAAACGTACATATCAAAATTCATACATATCACGCATATCCCACTGGGAGATCATACTTCTCCCTCTTCTTCCGGAGTGGATTTGATGGTCTGTTGAATGTGAACGTAGGAGAAGGGGATACTATAAGTGAGGTTGAGGTGAGGTTGAGGTCAAGATGGACGGTGGTCATGTATTGCTTGGGAAAAAGTAGCGTGGTTGAAGTAACAAATGATAATGTTGTCTATATGTGTCCAGATTGATATTTCGATAGTGAATGTTCGTAAACATTCAGATGCTGCTTGTCCAGGGGATGTATCGATCTAGGAAGTGTAAAAAACCGCTGTCTTGATATTCGTAATTCTCTTACCAGCCGTGACTTCTGCGTTTAAACCTCATACTCATATCGTTGCTGTCGATTCGTTGATGACTGCGCTGTACGAAACCTCCGCGGTGCTGAAGCTCTTCTTGACGGCCTCGCTGGCATACACACGCATGACCTTCTCATACTCTGCCGTGACGCCCTCCTTGAAGCCGCCCGCCTCGGCGAGGAGCCTACCCAAGAGAGCAGAGTCTCGCATGGCCGTGTTCGCGCCGTTGCCCCCGGCAGGAGTCATCGCGTGCACTGCGTCTCCGATGACCGTGACGCGCGGCTCGTTCGGCCACTCAGGGACCCCGTCCGGCGACGAACAGGTGATTTTCCAGAACGCAGCGTCGTCATCCCTCATATTGTCGATGAGGGATCGAACGCGCGGGTGCCACAATTTGGTCAGGCCCCTCGCGATGTCGGCGGCCTGCTTCCCAATGATGGTGTAGTCGTCGTTGGGAGCCTTGATGACACCAGCGGACCCGCCTATCGTCCACCCGAAATCCACGTTCGGGTCGTCCATGTCGCCCGCGCGCACGTTCGTGATGAGAAACACTCTCCCCTCCGGGTGGCTCGTCTCGTCAACCGCGCGGAACACGCCCTCGCCGAGCGCCTTGAATGCAGTCGTAGACGCCTGTCCGTGGATACCCCGCGCTCCCAAGTCGTACACTTTCAGCTTGCCGCCAGACAGCTGCTTCGCGACCTGCGACTTGATGCCCTCTCCACCGATCAGCATCGACCCTTCCACCGACTTCGATCCGTCCGCGAAGATAGCTCGGACGCCGCCGTCAGTCAATTCGTACCCGGTGACATGATGCCTCCACCGCACGAACTCCTCGCACCCCTCGATGAACAAACTCCGCATAGTCCCCCTCGCAATCCCAATCACCTTCCCGTCCCGCGACGACAGTCCCTCCCTCCTAACCGTAGAGTGCTCCGTACCCAGGTTCTCCCCGGTGAGCGGATCCACGGCCGCGAACCCCGCGCCGCCCGTCTTCCCGCAGGCGTCGTAGAATTTCGCGAAGCCTTCGGGCCCGAGCACGGCCTCGACGGCGTCGAGACCTTCGTTGGAGAGGCGCAGGCGGTAGCCTTGTGCGCGGAAGGATATCGAGGCGTCGCGCTCGAAGACGAGGAAGGGGATGTTGGAGCGGAGGAGGGAGCGCGCGAGCAGCAGGGCGGAGAGGCCGCCGCCGGAGATTAGGATGGGCTTTTGCTGGGGTTGGGCGACCATGGTTTGGTGGGTTGAGTGGTTGGTGTTGTTGAACGGGGGTTCCTAATTGATATCCTCTTGTTTTGTTTTTGTTGTTGAGGTTGGTGTTTGGCAATGTTGATGTTGGTGACGTTTCACGGTGGATGTCCCGGTGGCCAAGGGTGTTTATATTGCGGGGAGTCGTGCTGTTGCTGCATGGTTATTGCCAATGCCAGATAGCGTAATTTTCGTCCGTTGGGGAACACGAAAATGGAATGTAGGTATATTGTAAGGTGGGCGTTCTGGCAATATCGTAGACGGGTAATTGGTTGAATATGGTGTCTTCAGGCGTCGTGATGGAAAGATCGTTGGTGGTTGCGGTCGCGGTGTGTGGGGGGACGAGGAGGAGGGGGGTTTGTCAGCGCGCGGGCTTTCGGGGCGTGGAGCTTCCGACTGGATTACTGTGTAGGTACGTGTATGCGTGCATGTGTATTTGCCTTGATAAGTTGCTTATGCTTTGTTATGTTTGATACTGATTAGGTGATGTAAGTTGTCTGATGATATTTGTGATCCATTCTTGCTTCCTGAAGATGATAGTAGGGTTGTAAATCAATTGAGACAACAAGTCAAGGCAGACTCAGTGTTTCCTGCAGATCACCGCAATTCAGGCAAGGAACTTGTAGAACACTTGATTCGAATTAGGATACTAGTTTGTGTTTCAGAGGATTGTTTCTGTAGAATGCTATCAATCGATTCGCACTGCACACTACTACACAATGCTTGGACCATGCTACTTATTTTATCTGATCATTGCAATATTCTAGTATACCACGTGTAATTGAACAATGAAATTGAAGGTCTTTTGGCAAAGCCATCAGCATTGCATCCTAGATTGTGTTCCTTGGGGTTGTGTATCCCGGATGTCCCCTGGGCCTTGAAATGCATCAAAAATCACAGCAGCTAGTGTTAGTTTGTGAGACAGCGAGTTTGTGAGACAGCGAGTTTGTAAGGGGGCATCATTGTAGATTGTAAATGTGCGCAAAAGATGTTTACTTCTACGAAGAACAGAGCGCATAGATATTTAGTACGACATTTTCACTTACTTACTGACCCAGCGTTCACCAACTCCCGAGGAGAAACGTTGGTTAACTATTCATTTACTAGTGAAATGTGATACTCACACTGCAGGTCGTCTCCGGAATGAATCTACCATATAGGCGTTTTCACGTAAATTCATTCACTCTATTATCACTGCACCGATTTCACGGAGCTACATTTTCATTGTACAATGCTCCCTTCTCTTCTATATAATCCACCGGGAGGCAGACAATTGACGCGCTTCAACTTGATCAACGCAATACAACTCCCGATTCGACGCACTAAACACAACCTTACAGACCAAAACACCTCCGAGCCAAACATGGCTTCGACATTGACTGATCTGATGAGCAACCGGTTCGTACGCATCCAAAATGCAGTTCTATCGTACTTGAAAGCACCGGAAATTCTCCGGTTGCGATTGGTATCGAAGCACTTCCGCAACATACATAGGACTGCCTGGACAGAGTCGGAGTATAATAGAATGTAAGTTTGTGGCACCCTTCCCTGCTACATAACCTGATGACAGTACCACGAACTAACGATGACACAGGTTGCAAATCTTCTTCTCGGATCCCGTTGGCTTTCGTGTTCTACAAGAAAAATACGGCTTCCTGCTGACTGGAACTCCTATCCTGGGGTACCTTCAAAGGGCGAGCATTCATACCCTAGAAAATTCGGACATGCCAATAACAATTATCTTGGACGAAGAGTGTCACGACTATGTGAAAGAGCATCTAAGAAACTTCCTCATTCAAGACGGATATGAGGATGTCAGCAATCCTGCATCATTGTCAGTTTCACTTTTCCATAGTCGATCTGAGAATCGAAAACACCGCGCACCTCGAGTGTACGTTCGTGAAGTTGACTTTGGGGAAGGGGCATGGATACAATGGCGCACTGGTTACTCACCGATTCTATCAACGGCCGATATGATCTTGGCTACTTCTACCAGGATCATTTCCGTATTTCCGACTTCAACATTTGGTCAACTTCAAGACTACGCTATGAACAAGCGCAAGGTGGCCAAGAAAATCAGAGACCGCAACCAGATGGGCATTCGGTCGAACTACCAATTCTTGCCTGATGTTCGCGACCTCGACGAACAAGACAAAACTTATACCCCGAGTGAAGAGTTTGCGGATAAACGATCCATCGGAGATAGATATAGTTGGATCCTGCTGTTCGACTCTGATGATGTTATGACTCGTTACTTGACTCGTTACAAGTCGTATTCGTATCAACCACTCCCAAGCCCAAGTGAGTTAGAAGAGGGCTTTGGTAATGATGAAGACTTGTTGAAGGCGTCATTCCTATGGCCTAAGTGTGTTAAAGCTATGCTTAGAAATCGTCGTCGTCAACGAGCTTCCGAGTCGTCATTGGTGCTTGGTATCTTCGATCGTATAAGCAGTGTGGGAAGGATTTGGTCGGGATAGAAGCAGGTAGTTGGGTAGAGTGAAAATATCGGTAGATAATTTAACTCTATACATCGTTGCATAGGGAAGGATGATAGTCTCTCTATTGGTCCATACGCACGGTATGTTGCAGGCCTTGCGATTGTATACATGGAAGGTGGTAATCATGGAGGGAGCAGCACGCAATGGGGATTCAAACACCAAAAGAATCAAATTGAATCAAATACCAGTATTGTTCATGAAGCCAGAACCGCAGTATCGAGCATCTCAATCGTTATGTTTGATGGTGTTGTAGCCATTTCTTCTTATCTTGATTAGTTTAGTGATGCAAGTTTTGAAGCATCAATTGTGTGAAGATGTGGTGAACAAACAACCCACCAACGGTTCAGCCTTCAGCATTCTGAGATTAAACCTCCGGAAAGTGAAACTGTGAACGATCTGGGGCGACACTCCCCCCAGCCATAAGAAGTTCACGCTAAGTTAATCGATATCGCTAAATGGTCGATCATCTCCGTGTCTACGTCTCGATCGCTGGGCGAAACACCGAGTATCCCTCACTGAAACATTATCAAGACACTGCTGGAGCAGCACCATCGTCGCGTCGCAGCCTTGGCCTTCCACCACTATGCCTTGATGCAACTTGGCTGTGGCCACACGGCGACATTTGTTCGTGCTCTGGCGCCTAATCAGGAGGATCTTCCTATGTTAAGCATCAGAAAGAATGTTGCTAGCAAGGCCAAGCCATTCATACCTGGAGCATCACGAACTTGGCGTCTGGAGGACAGGAAACTGTGGGGGTCCGGATTGGGTCTTAAAGGCCTCATGGGAGAACCTATGGACCTCGCAGATGCCTTGTACCACAAATCCATCTTCATCTTTTCTGAACTCCCTTGCTTGGCTTACCGTTTACCAAGATCCCTTTCTTGACCAATCTCCATACCTATCATCATGCCCATTGCTATAGAACATCCTCTGTCTTTCGAACCCGCTCATGTCTATCCCACCGAGGATTGCATTTCGCCAGACATGGATATGAGCCACTTATCTGGGGCCACCATGGCCGACCTGACGGCAGCATACACAGAACCAAAGATTCAAGTTATCAGTGCAAGTCCAAATGGCTCCAAGCACTCGACGAAGAGCAGGATGAGCTCCAATCGCTGCTCAGTAGCCTCAACCACCAAGTCTGAACTCCGCCGGTCCAATCACCTCCTCATCGAAATGCTGCAGAACATCCAGGCAGAACTCACCACTCACCGGACAATCCTGCTCGACGTTCAACATCGAGTAACACATCTCGAGAACGAATCAGTCGCCAGTTTGCATGACGATGAGCCACTCATTTCAGCATTGCAGCGTCTGGAGGGTCGAGCATCGAAACGCAACAGCACCATGGTGCCACCACCCGAGAGCCAGTCGTGGTGGCAGGCATGCCAGAACTTCGCACACAACTCGGACACTCCCATGAGTGCGAATGAGTTCCTCAAAACACCCGTCAGATTCTCTGGTCTGGGTTGGGAATATGGAGTGCCCACACGACCACACACGCCCCCATTGAGTCCACCTGAGGTCGATGATATCCCGGCATTGACTCCAACGTCAGAACATGAAGAGCATTCCGACGACGATACTCCGCGGAAATTGCAACACAAAGACAACGACGCAGTTGTTAGCGAAGTGCGCTCGGCAACTCCCCACATCACAGAGGGCAACGATGACTATGATGTGAAAGAGCATACCGTGGAAGTAGACAAGAGGAACATGCCTCCGCCCCCAAACATCCTACCAGCTCCGGCTGGCAAATCAGTCGCGGCTGTTGAAGACCGTCCTGCTATCAATCCGCATAGATACTTCCGAGGCGTTCGAAGCCTGGCGACATATAAGGCTGTCATGAAGAACAGATCTACAGATAAGGGTAAGTGTCATCCCGCGTTGACGCAGTTGATGGTGACTGATTGATTACAGAGCACCATGTCCTGATTCACTTCCACAAGAGAGGGGAGTTGAAGGATCGCGAAGAACACACAGCATAACTGCTCATAGCGAGGCAGAAGAGTCAACGAAAACATGTTCCTCTTCATTCTAGCTATCCACGATTACGCACGCACGGCGGAATTCTACAGGTTTCATATTTCCATACAAATAGCGAAGGGCGTCCACAGCTTTGTCAGAATACCCACGATCTTTACGGCGCATGCTATGCTAGCATCTCATTTCTTATGTTTCTATCGATCC
Organism: Aaosphaeria arxii CBS 175.79; assembly: GCF_010015735.1. Lineage (NCBI taxonomy): Eukaryota > Fungi > Ascomycota > Dothideomycetes > Pleosporales > Aaosphaeria > Aaosphaeria arxii. Next base: position 2,317,550 of record NW_022983479.1, read on the forward strand.
TTTATTGTACCAAGCGCAACGAAATCACGAATAACAACCGTTCCATTTCTACACCAATGCTCGCAAACTCCATCCAGTTATTTCTAGCTACTCTATTATCATGTGCAATCACTCGAACTAACAAAAAGCTTCCAAGAACACAGGCGCTGTAAAACACACCTCCCAAATTGATCTTCAGCATGGGGTGCGGAACCTTGTTTCAGGAATCGAACAATCGAACCTTCCCCAAACACACCCCTGAAAGCATTGCCATAAGTAGCGCTGAGCGTGCAGGGGTGTTTCTGTTTCCGTCACATATGTTGGCGCGTATCAGATTAGTGAAGATCAACTGTTGGATACGTTGTTCAATGTTGTGCACGGCCAGTTTGACAGTTGTAGGGTTTGCATTTAAGTTTGAGAAATTGGCGACCAGAGCCTTCAGACTGCACTTGGGTGATGTTACAGACACCGATATTAAGCAGATCTACGTGCTGTTCTTGTACTACAGTTTTAGGAATAATTCAATTCCAATAGATTATATGATACCATAGATGAAGACCTAGATCCAACGTCTTGAGTATTGCGCCAACAAAGTCAGACAACATGAAAGATCGTATTCCGCTAAATTATCGCAAACTCAACATAAATCCACCCAATGTATCCCAGCCATATATCCCATAACTCTTATATTAATCATCTTCTTACTCGCTCATAAAATCTCAACCAGACATGATCCCACCATACCTTTCACCCGTACCACTACTACTCCCAAACCCCATACCGCTGAAGCTGCCCTGCGGTGGAAACCCATCAAGATCACTACCCACGCCCATCCCATCCCCCGACCCGGAATTGCTACCCAAGCCACCGTTCCCACTGCTCTGCCACTCCCTCGCCCAGTCGATACTCGCGTCGCCGAGATTCATGAAATCCAAATGACTCATGTTATCTCCCCCATTTGCTTCACTGAGCGCAGGTATCTCGGGGAAATGCACGTTCGCGAGCTGGGATATCGAGTCCGAGGGATCCAGTTCTGCACCCATCCACGCATTCCTTGTGCCCGCGGAAGTCGATAATGTGGATGGCGTGGCGGTGGTGAGCGCCGGGTCAAGTGAAGATGCTGCGTTGTCGAGGTTCGGCCAGGATGAGATTTCAGACCGCGGCGTCACCATTATGTAGCCGTCTCCACGATCGCTCTCCGCATCGAAGCGTGTCGGGCCGGCCGCTGGTGCTTTCAAGGGGAGACCGCCCATGTCGGCGATACTGACGCTCGCGGTGCTCATGCTGCGCTTCTTGCTCCCGGTGGTGCCGGCACGTGGTCGGCTGGTCTGGCGGCGCTTGAACATGGGGATGTCGGATGTTTCGTTTGTGCTGCCGCGGCGGGCGGGGACGATGGCGGATTTGGGTTTGTAGAGTTTGAATGAGGTGGCGTTGGGTTCGGGGACGTCGCCTCGAAGTTCGACCATGACGGCGCGGAGGACCACGGACATGCGCTCGGCGGGTTGGTAGGTGTGGGCCATGTCGTTGAGGGCAGCGGAAAGACATTCGAGATACTGCATGTTGTTGGCGCGGTCGGATGGGTCTTTGATGAAGGCGAGAGCTGCCACGAGAGCGGTTGCTGCTGTGCCCTAGATGTGATGTTAGAAAGGCAAGTTGGAGGATGTTCAATCTATTCACTTACTGCATGCTGAAGACCAGTGACAAAGATCTGCCTGGTGTCGAATCGCTGACGATGCTGCCAGAATATCCGTGCCACCCTGATGGCATGCTTTGTGCATACAGTTCGGCTCAATGCACTGAAATGATCATCTGGGCCAGTGCCTTCGTAACCTTGCGAGTTATGATCCTCATACATAGCGAATGGTCGGTGTAACAAGATCAAGCTCGAGTGGTACTGTTGATGTAGCAAGAAGAAGCTAAAGGGCGCGGTCGCGATGTTCTGAGGTGTCCAGCGGAGCTGCTCTGGAAGCCTTGCATACCAATTGCTGAATTCGCGGTCCAGTGCTGCCATCCGTAGATATTGGTTGCGGTCGACGACGGACTCTGGTATCTGTGACCGAGGGTCCATGTTCTCCGTGATTTTGCCAGCGAGCTCCATCAGATCGAGTAGTGCTTCGTAGATCTGGGTTTCCATGCTCTTTTCAGGCCCTGCAGGTCGGCAAGTACCGAGACGCTCGAACTGCTTGGATAGAGAATAGACTTCGAGATCTGCACTCTTCATGCTTGTAGGTCGACCGAGGAAAAGTGCCCAATACCTGTTTGGATTAGTCAAAGCATACGAACGAGAGACGCAGAACATACTTATCGTAGATCACGCAAGCCCACAAAGTCATCTGTCTGATCTCTACTTCGCGTACAGGAAGACCGGAAAGACGTGTATCGAGGTGTAGGCTATCAGAAGATGTTAGCATACATATGTTATGCCGAGAATTGTGTTACCTACCCAATGTCGAATGCAAGTCGAACGGCAAGACCTCCATAAAGCCATCCCAGGTTATCACGACCAACTAAAATGATGTTAGATCTGGACTCGTACTCAGTAATATCAGTAAACTTACCTCCGCATTCAAGATCGCCAAGCAGCAACAATGCAACAACCGACGGAATTCCACCTGGCCGCTCCAATTCCTGGTCAAGCATGTACTTTGCTTCGCGGTGGAGCGTACTTTCGAACTGCGGGAGCATGATTCTTTGAATATCTAGCCGCTGCTTGTCTGCGAATTTGAATCCCATAGCGAGAACGCAAATGTGAAGGAATCCCGAGTAGAACTGCGTGCGTCCCGCCTCGCGATCTTCATTGAAGGCTTCTTGGTGCAAAACGTGGATTACTGGATTGTAGCATTGCCAGAAAAGGTCCATAAGATAGTCGTAAGTCTCCATAGGTAGAGAGCGAATGACCTTCTCCGCACGCCGGGCTTGCTCGCTATATTCTTGCACATTGTCTAACGAATTTCCAAGTTCAGAATGCACATGGCAATTCGTAGTGGGGCCGAAATATCGCAGTCGTCCGCTAAGCTGGTCGAAACTCAAGTGCCCTCTTGTAGATAGGAGCCTGCTCACCATGCCATCTCGTTTCGGAGGTGGAAGCATTGATGGCGAGCCAGCGCTTTCCACTTCGCGCGGGCTTGCCTGTTCTTGGTCTACATCGATGAAATCTTCTTGCGGGCTTTGCTGGCTTCCAGGGCTCGAGTTGTCGTGCTGTTGGTTTTGGCCTTCAGCGCCTTTCCGCGAAGGTGATGCTTCGTCCGTTCTTGGTGCGCCGTGTCGGGTCTTCGGCGGGTGGTCTGCTGGTGGAGGTTCGGTGCCTCGTTCTTTCAACATCCCTTCTAGGAGAGCTACACGGTCTGTGAGGGAGCACATATACGCTCGTGAGATGGGCCTGGATGCGAGTTAATTCATACATGGACAAGGCCGGACAGCATAGATCAAGTACCTCCGTCGCTCATCGTCGTTCTTGATGACACATTCTACGCCAGATCGCTTGCACTGTGTGCATTCCTTTTCTCCTGCAGGCACAACACACTGGACGTGGTATTAGTTTGGCGTTTTCATTCATTGGGAAGTCAGTGTGAACATACCCGAATCCTTCGATCTCTACATGAGGCACAGGCTACCGAAGCTCTGTGTCTTGACTTCTGTGTCTTTTGTGTAGTTTGTGATGTATTAGCTTGTTGAGTTACGTTCTGGTTCTCAGTGGACTCCTGAGCAAGCTTCACGTCTTGATTTTCAGCCTGTTCATTCTTGGTCGAATCTGGTGGGGTCGGCATGGTTTCGGTCATTCTTTCGGTCGCTTTGGGGATACGGGTTGGTGAGGCAATTCAGTTCAGAGGTCAATGGCAACAGGACAACTGAACACAACAGTACATGAACAGTGTAGACGACAATTGCGGGGGAAAGTGAGGAAAAGGGAGCACGGAGGCAAAAAGATGGAGATAAACCCTCCAGCAGGTCCACTGCGTCCCCTTGGGCATGGGTCTAGCCGGGACGGTTGACTGGGCTAGCTAGTCGTTGGAGAAGAGCTGGAGACGGACTGGGAGACTACAATAAACTGCGGGGCCCCACCGCCTAACCTCCACACTGAGAGGGCACGGCTGAGTTCTAAGCATGCAATGGTTGCCTTTTCTTTGACCAGGGGCTGCGAAGAGACGATAATCATCGGCAACTGCTGGGCCAGAGCGCAGCCATCTCCGTGCTCATATTTTATTGCCGACCATTGATACCCAGAACCTGGTTGAGAGCCCAATCAAGCACTGAAGACATGCACAACTGAACGCTAGAAAAGGCAAGCGGTGATATGCAGGGTGCCATCAAAGAACCTGTTCAAGCTTCCCTTCCATCAACCCGAGAGAGGGGAAGCCCTGCAACAGCTCCGTGTTAGTAGTCATCTTGCATGATGTACCGCTTTGATTGCGCAGCGCAGCAAAGTACAGCATAAGGACGCGTCCAAACGAAGGTCACAGGAGACGCCGTTGAGGTCACAGGCCTATGGGGAAGAGGACTAGAGCACAAGAGAGGAGCTTGAAGAAGGGCGGCGTGCCCAATCGGGGAAGATAGTTTCATTCCCGTGCCATGGGTTTGGATGCAAAACGTGTGCTGCTTGATTCGTGAAAGGACGTGGGATCGATCAATCCGGGGTATACTTGAATAATGTGGAGTGCCTGGGGAGTGGAGAGATCCGAGACGCCGAACACATCGGGAAAAGATACTAAACACAGTGAGTCTGTCGGCTTTTGACGTGCGAGTACTTGGTACATCCCTCTTTCATTTAACCTGGGGAAACATTAGCATAGCAAAAGGATAACATAGGAGGTTTGTAGAAAACCTGCAGAGCAGAAACTATTGGATCTTCAAATGGATGTACCTATCTACAATAATGACTAGATAGATTGACTTCGGCTAGACAGAGCTCAAGCAGACATTCATCACCACAATAGAGAGTTCCGGAAAAGAAATTCTAGACACGGACGAATTCGACGACGAGCAAATTGAATTATGGCTCAGGGCACTATTGGGAGCGCCAATGAAGGCAATTGGAGAGTCCAGCGGAAGGTCGGAGCAGAGCACTCGCATGCCAAGTCGTTCAACAAGCACTGAGTCAATGGACGAGTCAGCCACATCGACTAAGCACATTCCATCGCTAGCATGTAGCCTACACCATGACATGGAATGCCATTTTAAAAAGCTTCTCTTTCTAATAGAACTGTTAAAACCGAAGGCTACGGTAGACGACGTGAGATGCGTGTGAATTTGGACTCTTTAGAGATCAATATGGTGATGATTCTTTACTATGCACAGAAAAAGATCGCTAGATAGACTTCGGGTATGGACTATGCCAGAATCAAAGAAGCTAATGGCCACGAAGGAATTCGATACCAAATTGATGAATGGCAAACCACATCAGCTGTGACATTCTCCGGGTTTTTCTCCGAAAAGGCGAGATGCTCGCCCAGGTCCGGGCCCCAATAGTTTCCATCGACACCCACCACACCATTCCCGCTGAACCCTATGGTAGTGCACATAGTCGAGCCCTGCTGACCCCACCTATGCGTGTATGCCACCTACTTGTAATAGGTAGCTGTTCATTCCGGAAAAACACAATGATAAAGACGCTAACAAGATGCGATGAATTGCTGGAACTCGTCTTTGCCACCATTAGTCGACATGCCATTCGTGATCTGAGTTCCTGATGTAAGGGCTGAGACCAAGAACATCTCGAGACGCCGTCGCCTTGACGTCTCCATTGCCCAGGTACGCAAACCTATTCTTGTATCGATAGGTGTAATCGTAGTCTTCGAATCGAGGGTCTTTGATCGACTTGAGGAAATGGATCGTCTGCGGGGAAATCACTGATTAGCACTGCATGTCGTACAGATCTGCCCCTCCTTATGCATGCGGGCCGCAGTTTTCGCGCGTATTGCATCACAAAGGGTGAACGATGAGGGGGAAACTGTGAAAAAGACTTACTGCGCCAGGCCACAAGTAGATCCGATTTTTGATCTTACCGTCCTTGAACCAACTGCGGCACTCCTCTTGCCACACGGTCGTCTTGTGGTATGTGTCGAAGTGGTCGTAGATCGCATCTAGAGCGTCTTGCTTGACTGCCATGGCCTTGATTCCTTCTGTCTGCATCTTGCGCATGCACTTGACAGAGTACTCGATTGTGGTCTCGATCGACGGGAGCAAGGTGCCGTTACTCCATGTAGCGCCTGGTCCGACGATTGTGTAGTAGTTGGGGAATCGAGGCGCAGACACGCCAAAGTAAAGGTTGGGTCCGTCTACCCAGTCCTCTTTGATCGACTTGCCCTCGCCGTTGATGACCGTGAAGGCAGGCTGAAAGGCGACTTGGAAGCCAGTAGCGCAGACTAATATATCCATCTTGTGTACCTGTCCATCGACGGTCTCGATTCCCTCGGGCACCACGCGCTTGATGCCACCGAAAACTGGGGTAACGTTGTCCTTAACCAGAGCCTCAAGATAGCCATCACCAGGCGAGATTCTTCGGCAGCCAGGCGACCATTTAGGGATAATGAACTCCTTGAGCTTTTCGTGACCGGGGCCCATGCGACGATTCATCTCCTCAGTGATGACCTTGCGGAACATGTGGCTCAGTTCCGAGTTCTGCTGATACATTCCGAATAGACTGTTGATTTCTGCCTCGATGCGCTTGCGGAAATCCAGATGATATTCTGGATCTTCGGCAAACTTCTTCTTGTCTGCTTCGGTGAAGTCGTACTGTCTTTGCCCTGGGTTTACGTCTTCTCCCTTCTGTAGGTCGTTCGTGAGTGCGCCGGCACCGAAAGGAGGAGAGATCCACGTTGGACTTCGCATGTAGACTTGAACTTCTTTGCAGATCTTCTGTAGTTGTGGAACAATCTGAACACTTGTGGACCCAGTGCCAATCACGCCAGCGGTCTTGCCATCAAAGTCAACGGTATGGTCCCAGTGAGCGGAATGCATCAGTGGTCCTTTGAAATCGTGGAGACCCTCGATTTCAGGCCATTTCCATGTGTTCAAGATTCCTTCGGCAGTGTCAGTAGATTGCAAGAGAAATGATTCGGCCTGACGAACCTGTGCCGTTCACGAAAGCATGTGCCCAATCCTCTGTTTGCTCGTTCGTCTGGGGGTTTGTGATCTTCAGCCTCCACACACCCTTGTTCTCATCCCATCGCGCTTCGGTGATCTTGCTGTTGAGCTTCATGTACTTTCGGCTTCCTGGAGTATAATCAGTCCCCTATACTTTCCAACTTGTCAACATTTGAACTAACCATGTCTGTCCGCAAAATTCTCAAAATAACCCTGGATCTCCTTGCCACTAGCAAAGAATTGTGACCAGTCGGGCTTGGGGTCCCATGTGAAATTATAGTCGTGGGCGGGAATATCGCAAGCCACACCGGGGTAAGTATTCTCGTACCAAGTACCGCCAAAGTGTGGGTTCTTCTCGAAGAGTGTCAATTCCCACGATCCCGGGGTAAGCATCCTCTCCATCTTGTATGCCAAGCAGAGGCCGGAAGCTCCAGCTCCAGCGCATGCCACTCGCAGTTTGCTGGGCTTCGAGTGATACTGGTTGAGAATGGCATATTCGCCCTCTGGGTTGGCTGGAGGATAGTCGTACATCTGTGCGATTCCATTGACACCGTTTAAGGAGCTGGGCATCTCTGATGGTGCCATTTTGTGTCTGCTGTGCCCCTTTAGATCTCCTTTCTTGGGATGTGGAGATGCTCGAGGTGGGGTAAGGTACAATGGAGCGAAGTAGTATAACAGACAAAAGTGAACATGAAAAGGGAGTCTCGACACTTATATCAGCCTTGGAGCTAGACCGATCAGACCACACGCGTACGACGATCAGTCTGGAGCTTCTGAAGTCGTTAACCGTCCCTCGGTGGCTGCAGACCGTGTAGTCTTATCCTACATACGAACTTAGCTGAGAAGTCATCGCGTTTGTCTCGTACGCATGTGCATTCTCCCGGCCTAACGTGACCCGCACTTGACCCTTGCAACAATGGCACGAACGCTGTCCGCGTTGGGTAGGCTGTTGGTACATCCATTGGCGGATCATGTGGCGGCTAGATGGTGTCGTATAGATTTGGCTGAAGCGTTCCATGCGGAAAACAAGACGCGAAGCTTCGGAACGTCTCCGACATTCCGACCGATTTACCCAGAGCCGATTATGTCATGTAATTTTCGGTATCGACCGCTTTATGAATGCTTGTTTCTAGATTTATTCGATTGAGATCGAGAGATTAGGATCGCATGCAGATAAGGTGACATTGAGAGTTGATTGGAAAAGCTTTGCCATTTCGTCGTGCTTTGACTTTTGTGGTACTCTGCGTACTGGGTCTGCCACCCAATCGCGACAACGCCTCGTTCAACCAATATCGATGAATCGAACCATGCTAGACCTTAGAATCCTGGACGTGGGATACAAAATGCAACAATTATTTGGAGCAAATACGAAATCAATTCCATGGCCAAATGGCACGTGATCATTTGGGTTCCAGAGATTTGTAGATTTCGCAAATTATACATAGACGATTCTGATCGAACATCAACATTGTCTAATTACAACTTCGCCTTGGGCTTTTGACCTTGCATAGCTGCTGCATCCCTCTTAGACCACTCCTTAACCACCTTTCTCATGATCTTCCCGCTTTGCAGTTTCGGAATCTCATCAACGAATGAAATGCCTCCGACTAATTGTTTATGCTTCGCCACCTTATCCTTCATATGTGCGTGGATATCCTCTTCAGTGGTCTTTCCTTTAAACTCGTCTTTGAGATGCACATACGCTCGTGGCCATTCCTGCCCGTCGAGCGTTATCCCCACTGCTGCAGCGTCGGCAATGGGATCAAATTCGAGTAAAACCGCTTCGAGCTCCGCGGGGGCGACTTGGAGAGCGTTGACTTTGATGAGTTCCTAAGATTTTAGGTCAGTACGTTGCTAGTCGGGATTGAATGCCTCTACACACCTTCTTGCGATCCACAATCCAGAACCACCCATCTTTGACAACGGCGACGTCGCCTGTCTTCAGCCAGCCATCCGGACTCAGTGACTCTTTGGTCGCGTGTGGATTGCGCCAGTAGCCTAGGCAGATCTGTGGTCCACGAATGTAGAGCTCTCCTGGTTGGCCGGCCGCAACCTCCTTGCCGTCGTCGTCAAGCAACATGCATTCGCAGTTAGGATCAAGCTGTCCTACGCTTCCCGAGCTAGTCTTTATCAGCGAATGGAACATTATCACAACTTCAAGGTACTTACTCATCGATAGTGCCGCCTGGAACATGTATGGCTCCACAGGTAACTTCCGTCATCCCCCAACCCTGCAAAATCTCGCAGCCCAGCTTCTTCGATATCTCATTCTGCAGTTCTTTCGACAAAGGCGCTGCACCACAAAGGATGTCCGTAACACTACTGAGATCATAGTTCGCGGTCTCCGGTCTCTTGCTCAGCATAACCATGATCGGTGGCGCCACTTGCAGATGTGTGACTTTCTGGTTCTGGATCACGCGCAGGAACTCTTCGTACTGGAACTGCTTCATGATATACACTGGGACTTGGAGTTTCTGTGCCATTGCGATTGTGTAGAGTTGGCCATAGGCGTGGTAGAGAGGCAGGAAGCCTATCCAGACCTCCCGGGGTCGCGAGTTCGCGTTCCATGGTTTGTGCAGGTATCGCATGTAGATTGTTTGCTCCAGATTGGCTACGAGGTTGTGATGGCTGACCTCGACGCCTTTTGGCAGTCCGGTGGTGCCGGAGGAATAGTTGACTGTTGCGGTTGTTTCGGTGGCTTCCTTTGCGGAGAGATGGGGGAAGTTGTATGCATCGGCTTCTGAAGGGGTAGGGAGGAATTCTCGCCAATCTCGACATCCTTCAATTGAGGTGTTGGGAACGTCTGAGAAGAGGAAGACGCGGCCATCAGGGAGACCAGCTTTTCGCGCTGCTTGCACGGCGGTTTTTGCGAGGGAAGGGTGTGCGAGGATGTATTGCGCTTGTGTGTTTGAGACTTGGTGGACCATTTCTGCGCAAAGTGTTAATTATGTTAAAATGCAATAACAGCCCCCGATCAGACATACCAGATAATGTGTATGCGGGATTCGCTCCACTGAAGACTCTCTTCGATCCCACAATTCCAAGATATGCGACGGGTACGAAGATGTGATTTGGAGTATAAATCATCACCACCTCACCAGGTCTGCTACCTAGCCTGTCGAGGCCCAATGCTAAGCGCTTCGACCATTGTAATAAGGCCCTTGGGGTGAGATTATGGTTTGTGTCTTTCGCATCAATCCATATTGGTGTATCCGTGGGTTCATGACCCTTCGGAAACAGATACTCGAGTAAATTGCACTTTGGGATATCAATGGTTGGAAATGGGGAAGAGAAAGGCATGATTCAAAGAAACGAAGACAGAACAGAAAATCAAAGAGGTAGGAACTGTGAGACAATAGGGTGTGGTTCTGACAATATAGATAAGAGTTCAATTGAAAAAGGGCAGCCAACTATCCAGTGGCCGTTGAGATAATTCGGACCATCCATCTCGTGTTCCCCGCCCAGTCACGGTTATATGCAAACATGAGTAGCCAGAGCTCCCCAAAGCTGGAGCTGTGTTAAGCTCGGGGGAGTGAATTGTACAGCCGATGGGGAGGCGTGAGCACAGACTGGGACGACTGGCTACCCCAGATCCGAGGGTAATGGTAGCCCGAGCTATCTGCCAACTAACGCTAATATCCCAATCTCTCAATACTATCCCCGCTGCGGGTATGAGGAGCTCGGCGGCCATTATTTTTTTTATTCCTTCTACTTTCTACGAATTGTTGAACCTACGAAGCGTTAACTGTAATTTTCTTTCAAAATGTCAGATATCAAGAATTTCGATCGCATGTTTCGCCTCGATGGCAAGGTAGCACTTGTTACTGGAGGTATGGGCGAGACTATCAAACTGCATAACGAGAGTCACAATTAACACAAAACAGGATCGCGAGGATTGGGTCTTCACACCGCGACTGCATTCCTTCTCGCGGGTGCGAAGAAGGTTTTTATTTCAGCACGAAAGAACGCAGGACCCCAAGGCATAGACCAGGCCGTTGAGAAACTAAACAAACTCAATGTCAAGGGCCAGGCAATTGGAATCGCTGCAAATGTTGCCGATACGGACGATATCGCACGCCTTGTCAAGAAAATTCAAGAGACAGACGACAAATTGGACATTTTGGTTTGCAATGCCGGCGCGACCTGGGGTGGTCCTTTTGAACCTACGCCAGATTCTTCATCACAGAAGGTGCTTGATTTGAACGTTCGAGGTGTTTTCAATTTAGCTAGACTGTGAGTTTCCTACCTGAAATGTTAAATTTGGATTAAGTACTAACTCGTGCAGCTTCACGCCTATGCTTGAGAAGGCCGGCACACGACAAGATCCCTCGCGCATCATCATTGTTAGCTCAACGGCTGGCACAACAGTCCCACACGTTGGCGAACATGGAACCATTATGTACAGTGTTTCCAAAGCTGCAGCACATCACATGTCACGCCAACTTGCCGTGGAACTGGGTCCTCGCAACATCACTACAAACACAGTTGCGCCCGGCTTCTTTCCCTCGAAATTGGCTAACGGTTTAATTGAACTTCTTGGTGGCCAAAAGGAGCTAGAAGAGGGAAACCCGAGGAAAAGACTTGGTGAGGCGGAGGACATTGCGGGCGTAATGGTTTATCTGGCTAGCCCTGCAGCGGCGTATGTTAATGGAGAGGATATTGCCGTTGATGGCGGAGTGAGGTTTGCTCAGGGAAGGCAATCCAAATTGTAGACTATTCGTCCCAACTGTTCGTATAAGGTGTTTATTTCCATTTATCATGAGCAAATATCAGTCATTAAAAATATTAGATCTTTCAAGTTCGTGATGTAAAACTGGTACCCAATCATACAAATTCTATGCTCCATTGACTTCATTCTGCTCTGATTTCGTCTTCTCGATCCTGGCGAGTTGGTTCTTCATACTCGTAAACTTCATCATATCCTCCATGTTCTTATCACTGAACGCCGCCTGGTCTCTAAAATAGATATTATCGCCATTTACCTCTACCGTTAGACCATAGGCATCCTCTTCTGCCACCTTTCTCCCGTTCGAGTCTTCGAGATCGCCTCCATCCACCAAAAGCAACACTCCCCTCACGAGCGTTTTCATGGGAGTGAAGAACTGCTCAGGGAACGATTTCCATTCATCAGAGTTCATTAGATTCGTTCGAATGGTTCCAGGTGCCGTCGCATACGTTCGGATCCCCTCCTGTCTGAACGCGAAAGAGATGGCACGGTTGAAATGGATCACGGCAGCTTTTGATCCCGAGTACATTGGACTTTTTCGTGTGATTAGCCTCTGGCCCATCAACAACGAAGAATGCCATTATTGACTTACCAGAATTCAGAGGGATAAAGTCCACCACAACTTGCTGTCATAATTAGGAGCGGCTTGTAGTCGGTCTTCTCACTCTTCCTGAAATAATGCAACGCAAGCCAAGTCGTGTTCACGACAGACTTGTAATTGATATCGACGCTTAACTGATTCGGCTCCGGCGGCGGCTTCGACAAGTCATGCTTCTCGTAGAAATTATCCCTCTCGACGATCCCCGCGTTCGCGTACACGAAGTCCAGGCGTCCGGACGCTTTGAACGCGGCCTCGAACGCTGCTGTCAGAGATTCGTAGGACGTGACATCTGTTTGGTGGAAGTGTGCGTTCTTGAGGGTAGATACAGCTTTGAGACCTGCTGAGGCGTTCAGGTCGACGATGTGGAGGTCCCATTCGTCGCGGGCGGAGAGAGCTTCCGCGACTGCGAGGCCCATGCCGGAGGCTCCGCCCGTGATGAAGGCTGCTTTTCGAGTCATCGTGGCTTGTTTCTTCGCTTCTTCTCTGTGCAGTGTCACGACTGTGTTGAATACAATCTTTGCTGAAACAAATTGAAACCTAGGTTCGTAATTGACGTGCGAGTATTTTTTAGCTTGTTTACAAGCGATCAAACACTATTAAGCTCTCAGTCTTGCCGTCTACACGTGAGGACAAGCCAAAGGTTATACGGAGAATCAATGGTGGGCTTCTCCGCACGCGGGAGAACCACAGTCTCTAAGGGACGCTTCTTCCGGGACCACGAAAGCTTTCCATTTGCGATAGCCTGCCACAGACGATCTTTGAACTCAATTTGAAAAATCAATTGACTGAACAGCGTCAATGTCAAGATCCGTTTTGCCTTCAGAGCACATCGCCACAACAAAGTCAATGAGAAGATTATGCATAGACATACACCTGTCCCTGCAGCAGGATCGTATCCACAGTCCAGGAGCGGATCCCATGCGTAAGGAAACCCAGAGTAACATTCATTACAAGACACACAAACTCTACAGCAAAAGTGTGCACGACGTCGTGCAATGCGGGGATGTGAAAGCTCATGAATCAAGCAACAGGGGTCTCCCACCCCGCACGACGTCAGTTGGTCGGCTACTAAGTAGTGAACGCGGAAAACAAACCGCGAAGTATGTGTTACTCCAGCTTGTCGCTCCGTCAGCCTGTCATTGCCCCGTCCAATTTCTCACCACAGGACGGGCTGGAATTGCGGAAGAAGTTAACACACAATAGTTGTCTAATTGAGATTACCGCGGAGGTCCAGACGCGGAGTTAACGGTCTTACTAGCGGCACAGTGCGTGCTGTGCCTTCGTAAATATTAGCTACAATACGAGATAGACCCCTCTCCTCGCCCCTCTTATCTTTCACACCTTCTCGTTTTGTGTTCACACCGCTCTAGATTGTGAATTAGTCTCGAAAGTATTTCACACTGGACATCATCCTCCCTTGTTCAATTGTCAAATATACCCCCCCAGAGCTTCACACATAATGTCTTTCCCCTGGTCAGCGAAGAACCTGCCCAAGCAGATCTTCATCAACAACGAATACGTGGAATCCAAGTCTGCGAAGAAGCTCACTCTCCACAACCCCAAAAATGGCGAATTGATTGCCAACGATGTCGCGCTCGCTGGCGAGCAGGATGTCGACGAGGCTGTGGCTGCCGCCGAGAAGGCATTTGCTGGCTGGAAGAAGACCTCTCCTACCGAGAGGCGCAACATCATGAACAAATTTGCCGATCTCGTGGAGAAGAACGCCGAGGCGATCGCAGAATTGACCAGAATTTCGCTCGGTGCACCTTTCAAGGCGTTTGGTGCCTTCGAAGTCGGCCTTTGCGCAGAGGTAAGCTCGTCACGTCGCGAGTATTAGGTATTGGCAGCTAATGTTCACGAATAGGCTTTCCGATACAACGCTGGATGGATTGACAAGTTTGGCGGCGAGTCCTGGCCACAAGACGATGGTTTTCTCAAGATCGTGCGCAATGAGCCTCTCGGTGTCACAGCTGGCGTTGTTCCCTGGAACGGCCCCGTCGGAACGATTGGCCTCAAGGCAGCTCCTGCGCTCGCGACCGGAAACGTCTTCATCTTGAAGCCTTCAGAAAAGACGCCTTTCTCCTCCCTCGCTCTCGGTACCTTGATCAAAGAGGCCGGCTTCCCACCAGGTGTTTTCCAGATCTTGCCCGGTGACGGAAGCACAGGTGCTCTCCTCGCTAGCCACATGCGCATCCGCAAAGTCTCGTTCACGGGTAGCATTGCGACTGGAAAGAAAATCCAGGAGATGGCGGCCAAGTCCAACCTCAAGCGCGTGACCTTGGAACTTGGTGGAAAGTCTCCTGCGGTAGTCTTCGACGACTGCAATCTGGAGAACGCCGTCACGTGGACGGCCAATGCGATCACAGCCAATACCGGACAGGTCTGCTTTGCCGCTTCTCGCGTATACGTTCAGGAGGGCATCTACGACAAGTTCATTGAGAAATATAAGGAGGCTATGCAGGCAAAGGCAAAGGAGGTCGGCGATCCCGATTCGGAGGGCACCAACATTGGTCCTCTTGTAGATGAGGCCCAATTCAAGCGTGTCTCTGGTTTCATCGAGCGTGGCCAGCAGGGACAAGGCAAATTGCTTGTTGGTGGGCAGCGAATCGGCGACAAGGGTTACTACATTGAGCCAACGGTCTTCACCGACGTTGATCCCGAGTCAGAAATCCACTGCGAAGAGATCTTTGGCCCAGTCTCGGTTGTCAAGTCCTTCAAGACAGAAGAGGAGATCATGAAGCTGTCTAACGACACCAACTTCGGCCTCATGGCTGGTGTCTTCACACAGGATATCAACAAGGCTCTGAGGGTTGCTTCAGATTTCGAGTCTGGTATGGTGGGTGTGAACTGTGTCAGTTTGATGTTTATGGTCAGCCCATTTGGTGGCTCCAAGGAGAGTGGACTAGGACGAGAGTGTGGCATTCACGCTTTGAGGGCATTCACGGAGCCAAAGACAATTATGGTGAACATGAATTATTAAGCGCTTGTTTTTCAGTTCAGCTGTAACTGTAGTACGAAAATGTCAATGATACACCTCTCATTCACTCCGCTTTCTCACGATCACTGTTGCTTCCGTGTCCACTCAGAATATCAAGACACATGACTTGCGAGTAATGAAAGTGACGTCTGTTCGCGATTATGTAGGGTAGGAAAGTGTTTATATGTGCTATACCTCTGAAAATATCAAACGCACAACACTTCGCGTGAGATGTAAAATTTTTGTTTCTTAAAACTATGCTGTAATCGTTTCTGGACTTACGCATCCTATGTACATTTGCTGAAACGTCATCGACTCGGTCCTTGCCTTCATGTTTGGATTTCAACTTTGACTTAGGTCTTCATTCAAACCTTAACTCTTCATGGGATGATCTTGGCCTTCCTCATTCGATCAAACACTCCGCCCTACAAGACAAAATTAGTATGTTGAACAGCTCTATAAGCTCGTGAAACTTACCCAGGCTGTTCGCGTGTCTCTCTCCTCCGTAAATCCAGTACCATACATCTTCGTCATATCATACTGCCTATCGAAATCGAACTGCGTCATTAAGAAATATTCGAACCCGGGGAAAGTCTTGTCGCTATCAGCATGGCCAGTCTGCAACCCATATTCCTTCTCCAACTTCTGCCATTCCGCAAAATGATCCTTGATATACTTTCTGATCTCCGGCGGGTTGCTTGTAGGTCCAGTCCCCTTTAGACCGAAGTAATCGCACAGAATCGGCCACTTCGCCTTCCAATCACTCGGCGTCTTCTCATCAGCGACATTGTACCCACCACCCTTCTCAGTCTTCTCGCTCAACGACAAATGTATCGTCTGACGGGCGATCATATCGCTACTACTATCGTTACTCTGCGCCACCCACGACTTCTCCGTACCAGGGAACGGACACTCCGCGCCTTCGCCCTCGACCGCCTTCCACAGACTGAGGTAGATCCCCACCACGCCACCGAGGGAGTAGAAATTCTGATTCGGGACGAACCCGATGATGATGTCCGGCCGCGTGTCACACCAGCTCCACTTCTTATCCCTCGCGTACTCGGTCAGCCAGTCCATTTGCGGGTGGTAGAAGAGCATGTCGTGGTACGGCTGTTTGAGCCGGGGCTGGGACTCTTTGTGCGGGACGTGCAGGTAGTCTGTTGGGTGGTTTTCTAGGAGGTGACACCCATCTATCTCTCTTGTTAGCTACTTTCCCATACGGTCTACCAGTATCTGTAGTCATGGGATGATGGATTTGGAGGAGGAAAAACATACACATCTTCGCCCCCGTCTGCAAGACCACAAACTCCAACTTCGAACTCAATCGATCGAGCGCAATCGTACTCCGTTTGAACATCGCAACCGCCTCTTCGAGCTCCTTCTGCACGTCTGTACCGGCTTTGTACGCGAGATAGTACACATGCGTGACGTCTTCTATCCCGTCGACCTTCGTCTTCAATTCGTGTTCGAGATCCTCTTGGCTTCTCTTGAGAAGGTCGATTCCGGACACAATGTTCAGCCGGGGATCATTGGGCCACTGTGATTGCTCTTGCGACAAGGGGCGGTTGGTTAATCCGTGCACTTTTCCCCAGAGACCTTGCTTGGGGTAGTCGTTGAGGAGCTCGTTTACGAAGGACCAGCCTGTTACGCCTGAGGCGCCGAAGACTAACGCGGATTTCGACATTGTTATTTGGAGTTACAGCCTCACGCTGGGATGATAGAAGGAAGAGTTGGAAGGCTCTCGGAAGGAGTGAAAGGACAATTCGACTTTGCGTCAAAGCTATCAAAATAAACAAGCACAAGGGATAGAGGATAGAGAGTATTGATTTACCTGCGTGTACCGTACTATTTTCAAATCCAAGAGTAGGAATGATTAAATTCCCATATTCCCACTGTTAACCCCGCCATCAAAGCATAACCTTCTCCATACGCCCTCCCATCAGAACCTCTCATAGCCGTGCCCACTGTAATCAAACCACCCCCTTCAATACGCCTAACGTTCCGACACCCATTCCGAAAACACTAACCCACCAAGAAAATAGACCAAAGACTCGTGCCGCACTCCGTCACGCGCTAATGCGGTGCGAAACACTGGGGTTCGAAGGCTGTTGGGTGCGCGTGGTAAATGTTAGCCTGACGTTTCCCCGCCCAGGACGCGACTCGTGTCGGGGGTACCCCGCAAGACGAATGATTCAGGCGGTGGCGTGTTGACCTGCAACAGTGTGGAGACGGTATGCGTGGCGCATGAAATTGTGCATTTTCGGGTATAGGGAATGAAGGAAATGATTTTGGGGGGTGAGGGTGTATGTTTGCGAGTTTGCCATAGGTGTGGGATGCGGGAAAGCAGCGATGCTTCTCATTGGTTGCTTCGTGCCGAGATGTGAATGGTCGTAGTGGTGAGAGTTGAGATTGCCTCTAGTTACTGAATGGAAAGCCGTCTGTATCTGTGATTAAGAGCCCTTAAGCCGGATTGTTGAAATATGTTGCGTCAAAGTATACGAGTTTGATAAGTTGATTCTAATTCTACATGTGAGCCCAAAATTGAATACTTTAAATTGTTAATTATATTTATTAAACTTCCACTTTTACAAAGTTCATTTGATATACAAACCACCCTAGTGGAACTCATTCTTCTCCGCGTATACGTCGTTCTCCAGGAAGACTTCAATCTTAGAAGTCATCTTCGGCGTAAGATCCTCGCAGAGGAAGCAGCAGATCAAACCAAGTATACCAAAGGAAAGCGAGCTCAGCGCCACCACCTTCAACCCATGCGCATAGCTCCACTGGAATGCCAAAGAAGTCGCCGCCAATGCCTCCTGAGTGATGCCGGGAACCTTCGCTATCGCCTGTGCGCCGAGGGGGAATGCTGCGAGGAGAGCCTGTGCGTTTTCCTGCGTCATTCCTGCTTCTACTGCAGCTTGAGGTACTGTTTGTGCAGCGCGGGATGTTTGCGTGTTCGCCAGGATGGTCATGTAGATCGCCTGTGCGAGCGAACCGCCAGCGTATCGAGCCATGCCTGCGAGTCCTCCCGAGAATCCAAGGTCTTGTTGTGGTACTCCCAACTGCGTGAAAGCGACAGACTCGTATTGCGCCCAGCCAAAGAAGGCTTGTACAAGTCAGCATGTGGTGACATTTATATTGGGTTCGTATTGACAGTACTTACTCGCATTGATGCAGCAGAAAACGATCATGAGGGTTTGGTTGAAAGGCGTCACTAATGCCATGAGTGCCCCGAATAGTGTCATACCAAACCAAGCGCCGGCAAGAGTCCAGTACCAGTGCTTTGACTGTTAGCTGTGAAGGAATTGATAGGTTAAGTCCTCTTACCTTTATCACATGGCCGAACAAACTCAACAAGATAGCACCAAAGACGAGCCCAACATTCGGCGGTAATGTCAAGAGAAGTTCCATCTTTCTAGGGGTAGTTGGCGTCAAGTAGAAGACGTTGACCATCGTTGGCCAAATGATATTGACTGAATAATAGAACATCGTTACGATGAAGGCCACGATGAACTAAACACGTTAGCCGTCTTCCATTAATAGCGAAAAGAAGTTCAGCTTACCGGTGCCGTGAACGATCTGCCCTTATTGACTCTGAAAAGATGAGGCGGACAAAGCTTATAAGGGACGTTGGAAACAGTCTCCCAGACTCCGAAAGCGGCAATGAGAACAAATCCTACTACCATAGGCGCAACGACAGTGACATCGGAGCTTCGTTTGTAGGTCGTGTTGATAATTCCAACCAATGCTAAGCAGATGCCTGGTATAATCAGAGCCGATCCTACATAGTCGAGCCCCCTGATAGCCTCCTTCCACGGGACTCCCTTAGGATGCTTCGGCGGCTTGTAAAAGGCGAAGATAGCTGCGAGAGAAAAGAATTGGGCGATGAATCCACCCCAATAGATGAATTTATGACCGCCACTGTCAATGGCATACTAGTTGAAATTACTCTCGCCGTTCAGACATGGGATGTGGAGATTAACTTACTCTTCCAACAATAGGTCCAATGATAACAATAACAAAGACAAAACCGTCACTCAGGCAGATGCCAATATGACGATACTTGTTGGGAAGCAGCTCTGGGATCGAACACATTGCCATTTGGCAGAATCCTCCACCAAACCCAGTTATGGCTAATCCGGCAGTGAACTGCGTTGCATTGTTGGATGTGGCGGTAACGATGAATCCTACACAACAGCATGCATTTCCAAACAGCAGAAATAGCCGGCGCCCAAAGAGATCGGAGTTCGCGCCAGCGATGAGAAACCCAATTGCGTTGCTTGAGGTATAAGCCGGTATGTACCAAAATGCACTGACGGGGTCGTTGAACGCTATGGAAAGTTTGGTTTGGAGAGCCGCTGTGGTTGGGACTGGCCAAAATGATAAACCAAATGTAGCGGACAAGACCTTTCAAAATCTGTCAGAGGGGAGTAAAAACACCCGGCAGATATATATACTGACAAATATCACACTCCAGGTTTTCATTGTGACTTTCGCAGTCTCACCCTCTGCATTCTCGAGCACTTCAGTTGCGTCAGGGGAGGAATCAGGCACGCGCTCAATGCGCTCGATGTCTTGCTTCTCGATAGAATCGGAGCGCATTGTGCCGTCTTGGATTACCTCTTTGACGGCCATTATCGCGGAATAGGCAGTGATGAGATGTTCGAAGCAAATGGGAGCTTGATCAAGTATATAGTGACACGTACGTGCATGCACCGGGCAAAGTTTTCCTCTATTCCTTTGACCATCACTACACGAATCGACCATCCGCAACTAGTCTCAAAGCACTCTACAAACAAATGCCTACCCCAGATTCTAGATTTAGATAGCGTTTTTGTTGGCTTGCACGAAGCTTATCCCCGGATTGTGGGGTCCGGGGTACGTCTGCCGGGTGCCGAACTGCGGGTGAAAGTGCACTGATTCATCGCGCCTAGTGATATGTAGATCACTAGGAAATTCAACATCCGGGAACTAGACCATACAACTATCAGTCAACGCCACAATCTCAAACCAGTAAATCAAGACGTTTGACATAGTCGTCCTTATCAAGTATCGGATCTTGTGATTGGACACCTTCCATTTTGAAGCACACAATCCAGCCCTCTCGGCAACAATATCCGATCAATTCTGTATACATGACTTGATAGTTGCTATCAAGTTGAGAAGTTTCCTGAATCACGAGCCAGGCTCTTGTTACCCCGCGTAATCCCGTCTTTCACATCGCAATCCGGGATTGCTTTCCCAAATGCAATCATATCGTGTCTGTCGCTGTACTTCAGCATCTCCCGCGAATCTCTTTTCTTGGTAACTTACCCAGCAAAACATTTAATTCCACTTGTCTTGTAATCCATGAAGTGGTCAGCATCAGGTAGCAAAGCTGCAGTTCTCGTTAGGTTTTGTTGGTTGGGTTCCGTCTCAGGAGAGGCGCGTGTCTTTTCAGTGTCCAGATCAAATCATAACTTACCAGCAGCATATTCTGGGCTTGTACTAAACCTCTCCCATGCATCCCAATCTTTGACCCAGATTTGAGAACATGCATCGTAGTCTAATACCTCCATTCCAAGACTCTTGATCTTTTCTTTCATCTCGGGTGTTTGATATGTCTGCATTATAAGCGGGGATCTCGTGGTGAACAAGGTCACTAGAGAGATGATTCTTACCTGAACATATCTCTGTATCTTGACAACATCAAACTGTTTTGAGGCTACAGTAAGGTCCGCATGGACGTGGTTGTAATGCATTTGGAAATGGTCATCGTCAACGTTGGGTAGCTTCTTGAAGAAGAACGAAAGCTTGATGCATGCTTCTTCCGTTAGTAACTATGAATATTGGTAAAGTTCATAGAGCACTCACGTTGAAGGTTCTCTTTTGAATCCCACTCGAATCGAGAATCGGAAAACTGATGATCTATCTTCTGGTGAACCATAATGAAAGATTCTGATAAGCGCAACGAATTATGCATAACACCAATGGATAACAGAACCCTCTTTAAGAAATCTAAGTGGGCAATATTTATCCTGGAAGTTCATTCTCATTCATCTTATACTAAGACGGGATATACGGAAATTGTGAGCCGCTCCGCGGTGACGCATTGCGCATTGCGGGGTTGAACAGAGCTGATCAGTGAATGATTGGTATTGGCGAAGGGACCAAGGGGTCCAAAACAATCATGTTCAGCCAAAACTCAGATTTCTTATGTAATAAGACAGCCTACAAATATGGATGCATGATGGTACTTTCCAAAGAGCTGCGTAGAGTCACTCGGTAGAGTCAATCGGCAGACATAGTCCAATACAGAACAATCCTTTTAGTTCTTAGGTCATCCATCCATCTGCGTACCCATCCATCTGCGTACCCATTCATCCATATTCTTCCCAGAAGATCAGACGACGCTAAAACCATCCCATCTTTTACACAGTCGCAAAAAAAATGCAGAAAAGAAATTTCTGAAGAGCAGACTCGAATCTGGGTCTACTCAACAGCCTACACAACAGCCTACAGCCTACGAACAGAGAAACCACGGCCTAGCCCAGGATTCCCAACCGACCAAGCTACCCTGTGGGCCACCTGGTCGATCGAGCCTAAAGTCCGGGTCGTGGTTCTCATGGAAGTGTTTACAATTATTGGGGTTTATATAGGCCGATAAAAGAGAGTGAATTATGTATGATTCACACTACAGAGCTGTAAACCATCCATTCTCTACTTAATCCACACTCACTTATTCCCATGAAACGTCCCGAAAAGAGTTCATGTGTCTTCAATTGCGAAATGCCATCATAGGTATCAAAGGTGCTTAAGTACTAGCGAGCAGAACTCGATCAATTATGTAGTAGCTGGAGGTCGTGCATTGCCCGTATATGGGAGCCACGAGCCTTCCACTACGAACTAAATTCGCACGACCGAATTCATAACTAAACCAAATGCTGGCATGGAAAACTGGACATGGGATTTATAGACCACAAATACCGCAAGCAAGATCTTAATTGATTACTACACGAGACTGAAGAACTAGCTAACGTTTTCATCAATGATCGACCATTCAAAACTGGAGTAACTATACATGCAGGAAGTGAAATGTACTACAGGTTTGTTATTTCCATAGCGGCGGAATACTTTATCAGTGATAGCTGGTTCGACGCATCAGAGAATGTGTTCACGGTTTCATGTGCCAAGCGTAGTTTGTCTATGCTTAATGGTCTATGCTTAATGGTTTCAACAGATGAAGATCAAATGACGTGTGATTTTCGCGCTCGCTCGACCCCTCCTGCAATTATAAACAAACCCGCCCCTCATACAGGCACGAGAATCTACCACCAGCAATCTACCAACTGCCCATCTATTCACTGCTATTAAACGATGACCCATCCGGCAATAGTTCCTCCAGCAATGGCTCCTCCAACAATGTCCCATTATCAATCACACCCTGGACGCACGAAGGGTGCCAGAGACCTTACTGCTTCTGAAAAAGGAGCCATTTGTGCCTTGAGAAAGATATTAGGCCTCACCTTTCCAGAAATATCAACTGCAATCGGTTGTACACCGACTTCTGCATGCAAGATATACAAAAATGCAGAACGCGCAGCAGGAGAAGGCTCCTCACTGCCTGCTCTGCTTTCGGTTCTTCCTCAAAAGCCTCTGCGAACCGGTTGGCCACCCAAAGACAAAACCAAAAAGTCTGGTGCTAGGAAGAAGGCATCCCTACAACATCGCACATCATGATCCCGCAGTAGGTAGCCACGGGCCTTCTCCCTACCGATTGACTTAGCGTAATCGAGATAGAAGATCCTAGCCTGTATCTTGTAAGCTGGGACTTGCTATTTATTTGCCGAGAAGAACCAAGTAAGGTCCTGTCCGCTACCTGAGGCCGAAAACGTGCCTCAACATTCCCTCTTTGGGTTAATAATCGATGAGCAACTACCCAGCGTCGAATTGCATAGCTTCCAAAATCTAAATCCCGGGTCGAGTTACCGCTATCAGGCCAACAACAACAACTAAAAAGGGGTGTACATCAAACGTTGTAGCTAATTAACTTATCCAAGTGGTTTTTTATAATCAGTTAATTGTGGAAAGGGCTATAGGAGATCCCGATTTCACATCAATGGGTACTCGGGCGATCTGGGCTAGACCGGAATTGTATTAAGATCTATAGCGAACTTTCCAACCTCTCAATAAGTTCGCAAGGCTATACATATGTGTGTGTATATAAGAACTAGGTACCTAGGTAGACGTGAATCACAACTAGGTAAAGTTACAAGTACACCAATCCTACCATTCCGTCGATTGCGGGTCGTGCCTGCGGTGCTCCCTACTATAAAGGCATCTTTACGCGGCAATGTAATCATTCTTACAGCAGGTATCTCCCCTCACCGTGCGCTATAGCGTATTCCCCTATGATGGCGGCGTTTATTGCTATCACAGTTTACTGATTTGAGACCTTTGGGACTTCATACAAGACCGCATCTCATCTTACAAGATCGTCTTCACACTCTTGGTTCTATTTATCTTTCAATTCCATCTTAGACCCTTCAGGACTCTCACAGGTACAAAGACAACTTCGACGATGGACAAGAAGAATCCCCCCTCTACCAACCTGAAGCACATGAAGAATGCGCTTGTCTGTAGGCAAAGTTAAAAGTGTCTCTTGTCCTACCCTGCGTATGGGTGATTCACCTGCTAAGATATGGGCATCAGTGTAGGTGATGACCGCTGGATCAACCATACTAGGTGTTTCAACCGCTTTCAACGCCCTAATCAGCCACGGTACTACAGCGCAGTCTTTGTTGCCATCGCCTTCGGTGGTGTCTTCATACTCTCCGATATTCGCAGGCTTGTGCCCATTCCTTGGTCTGCTATCGTTGGTGCTGTCAATTTCATCTGAACTGGTAAGTCACTTCTTGGAAGCACATCTCCTCTCGAGTCCGTGTAACGATTCTGTGCAACATAGAATGACGATCGCCGTTGGTGTCTGATAGTAGCCGTACCAGCACTGCGCAACGCTGTGTGGAAGTCAGTGTAGAAAGTCACCTCATATCTGGAATATAATTCCCATAGATTGTCCTTCGCAATTCGAAAGGCATTTTCAATGATATGAACCAATCACAAGAAGAAGAAATCCCTTTCTCTCTCTTTTATTTAGCAGCTAATTTGCCCAGATCACATGTTATTCATCTGTGAAGCGAGAGCCCAAAACTAGACCAAAGTGGCTGGCGCAACGACCGATCAAGAATTATCCGTAGGTTGGAGGGTGATGGAATACTACCTACAATCTCAGAAGTAATCAGGCCACTTATGATCTGATTCCAATGGTGATTGCGAGGAGGTGAAGATATCTTACGGACAGGACTGTGGTATCGAGCGCTATGTAACATGTCGATGCGCGTATTGAGTGCGTGCAAAAGATGAGAGTGTCGGGATACCTTCCAGCGTTCCCCAGGTTGCACGCTATTTGACTTGGTGGCCCAACAAATGTGGCTTGATGGCGCATTTGCCCAAGGAATGCCATGACCGCATAATTATACACATGCGAGTTCTTAGAGGTACAATTCCATGTGTGGTGGGTGGCGCACGCACTAAGACAGTCTGTCCCTCTCAACTCCCATCCGTGCCCACCCAAAGCCTGGAGGTCTCGAACCCTCTCCCCTTTTCGTTGGGTTCGATGAATCGCCGCAACCAGCGGGATCTTACTTGAAAGAACTACCGTACGCCCCTAAAAAGGCCTACGCGCTCCCGCGTACGACATACGAGGAAGCTGAATGATAGTCTTGCCAGCTGATTAGCGGGCCATGATCCGCAACTTGGTACAATAGCGTAATTATTCGCAGCGGGGAAACACATCCGTCCGAGCTAAGCAGAACTTGATCCACACGCTTCTCTGGGCATCATGTTCAAGTTGAAGCCATCTGCTCAAATTTGATCACTTTTGCTTCTCGGTTTGCTCACTGAGTTGTTACCCCCCGATTGCTTGCGCTCGTGCTGAACATCATCATGGCCGGCGAGACGGGACCCGTGGACCTCCCGCTGGCGAAGTCGATGACAATCGCCGCCTTCTTCGGCATATCCATCTACAGCTCGATAGAGACTTTATTCTCTATATTTCACCGTTTCAGGACCCGCAAAGGGCTGTATTTCTGGAGCATGCTCGTCGCATGCATTGGCATTCCCATCCACGCAACCGCCGTCCTGTTGCGCAACTTCCGGCTGGCGCCGAACGTACTCATGTGTGTTTTTGTTGTTCTAGGTTGGTGGATGATGGTGACGGGCCAGGCTGTCGTCCTCTATTCGCGACTGCATCTGGTTTGCGATCCCAAAACTATTCGTTGGGTGCTGGGCATGATTGCCTTCAACTTCGTCGTCCTACATCTCCCGGTTTCAGGACTATACCTCGCCATCAATATACGTCCCATCGACTCCGTTGTCCACGTCTTCAACGTTTACGAAAAGGTTCAGCTCACGGGCTTCTGTGTTCAGGAGTGGATAATTGCTAGCCTCTATATCTGGGGCGCAAAACGGACTCTGGAACCCATCCTGAAATTTAAAGGACCACGGGAGAAGAAGATTATTCAGCACTTGATCATTGTCAACCTCCTTGTCATCGCAATGGATGGTACTCTCCTCGTTACCGAATTTACCAACAATTTCGACATCCAGACGACTTATAAGACCGTTGTCTACAGTATCAAACTGAAACTCGAGTTCTACGTCCTAAATCAACTACTCTTCATCATGCAGTCCCCGACCCGGGATTGTTCCATCTCCGATACGTTACTCGAACTCAACCCTTGCGTATCCGTTCCTTCGGGATCTACGTTCCTCGAACTCAACCATTCCGTATCCGTTCCTTCGAGATCTAGATACACGATACGGAGACCGCACAAAAGCGATCCAGTAATTACAACTCAACCCACTCTGAACGTTACTTCCAGCGCGCCAAATGTGACAAGAGGAGGCATGTGATATTCCTGGCTCGCCGATCAGACCAAGATGTCTGGTTGCTTGAAACACAAGCTATAATTTACAACAAGAGAAGTGTAGGCTGCGTCAGGTTCGACTCGGCTATGTGAGCATACTCGGGCTGTGACAAACCGACGTTAGCCCAATGTTGTGTGCTGCTATTTGTCGTCGAACTCATAGCCAACAATCCTTCGGGCAGGAGGGAACATGACCCTTGCGATCAGTCAAACAAGGACCCTCTGGACTTAGCGTCCATGTTCGCGCAAGACATCTGGCAGCTCTGCTACCAGGTTGAGCAGTCGCGCTGGATTGAGTAGCTTCTGAGATATCCCATTGATGGGTTTCCGGCAGGTTATGCCATGGCACCGACGTGGTCGAGGGAAATGCACCCTACTTCGTTTCCCTCACTCTACCCGGCGTACATTCTTAGCCGTAACGAAGCACGCTGCGAATACATGTGACTTCTGAGATCCGCCACGGAATGAAGATCGGGATACCATACACCACAGAGTGAATCTGGCCGCTTGAAGGTTACATGAAGTGAGGTCATCGGGCGCAGCGTTCTGGTAATCCTCAACATCGATACTAGCACATTCCTAGTACTGGAGACTATGGCACTCCACAAGCTAAAACAAGAGCCGTGACTGCGCCAATGTATTGACAGAAACGGTTCTCCATCCATACGAGATTGTCCCGAGTGCAACACATGCCAACGCGCATTTAAAAGAGCCCCACGATAAGCAATGTATTTACAAACTCACCACCACATGGACTACCTATCAAATTAGCATTGGTCTGCTAGGTGTGCTCGCTTTTTAAGGTTATTCTTGATAGCATCCTCCATCAACACTGTTGTCAAGTAACAGATCTTAAGTGGAGCCAGTCCTTCCGATCTTGAGCATGCTCTTTTCTGAAAAGGAAAGAAACATCAATGCCTAAATGCTTCTTTCAACTAGATTCAACATGTTCCACTTCGGTGTTAAAGTAGTGATTCGTTTATCGTCTGCGAAAATGCCAACCTGAATACAAAGACTTCACTGGAAGCCCGGATAACGAAAGGATGGAACTCCAAAGCATGGGTAAATTAAGCAAATCGATAAGAAGGCCGATCAATTGGCTGCTCATCGGAAATATCGTATATAGAAAGAATCTGAGTAACACAGACTGTACGAGAAAATTCAGAATACTTTCCTCGTAGCTGGGTAATGACAGAGAGCAGAAATACGTTGAAGTGAAACCCCTAAGTTTCCAACCATAGACTGCAACAAGGGACATCTTCAAGTCATCCTCCGCTTTCCCTACTGCGTCGATCCCGACAACCTCAGCAACTACAGCACACGTGCACCCCAGGATCCACTTTTCAGTAATCTCCGCGATAGCGGTATCTCGTTCTACTTTGATCATGCATGTTGGTGCCTACCTCTGATTCTTCTTCTGAAGATGAATATTTAGAGGCATATTTAGGGGTATGATTGAAGGAATTATTTGCAGCTTGACGACTGTACATGGTATACCTGTTCCGGACACGTGACGGAAGAGGATCACGAGTGTAGAGACCGAGGCTTCGTTTGGTTCTTCTCGGGATTGGCGGCTGTCCTTCAAATCTGGATGGCTGCAGCTCATGAGTAACACCGCTGGACGTGGAAAGATTACGCGAAGAAATCGAGTGCTTTCTCCAATCGTCAGTAGCATCTGCATCGTAAACGTTCGAATCGACCGAAGGTTTCCTACCAGTGTCCAGGCCATCGCAACTAGATGTTTGACGAACCTGCCCACGCGTTGACCTCGTGTTGTTGGAGTTCCGAAAACGGTATAGAGTTGCCGTGAATCTTTTGATTTCTGCTTCTTCCTTCTGGTATGGGGCGATGCGCATGCGATAGAGAGCGTCAAATGTACCTGAGAGCGTGCTCCGGATTGGAGACTGGGTGCTTAGAAACAGGTCCTGCTCTTTGGGTGGCATCAAGCTGAGCAGCGACAACCCAAGGTCGCTCTCTTCGGGGCCATAGCACTTTTCCTCCCGTTTGATCCATTGACGGAACATCCAATCTTCCCATTTTGTGCTACGATCTTCCCATATGCCAAAAGGACGCCGAAGTTCGGGATCTATCCACGCGCGGCAACAACCGGCTCCAGGTTTCTCCACGGCCCTCAACTCCATGTTCTCAAGCAAGCCGGGTTTGTAAGACAATTTCTGGATCATCAATGCTGCTGTGAAATGAATTGTCGTGTTGGCCTTGGCACTCGCTGTTGCTGTGTTGATGGACTCTCCAACCGTAGCTAAGGGAACGTTATATTCAGTGAACGCCGATATAGTATTGGCCTCTATTCTTGCCGGGATTTGCGCACGATTCCTAGGACGCTGGGGTCTGTTCTGCCACAACAGAACCCTTTTCTCCGAGTTGAATAGTTCCATGCGTGCCTTAGGCTTCTGCCAGAGCGGTTTGTGGGAATCATCTCCATGTAGTGCTCCTAGATGTTATTGAGATGTATGTTCGTCGGCTGGGCGAATTACTTACCCTCGGTATAGCACGAATCCACAGAGAAAGAGTCCTTGTAATAGAAACCCGGCGTCATGAGTTTCAAGACCACTTGCTCATCGAATTCTACGTTCGTGGTTTCGCCAAATTGAGAAAGCATCCATAACAGAGAGAAATTTGCAAGCCCCGAGTCATCGGAGTGGCCGCCTCCAATGTCGGAGTGATCACCCATAAACCATGTCTGCTTGATGATCGTGCGTGTGCTCGTCGAAGCATTCCAAAGTACAGGCATGAACTCCGTTCGGCACTCATGAAGCGCAAGCGCTTGGAATCCGCACCGAAGGTTCCTGGGTACACGCTCTTCTACGAACTGCAAGCTCGAGGTGAACCGCAAGGACGATACCGTGTCCCATACCGCGCATGTTTCGATTGGAACATCTCGGAACAGGTCGTAATCCAATATGGCGGCCAAATCATTCAGTTTTGTGTGCTTCCGATTGAGCCAATATTCATATGCTTGGAGCTGGATCGATGAATTGGGAATGCGCAGAATCCCGAATTCGCAGATGAAACAAGCCAGACTCCTGACGACCATGGCACCTCTAGAGAATCCAACCAAGTGTATTTCATCGCCCGGTCTATATTTTGTACAAAGATCATCATATGCTCTCAGAATACTCTCATGGATGCCTGGAGAACGAATCAGCGGTCGCAACGGTCAACAGGGTTCTTTGCTCTGTCATACTTCCACCTGTGAGGCGATCAACACTACCCTTGCCCCAACCGTTCGTACCAATCCCTTCAATATAGCGGGGGTTCTGTCTTTGACCACTTCTCCTCTGCTTCTTCAGACACTCTTTGAACCGTGTGACATGGGTACTTTTGTGTTTCTGGATGCCGTCTTGCCCTGTCCCGTCACACAATATGAACAGTGATTGGGACCCAGCCGCCATGTCTAATTTCAAATCAGACGGGACATAAAAAAGCTTGCTGTATGTCGGTGCGAAGAACAGAGTCGGGCAATGTTGACTTTAATGTGCTTGGGGTATGCACTGCACTGCCCCGCAACTCTCGCTTACCCATGATGCTGAAGAGGCTGATGAGGCTGATGAGAGGGTAGATGATAGGTAGATGATCGGTGTTCATCACTTGGGGATCAGTGTCCACCAATCTTTCCTCAGTAACCAACGATAAGAGCAAGTCTTACAAAACACTTAGGAAAGGGTTAATAAGGTTAGAAAACTTAGAGGTAGGGTATAATCTTTTAAAGTGGTATGATAAAGGACTTTTACAGAAGTGCTTTTGTATAGGATTTGTTCTTGTTGTCAGCTGCCAAGGAAAATTGGTAGACATAGATCCAACAGTGTTGGACACCAATCATCTACTCGATATGAGAGTGCTGCAGGGAAGGGGGAACAATTGGCCAAGAGCATAGCAGTAAATTCCTAGCTTCTGCGGGAGAGTAATAGGTGTTTAACATAAACCAAACATACATCTACTAAAGATATTACTGTGTTTTTCTTAACTCTATTGGAGGGAAGTTTTACTCTCATTTTTTAGATACTTTCTTTTTCTGTATACAAATGAGAGCCTAAGCAGCAGACTGCCGCACCCAATACCGTGTCGCTCCGCATTTCCGCCCTGTTCCCGTACTTTCCCTGCCTATTCGTTGACCCGTCCCCTTACTCTCGTGAACTTCAGAAATTGTTTCATTTGAGGCTTTGATATGCCCTGATCCTCTCCCATCCCTCCGTTCCACGGATTTCTGTTGGCCAGATGCGATCGTATCTATGGTTTGGTCCACCGGTATGTAGACTGTACAGACTATCATTCTCCATGCTCTTCAATCGGTCAAATCCAAACCCCAATACCATTCGGGTAACATAGCAACCTGTCTGAGATTGTTGCCTGCTAAACTGAGGCAAAATGTGTCTAGCTGGGAAGCTTCCACAGCTTTCTTGCATTCATTACAGGTTTTCGCTAGTCTCTGTAATTTCTCAAGCAAAGGCCCAATTGCTGACGGCGGAGTTGCTGGCGGATGCGGAAGTGTCGTATACGAGCGCTCGCGATTCCTCTCCTCTCCTCTCTTGCGCACCACATTTAACAGACCGTCAGTGAAATCTTGTGTAATCTCTTCAGTGAGTTGAGAGCATCCGGAATGGAGTGTGTATGAATAGGGCCCCTGGGGTTTGACCGGTAAAGCGATACTGGTTGCGAGTATTCGTATACGGGTCCGAAGCTCCTCCAATCTGCCTACGTTCATTACCAGTTAGCACATCTTTAAAAAGATACGAAGGTAATCATTTGGAGGTCTACTTACAGAATATTTTCCAAGGCAGAACATCACAAATTATATCATCAGCTAGATCTGCAAATGATCCATTGTAGTTCGAGACTAAGGCTTCCGACGCATTTTTAAACGCTTCCTGATCTCTGACCAAATACGACACGGCGAGAGTATTTACTAGGTCTTTGTCAAGAGTCAAATGATCGGATTTGAGCCAGCCATAGACCTGGGACGGTAGGGTAAGGACATCGAGACAATCGTATTTATCCGCGAGTCTGATTATGCTGAGAACCTGGTCTATTGTTGGGCTTCGCGGAATGTGATCGAAATCGTGGTACATTGTTGCACAGACCGCCGTCATGGCATACGGGTCATCGTCCAGCAGAGTGATCTCTTTTGGAGATGAGGTATTCAAATCTTGACCTTCGCGAAAGTTTGGGCCAAATAGAGCTGTAAAGACCGTCGAATGCCTCTTAAGGAAGAGGGAGTCCGCATGTATGTGAAGTCGTTTCTCACCCACGACCAATATCACGTCGCCCTCGGCAGCGAGAACAAGAGAGCTGGCATCCATTTTAGTCCTTCTTTTTGGTTTGGCCATTGTAATTGTACTCTGAATTGAGGTGTTTGCTTGAATGGGGCAGTTATGAGCGCGTGTCTCACAGTGGATTTGCGGCTGTTGGCTGGGCTGGCGGTATGGTCTGGAGTTGGGTTTTGTGTGAGAGTGTAGTGTGGGGAAAGAAACGGAAGCTAAGTTTGTTGCCTAAGTAGGTACTCTCCTCAATATGAGTGAATGGAATAATTCCCAGATTGGGACTAGTGTACCACATCTGAACCAGATTTCTGTGTGCACAGGCACAAACAACATTCATATTTGCAGGCCCTCCCCCACCTGCTCTTCGACTTGCATTCCCCCAAAACATTCATTTCAGCGTTCTCGACAGCTTCACACGATGTCAACGACAGCTTCCGATAAGCCACATGTCCTGCTAGTATCACTTGATACCGATTTCCCGTTTGATCAAATCTACCAAGCATCTGTGGGGAAGCTGAAAGCCCTAGCCACTCTTCATCATGCCACAAACCCCGCTTCAGCACTACAACGATTAGAACATCAGCCTCTGCAGGCGGTTCTAGTTACCGACGGTGCCATCGCACAGCATCGTGCTGTCTTTGTGAAGCTTCTTGACTATGTTCGCGGTGGCGGTACCCTCGTTCTCATGGGCACCTTCAGCTCAATGACTAGACCCAATGATATGAACAAGCTCTTCCAAGAAGCAGGTCTACCATGGACGTACAGAGATTGCAGACGTATCAATATCCCCCACTATGCTGCGAGGACCACTGTGTAACGAGAAGAATAGTAGGTACTTTTGTTAAAAGTAGAGGGAATTCTTTCCACGCCGTAGAACCTATGTGCTATCATTATTTCTAGTAACTAACTCAAGCTATTCCTTTTCTAGTAACTAGGGCGCATGTCTCTTTGTCACATGTCCTATCAGGCACTCCTTTTTTAGGTGTTGAAATCTGAACACGAGGTGCCAGTCAGGCGTGCGTACCTTGACCTGCGAGCAGATACACAGCAGGTTACAAGCGCGCTCATGTATATTGCTCACTAGCTGTTACAATAAGTTTGTATCAAGCTTCGCCGTGAGACAGACCCAACTGTTCGTCGGCTTCCTGTACTGATTTCCAAAGTTCGTCAAAATCATACCCTGTTTCCAAAGCCGTTTTGGCAATCCTGATTTTTTTGAAGGCCCTTGAAAGTTCTTCATCACTGACTTCTGGACTTCGACCAAGATTCTTGAACTCATCCAATGCCTGTCTTAGCACTTTTCCGTTGTATTGTCTGCGATTCGCTGTTTCATTGGCCGGGTTGTGAAGAGGCTGCAACCCTATTGTGCTCTCGGCTTGATCTTCAATGGATCCCTCGGTTATCGCCGCTGTTGGACTCTTATTTGCTTCGGACATCCGTTTGTAGTACCACCAGCCAAACACGGCTATCGACATAACAATCAAAGCGAGGAAGTATATCCATATGAACTTCACATTCTCGAGTGTTGGGAACGGCCCATCCTTACTAATTTCCGAAATCGAAACAAAATCCATACTAAAAAAGGTCTGTTATACCAGACATGATTAGCAAGCCAAGTATAGCAGATATAACATAACCATTAGATGAAACTTACGGCAAGTGCTGTCAGGGGTAGAAAAAATGCCGTGATTTCAGCTAGAAACTTCATTTGTCGAGCATCGTTCTCCATTCTTCTCGTCATGGCATGTATTTCCTGGCCTGATACTTCCGTGACCTTCGCCATGTGCGCCATCTGTTCCGTATTATGTGCTAGAGCACCACTGTCTCGTTGAGCTATGTATGATAAAACCTGAGTAGTGTTAGCCTGCTATTATATTATTAAAATTAGCGTACGCTGGTAAATAATTGGCCTTACAGAAGCTTGTGTTACACCTTGGACCTCAGCTATATCCTTCAGTTTACTTTGAACAATGCAAAATTGTCTCGTTATATTGCGACTCCAAATCTCCGACAAGGGATAAGCGATCCTACCTCGCATGTATTCTTCAGTCTCATTCGATGACGGGTCGCCTTGAAGATGATGCTTGAAGCTTTCCAATTCTTCGTGAAGGTTAAGAACTGTTTTCTGCACTACTTCCAAAGAAAACTGATATTGTATGATCAATTTAGTAAAGGAATGTGAATCTCGCATCGTCTCATCTATATTCGTCTCTGTGCTCATAATGTGCATCTCGAGTCTTTGCTCCGCCTATCTCTAGTAAGCTTAAGTTTTGAGTGTGAGCAATTACAGCTTACAAGGAATGATTGTGCTAATTGAAGATTTACCAGGTCGTGGCGTAATTTGTGTAGGCTCTGTTGAAAAATCTCATGATGATCATATAGTGGATGCATAAAATATTTTGGGCGATGCTGAACAATTTCTTGCCACTTTTGCCTGACCCCTTCACTAATTGATTTTGGAATATTGATGAACATTGTAAATGTCGGGGTTCCCTTTGAATCAATCCTAGTATAGTTTCTTATACTAAATACTTGAGTGTGCATAGCGGGTACTCCGTCAAGGTAGTCTGGAAATAGCCACGGTAGTGGTAATGCGTAGTGAAAGTCTGAAGCTCTTAATATCGTCTAGATGTAATATAAGGGCGTTGGTACTGACCTAAATCGCAACGGCGCGATTCTGTTGCTGTGGAATTGGACATGTACTCGAAATGGACTCCGGGGTGTCCCACCATGGGTACGAGAAATGTTGGAAGAAGCCCGAACTTCCTGGATATTGATTGGAAGGTGCGACGTGAGCAACAGGCACTCTAGAACAACGTCAGACACTATATCGGAGATAGTTCAGAGGAAATTTACGTTATCACCATTGCCTGAGGAATTCGACTCCGCGGTTCGAGCGTTTATTACTCTTATTGACTTAGCCTTGGGAGCAAGGGGCAATATGGGGAATGTGGCTTACATCAGAACGAGGCTCTCATCAGAACGGATTGTCTATTGCACATATTTTAGCTTTCCCATGCTTCGTGCTCTGGTTTGACAGAGTACCTCTAAAGCTTTTTCAACCGCGCTTTCCGAGTCACAGTGAATTGTTTCCAACTCCCCTGATTGGCTCTGAGATTGAATCAGAAAGTCAACGTCGATTTCACTGTTATCGGGCAACCAATCTACTCGGCGTTGTTCTGCCCTCTCCTGTAGTAATCTAGCATACGATGTTGAGATACTGGCAGGCATGTTATCCAAATTCGCCGACAATTCGGGGCCCTGATGTACCGACGAGGTGGTACTTGGTCCGTCTTGAGTACTATTCAGTGTGCTAGTTTGATGAGAAGATCCTAATGGATTAGCGTCGTCGGGGGACTGATCCAGAATGGGCATACCTGGTTCTGCCATGGCGCAAACTGCGATTACTAGTTGTTCCTGAAAAGGATCGAAAAGTGCAGTTAGAAGCTAGATGAACGAGTGCTTTCGTGCTTAGTGTTGGATTGGACATGCTTATATGTTCTTCTACTACGATGTCATTAAGTTTCGCTGCTGCACACCGGTGAGCCATCGGCAAGTCACTATAACGCATCTCTTGTGATCCGTAGGCAAATCATATCCGTGGACGCTTCTCATGTTTCCCCATTGTGCATCGATCCGAATTATCGGATAGGTTTTAATGTCCCTCAATCTATTGCATCGCGCTCGCGGAGGATAAGTATAAACGTGATTGGAGCACAAGCGAATGCGCATAGCATTGGCGCTTCCTTTGTAGCTGACCGGTAAAGTGAGCTACGGTGCAGCAATCGGTCAGCTACCGGTCAACTATCGACCGGAAAGCTACCGGTCAACTATCGACCGGAAAGCTACCGGTGAGCTAATTCCCCGCGCAGAGTAGGGGTAACTTGAGCAGCCTATTGAACGCTAACGTGGTCACAATAAGCAGCATGTATCACTTGAAGGTAGACGAATGGTTAGGGAGGTAGAGCCTCCAAGGACCAAGTAGATATCTATGGTAGCACCGAAAATTACCTCATTATGCTGCTATAGCTGATAGAAGCGTTTTCGCTATAAAAGAAATCCTCTCGTTTCTTAGGAAGGGAAGCGACAGCAAGACTGTCATTTTTGGTTTCAATAGCAGAAAGCTATTCTTGAAAAGGTATCTAAACAATCTACTACTAATCTATAGATGACGGCGATATGCTTGAAGGCTATTAAATTTCTTAAATGAGGAAGTCTTAAGATGCAAAATAGTAAATTCTTCTCTCTACGGCGTGGTTCTCGGCACGTATTGGGGGATATTACAATGGAAATACCTTCTTATCTGCAAGCATTTCATCATACACCTTTGATAGCTAAAGGCGAAAAGATTGCCTTGTACAGGATCCCACCATCAGTTTCAGGAGCTGCAATATTTTCAACATTCATTTCGCTTTGTTGAGACTATCAGCCACTGGGCGATGGCGAGTGGCACTATACGCTCTGGCGACTATGTACTTCATCCGTACAGGTTGTCAGTGGGTACTCATGTGTAGTACGAAACAACGGCAGCATGAATAGTCATCAATTTTCCAATACAACTGTCTCTCTTGAGAGCTATTATACAAAATAGCAATTTGATCTTAGTACACAATGATTCTCGTTACCGAGTGAGGGATATTATCATTACTGACCGCCATTGGCCAACTTGTCGTCATGGAATGGCTAGGTCCTACACAGTGCCGCTGTTAACCATTCAAATGTAATCAGACATCTCTAGGTCTTTTCTCATAGTTAACTTGGCGTACTTCCTTCCTTTCCTAGCTATGCACCTATTGCGCAGGTTCGGTCTTGGCCGGCTGAAGCAAAATGTTCGCAGATGGAGGTCAACTCAACATCGGATACTTCGGTGGAGGTCTGGTCTCAGGTCAGTATCTGATTTGACTAGCGATAGAAGATATACGCCGAGCTCGTTTGAAACGAGCGGCTTGAAAACCTCGCGCCTTTGCACATTTCTGTGAGGGTAAACCGTGGGGCTTGGAATGTTAATTTGAGCAGTTGAACTTTTTGAAAAAGTCATATCGGCATCCAGGGAGCTGGACTTATAAAGAGTGAGTGTTTATAAAGTGAGATGATATGGTCAGTAATCAGTGGCGGTCAAAGGGGGTTGAAGTAGGGTTATACCATTATGCTCGCCATAAATGGCGGTCAAGATCCTTAGCAATTAGAAAAAGCATATGTGATCTTCCTCTGACTTTTAGATCATATAGCGCGCCTGTCAAAATGGATACCGGTTCTTGGTAAATTTAAATTGATAGATGGTCTTTCTCTTCTGACGCTGTTGATAGATTTGGATTGTTCAAGTTGTGCGAGACCCTGGTCTTTGTAGTTGTACCTTTGTCAGGGCTATTCTTTCATGATTGTTTTGTTGGTGTAAATTTATAAGTAATTCCTTGTGATACGCTTTTTGTAAATACTCCTTTGGTTATTTGCCGGAGGGATCTTTACCCGAGCACTATGCAATTGTTATGACGTTGAAAAACATGGATGTTATGAATGCTTTCTGCGGATACAACTTAGCCACGGTCGTCTCGAAAGTTTAATGCATGGCATCACATGGGCTCGAAGGGATGTCACGATAATTTGAGCGATTGGGGTATTACACCGGAGCTATACTACTGACTGCTTGCTACCATCGCGGAATGATCCTACCGTAGAGCATGTCTCAATAAAACTTAAAATATCACAACCTGTCTCTTATCCGCCTTGCCGTCTTCCATGTCCTTGACCATCTGTGGAAGATCCTCGATCTTGCGGAACTCGACGTCAGGTTGAATCCTTTCCTTATGTTAGCATCAGGCCAGCCTTGCGGGGTTTCGGAGACCAAAACATACTTGTGTTTCCCTGTGAAATCTACAGCCTTCTTCATACGCTGCGGGATACCAGTGCTGTCCGCCTTGATGCGGTACCGCCCAGTAGTAAGATCAAACGTCGTGACAAAGTCCAATCCCTTCGGTGCGATTCCAATAACCATCAGCAAGCCTCCGATCCTGAGGACGTTCGGAGCGCCCGCATAGGCAGCATTCGCCGCACTATACACAGCCGCCGCATGGCATCCCTTACCCGTCAACTTCTTGACCTCATCGACGTAGTTCTTGTTCGTCATCGTATTAAACGTAGCATCTGCTCCCACCTTTTTCGCCATCTCAAGCTGGGAGTCATTGATGTCGAGGCCGATCGTCTTGATTCCCATAGCTTTGGCGTACTGGATTGCGTATTGTCCGAGGCCGCCGCAGCCGATGACAGCGAGCCACTGTCCCTCCTTGAGCTCGCAGCTGTCGACGGAGTGGAATGCGGTGATGCCTGCGCAGAATAGCGGTGCGGTTTTGGACATGTCGAGGCTTTCGGGGAGCTGCACCGCGTTCTGCCAGTCGACGACTGCGTATTCTTGGAAAAATCCGTCGACGGCGAAGCCTTGTAGTTTGGAGCCGCCGGTCTCGCAGTACCTGCACTGGGTCAGTCTCCAAATTCAATGGAAATGAGCGGAGAACAATTTACAAATTGTGGACCATGCAGCCCTCACATTCAAAGCAGCATCCAATGAAATAATTAAAACCAATTGCATCACCGACTTTGAAACCCTTGCCCTCTGCTGCAGGGTCGATCTCCTCAATGTAGCCAACACCTTCGTGACCCAGAGTCACGGGGTAATCGGGACGAGCGAGCATCAAAAGATCGGAGTGGCATAGTGATGCGGACTGGATCTTTACAAGAAACTGTTCCTTTCCGGCTGATGGTTTAGGAATGTCATTTATGACAACCTTTTGTTGTTTCCTGCGATGTTTAGCATGGACGTCTTGGATGGTAGGGAGATCAATGGACGAACGGATCCCATTGGCCAGCTTTCATTGTGACGACAACTATTAATGGAAATATGCTTTACGGTGGGCAGACGTGAGTACTGTGATGGACAGTACTAATATATAAGAGCTGTAAGATGCGTCGTACTTCATATAGTAGAGTGTTTACAGGTTATAAACAATTGAGACGATGAATGCAGGTTCCTTTCATAGGATCCACGTCACAAGAATGTGATGAAGAACACACCTGCAAACAAACTCCTACCTATGTCCGAGCGGAAAAGGACCACCGACAAGGCACTGTATGGAAGATTCCAATGGTATGACAACGCTTGCAGTTGGAGACGGCAGGACGGGTGCTGCGGGGCCGGAGGTGTGGGCACGCGGGGTAGTACACACCATGAATCATTAGGATCAAGGCACCTCAGAAACGTGAATCATCGTTCCTTGAAGACAATCTGATGACTCGTTCAAAGCGGCATATAGCAATGGACATGACTGAGTCTTTATTGGATATTATGCAGCGTATTCATTATTAGCTAATTGTCTATGGCCCAGTCTAATTACCCATTATATACCTCGTTCACTCTACGTCATGAAGTTACAAACTTGATTCCTGCTGCAAGATTGGCATTGTATTCATTCCTTGGCTCATCCAACTTGTGGGATGGCCAGGTCCAGTGGTAGTGAGGATATCCTTCGTAGAAGTCCGACTTGTATGGTACCCTATTGAAATTAGAATGAACCATTGGGAAAAGTAGTGAAACTTACTTCAACTCATCAAGCTTCTCCCTGAATAGAAGTGCATCGTCTCTCAGTGTATCATGTCCATCTATAGTGAGATAAACTTTCTTGAGTTCTCCAATCTTAGTATGCAATAGAGGCGAAGCATATGGATCATTTGGAGGAGCCCCAAATGCTTCTGTGTATCTGTCAGCATTGGAAGTCATTGTGTAACGCGATATAAGAGACGTACCCCAGAAGGCTTCCATAGCGCTTTTTGTGGCAATGCTATTCTCAGCATGCTCCTCGTACGATGTGTACTTCGATTTGAGGTCCTCGGGAACTGCCTTTGGATGGACCGTCACTGGAATCTGAGCTACCACACCAACCAGGGCATCTCCATAACCTTCATCGATAGCTCTCAGAGCCGTAACAATGGACAAGTGACCTCCAGCCGAGACGCCAGCAGTAAAGATCTTGCCTTCAACACCACCCAATGCTTTCGCATTCTTCAACGTCCATTCGAAGCCCTTGAAACAATCGTTGATGAGGCCTGGATGCACATTCTGAGGCGCAAGACCATATTCGACCGAGACAATCACTACGTCGCCACTTTTCGCAATCTGCCTACACAACGCATCGTCGCCGTCGATGTTTCCTAGCGCCCATCCACCGCCATGGAAATACACGCCGACTGGCTTCCCGCCCGAGTAGCCTTCTGGCGTGTACACACGCACTTTCAATCCATCCTCCGTCGTTCGATCTTCCGTCTTGACGGCCGGGTCTGGCGCAGGGAATGTGTATTTTGCGAACAATCTTCCACCTAGAGCAGCAAATTCTTCAATGGCGGTGGGAACTGGTCCGTGGAGGAGAGGGCGTTCGCCTAGCTCCTCTTCGAACTATGATGATGGGTCAATATCTGATGTTGCCTCAGTAGTTAACGTTCTACACACCTCTACCCACGGTTTTGCGAATCCTTGTGCTGCTGCCATTTCCGACGTTCAAATTGTTTTTGAGAAAGAGTTTGCAGATTTCCCATGATCGCAACAATTGGGGCACATATAGTAAATAAAAGAGCTTAGTAAATCACCAACACATTTGAATCATCAAGGGAAACGATGGGTAAACATGACATATCCAGCCACAGCCAATTCGGGGATAGTTGGTGTGGTCTGGGAAAGTGACCAATAGGGAAGAGTTCTGGATTGCAATGCTCCAACGAGCCGGCGCGTAACGACACCCGAGGGTCCAAAGATGCTCCCCCGCAAATCCCCAAACCGAGGAAAGCTATCTAGCCGGAAGGCTGTTTTCGGTTTAGCAAAGCTATAGCTATCGTACTTTTTCCTGGTTTTAATTGTTGTATGCTACATCGATCTTTTGTGAATTCAAGTAAAAGAATACTTGAGATTTCGACATTGGAGAGAGCGTTTTTGACCATCCATCATGGCATCCAACATCAAGATGGACAACAATCCTGCATTCGACCGCATCCCGCCCTGGGTGAAGTCGAAGCTCCGGCCCATTGCCATTGAAAAGATCCAGCAGGTCTACGATTGGGTTGAGAATGAGTGCATACCCGCCGAACGCATTTACAAAGCCCAATTGGAAGGCAACCGATGGAAGACGCCCGCTATCATCCATGAGCTTCGGCAAAAGGCAAAGGCGCAGGGCCTCTTCAATCTGTTCCTACCGAACCATTTCGAAGAGAGTCCTGGCTTGACGAATCTCGAGTATTCTTGCTGTGCTGAGATTATGGGACGAGTCTACTGGGCGGCACAGGTAATACTCCTCAGTAATTTAGTAACTCGAATGAAAGCTAATGTTCTCTAGACGATGAATTGCCATGCTCCCGAGACAGGCAATATGGAACTCCTCGCAAAGTACTGCACTCCAGAGCAGAAAAAGCGCTGGCTCCACCCATTGATGAACGGCGACATGTCTTCAGCATACAGCATGACAGAGCCAGACGTCGCCTCTTCTGACGCCACACAAATCGGCATCAAGATGGAGATCACAGATAAAGAAGTCATCATCAACGGACGCAAACTCTACGGCAATTGCCAGTACAACGAAGAAATGCAACTCTTCGTCCTAATGGGCTGTTCGGACCCCAACAACCCAGACCGATTCCGCCGCCACACGACCCTAGTCGTACCCGCGAAGACCAAGGGCCTCAAACAGGTCCGCAACCTCACCATCATGGGCTACGACTGGGCGCCCGAAGGTCACGGCGAATACATCTACGAAGACGTGCGGGTTCCCGTCGAGAACATCATTCTCGGGCCGGGCCGCGCGTTCGAAATCGCACAGGGGCGCCTAGGGCCCGGGCGGATCCATCACTGCATGCGTTTGGTCGGGCAGGCAGAGCGGGCGTACGAACTCGCGCTCGTACGCTGCTTCGAGCCGAATAAGAAGCCGAGGGGGAAGTTCATCGGCGAGTTTGACAGTAATATCGAGCGCATTGCTGAGATGCGGATGACGATCGACTCGATGCGTCTTGTTGTGCTTAATGCGGCTGATACTATGGATCTTCATGGCAATAAGGCGGGCCGCTATGCGATTGCACAGTCGAAGATCATGGTACCCAACGCGCTGATGAAGGTCATCGACGAGGCCATGCAGATATATGGTGGGCAGGGCCTGACGCAACATACACCGCTACCGGAGCTGTGGACCTACGCACGGTTCGTTAGGGTTGCTGATGGGCCTGACTCGGCGCATAGGCATCAGGTCGGTCGTGACCAGATGAAAACTGCACAGGCGTTTAGAGAGCGGGCGGCGGGCTACACGAAGAGATATAAGGAGCTTTGTAAGAAATGGAACCTTGAACCGGAGGAGTTTTGGGGGATTGTCTGAGGGACAGAGAGTTGTAGATTTGGTCGCATTTGCATGTTCTGTATATACTGTGTGGTAAGTAGTTTGGGCGCTTGGATGTTTGGGTCTCAGCAATCGTTAACCTTTGGACAATAGAGAATCAGAGATATAGCGAAGCCTGTACTCGGCCGTATCTTGGATCTCAATTATCTTGCTGCATTGAATGTGTGACCACCCCGGTTATCCCTCCCCTGTCCACCAGCCACGCAATACACCACCCGAAGGATCAACCTACATGTTTGATCTCGAATAATTA
Source organism: Aaosphaeria arxii CBS 175.79 (assembly GCF_010015735.1). Lineage (NCBI taxonomy): Eukaryota > Fungi > Ascomycota > Dothideomycetes > Pleosporales > Aaosphaeria > Aaosphaeria arxii. Next base: position 2,359,833 of record NW_022983479.1, read on the forward strand.
TAGCTCGAAGCCGCCATGGTCAACACGAGGTATTCACATTGCAGTCTTAGGTCAGCTCGCTTTCGCGTAGGTTATCCAGATGCTGAAGCTCAAGAGCACACAAGATATTGGCCCCCAGAGCTTGTCAAAAGAAACGCGGTGCGCCTCGCGTGAAGGATCGAGCATGGACTGATTTTTGTGTATTGCCAAGGACCTCGCGACTTTATGCAACACAGGGCTGGAAATCGGCCCCCACGCGGCTGGTGAGTTGTTCAGGGTTTGAGACCATGTGTACAAAGGCGAGTCGGAGACGCTCATGAGTTCTGTCGATATTTACTCCGAGAGCTTCTTTTGCAGCTAGAGAGACATTCGTTTGACACAACCCCAAGTGCTAAAATGGCTTCTCTCGTTCCCACACAACGTCTTTTCCTGTTGCTTGCACTTGCGACGTCGGCGTACGCATACAGCAATAACCTCTGGCACGTAGATTTTGACACTTTTAACAAATGGAACATAATCACGGAAGAGGAGGAATGCTGGGAGGCATACCAAACTCTCAACAAGCAAAAGATGAATTCAAATGCAACCGCGCTCATTGACTGTACGTCAACCAACGCGAACCCATTCTACTAAAAGTTTTCCGCTGACCCAGCCTCTCAATCAGGTATACTCGGCAAGGCCAACGAGGTCACAAAGTCTGAATTCGGCACCGTGGCCGTCATGCTTGGTCTGCTTCCTGGGGTGTTGCAACTGGTCGGCCCGAAATTCAGCGATCTCGCCCTCCTCGCGACACGGAGACCCTTTCTCGCGATGTTGCTAACGATTGGGTCGCCGTGCCCAGCTCTGGACTACGAGACTACGGGTATGGAAAACCATCTCGTCCAGGACGCGCCGCCTTTCTGGCCCATGTGGCTGCGGACTCCACGGCGGTGGTTTAGCGCTATAGTTTCTCTCCTCCAATACTTGATCGTTATGGCTGCCGCTGGAAACGTGGTGTATCAGTTCTACCGCCTGACCTTCTATGCCGTTGTCTTGATCAGCACACAGATGGGGCAGTATGGCGGTACTCTAGAGGCCTTTTCACCGCTACTCTGGGTCTTTCTTGGTATCCCTATACACTCTCTAGGTGTTATGCAGCTGTTTTGGTGCCGCGCTCCTCCTTCGGCAGAAGATGTCGCCTCGACACGCCCCCAGGGCAAAACCACGTTCCTCTCCCTCCTCCGAAGAGAATTCACCCCCTGTGCCTTCGCGGACGACATCGGAGAGGAAATCAAACTACAGAACGGCTATATCTATCAGTTCCTCAACTGGTTGATCAAGCTCTGCATCTGGGCCGATGTCATCTACGGCATCATCGTTCTCTCGACGGTCCTGTTCGTCCCGATGTGGAGCGCCATCTGGATGATTGGTCTGGTGTTTACGGGGACGCTTGTTTGCAGGGTGGTCTTGGCTTTCGAGATACATGGGATGCGCGAGGTGCCGAAGGTGCAGGAGAAGAGTTTGAGTGGATCCATCGAGACTGGACATGAGATGGTGCGGCTCATGCCTGAGAATGGGAAGTCGCAACCCCGCGAGCATACCTTACCTTTGTAGGATCGTTGATCTATCAGGGGTCGAGCATGTCTTTCGACTCCAATTTCATTGAAAAGTTCGAGTGTTTCATTGTGGATCGGGTTACGGTTCTAATGATTGTTGGAGTATCCTCCTGAAGAGTTTCTTAAGGTCTGATGGTATTAATGATATGAAAGAATTAGCGATGTGATGATCGTTTATCATGACTCTATATTGACGATGTTGCTGGAGGTTAACGGACGGCCACGTGATGTTGCTTATCTGCTGAAGCGGCTCGCGATGAATCAGCTTCCGATGAATCAGTCACCCTGGAAGCCGGCTACTAAACACTAGTGTGTGAGACGTTGAGTGTAGCAGGAGGTACGCCCCGGTTCAGATGTCAATGGACGAACATCGATATGATAGATTCTCATTGTCGGTGTTATGGAGATGAGAAGTCGTTGCAATGGTGTTCCGCTGCGGTGGATTTCCGTTACACGGGGATGCAGGTCACTCTAATTAGGCAAGAATTCCATGCTTATATATTTGATTTACCTGAGACATTTGCCTGAGGCACTGATGCATTTCGAGGGTTTGAACATCTCACTCTGTGCGAACTTTGGAAAAGGCAATGGCTAATGTTCCGCGACGGATGCCCGGATTATCGTGCATGACAAGTAGAGAAACATGGTCAAAAGCAGTAGGGAAGGTCGGAGCAAACTGGCGCAGCGTTAGATGAAAGAAAACTCGAGATCCTCCCTCCTATGGGATTACCATCTCGAGTTTAGGAACGGTGTGGGAACTGTGAGATACTGTATAACCTCTACAATGCTATTAAACAATAGGGAATTAAGTGCATGCATGAGTTATGTTGGTATTTCCCCGATATGACTCTAACCTTGTTTGTACATACAATTCCACGGCTAATAAATCCCGTATCGGACTACAAGGTAGATCTAACAAATTCTACGAGTAATAAGCTACGTTCTGGCCCAATGATGCGGAGAAGTTTCCCCAGCTCCAGAGCTCCCCACACCTCGGCTTGTCGGCTTTGGTGAACCAACAACTACTCTCTCTACCGCTATGTTGCCGTCGGATTCCCGATCTGTAACTACAACTCTTTTTTTCTTTTCAAGCTTTACCCTGCTCAATTCTTCTTTTTACAATTATTGAATACACATATATTCAGATAGCAAATTGATACCCAAAACTAGTCGTCGTAAAATTCCAACATATCGACAATGGCGGGCCCTGTGCGACAGCCAATTGACATTGCGTCCTTTGAGCGCTACATCACCCAGAATGTCCCTGAGATCAAAACGCCCATAACCTTAAAACAGGTCCGTATCTTTTATACTTCAAACAAAAATCGAATATACAGAACATCAAGTAACCCCCTCCCCAGTTCGGCTTCGGGCAATCCAACCCAACCTACCAAATCACCGACTCCACCTCCTCAAAGTTCGTCATGCGCAAGAAGCCTCCCGGCAAACTCGTCAGCAAAACCGCCCACAAAGTCGAGCGCGAATACCGGATCCTCTCCGCGCTCCAAAACACTGACGTCCCCGTCCCAAAGGTCTACTGCCTCTGCGAAGACTCCAGCGTCGTCGGCAGCCCCTTCTACATAATGCAGTTCCTCGACGGCCGCATCGTGACCGACCCGTCCTTCCCTGACGCCTCGCCCCAGGACCGCACGGAAATGTGGCATGACGCCGTGCGCACGCTCGCGAAACTGCACCGTCTGGATCCGAAGGCGATAGGTCTCGAGACGTTCGGGAAGCCGCGGGGGTTTTACAATCGGCAGATTAAGACGTTTACGCAGCTGGGGGATGCGCAGGCGAAGACGAAGGACGTAGAGACGGGGGAGGAGGTCGGCGAGATTCCGCACATGGGGGAACTTAAGAGGTTCTTTGAGGAGGAGAGGAGGCAGCCGAGGGATCGGGGCGTGCCGATTCATGGGGATTATAAGATTGATAATTTGGTTTTCCACAAGACGGAACCGAGGGTTATTGGGATTTTGGAGTACGTTTTACACATCCCCACGAGACCTTGAGTCTATGTGCGAATTCGATTGATTGATAAATGCTGACATGTCCAACAGCTGGGAAATGGCAACAATAGGGCACCCCCTCTCCGACCTCTCCAACCTCATTGCCCCCTGGACCGTCACAGCATTCTCCCCCGACCGGCACCACTCGCACAAGAACTTCGCGCCCGGGTCCTCGACGCCGGGCCTGCCCACGCCCGAGCAGGCCGTGCAGTGGTATGCAGAGGTCGCGGGCTGGCACCCCGGCAGTGAACTCGACTGGAGCATGGCGTTCGCGATGTGGAGGGATGCCATCATCTTTCAGGGCATCGCGAGTAGATATGCGGTTAGGCAGGCAAGTTCGGAGCAGGCGAAGAGGGTTGGAGAGGAGAGGGGGCCGTCGGCGGAGATGGCGTGGGAGTTGGTGGGGAGGGTGAAGGGGGGACAGGCTGCGAGAGCGAGTCTGTAGACTTGGGAGTGTCGTTCGATTATATAGATTGGTGGCGAATTATAGCGTTTCCTTCTCATGTTCATCAATTGACAGTCATACATATTTTGTGATAACATACGTGGGGAGTTTGCCGTTACATGTCAGTGAAGAGATGTTGCATGAGAAGCTGATTGTATTGGCTATACGTCTTCGTTACGTGAAGGCCAAAAAGGCCAAAGGACCGTTATGCATAATCGACCCAAGGTGCCAAAATCTTTAATTTTGTAGTACGCTGTCCAGAACCTCCCATTTCCATCAATACGTTCAATCCGCCCAATTCATTCCAAAAATTTCCCATGGGTATTCCGGCTCCAAAACCAATTCCAAACACCGTAATTCCACTCCAAGCGCCATTACAGATAAGCATCGCAAACCCACTCATACAGATATTGTGGGTGAAGAAAACTCGTCGTCGTCGAAGAATGAAACCGCCTCCTGGGTCGATAGCCCAAACTCACTAAATGAGGGATATGACTGAGGTGGTGGTGGTTGATATGTTGGTTTTGAGAATGAAAGACATGTATCAGATGACCCTCGTGCCATTGTAGGTTCAGGTTTCGTCACGGAGCATATGAAAGGCCGTTCGCTTCCCATATGAGATGGTGGTCTGGCGGGTAGTCGTTTTGGCGGTGGTTGTGCAAGAGGGCTGTCTGCTTTTCGCTTCGAATTTAAAGGTGGAGGAGCCATTCGCGGAGTTTGAGTTTTATTGGGAGCTCCCGTTTGGCCAGGCGACTTCATGGGTCTAGTGCTGGACGGCGGTGGCTGTCCTGGCGCCGCTACTGTCGTGCCTATCTGTCGCGGAGGCTGATGGCCGTCAATTGATTTTGGTGATGTCTTTGGTTCTAAGATGTCCTCCAAATCATCGGTACTAAAGTCCAAGTCGTCCATGTCGAAGCTACACTCTCGGACTGGCTCCTGCACTGCGGGAGCTTTCAAATCAAACCTGTTGGAAAAAGGCTTGCTTGGCGATGACGGCGTATCGTCCGAAGAAAGATCGCGTGAAATTTGAGTTGCACTGTCTAGGAAGTCAAAGATATCGAGATCTATGGGCACGGATGCCTGCTCAGTGGGTTTGAGCACCGGCGTTGCCGCCCTTGTCTTTGACGCTGGTAAATTTGGTCGTTTGAAGATCGGATTTGGATTCATGTTTGGTTTGATCGCAGTGGCTGAGATTGGAGGCTTCTTAAAGCTCCTGATTGGGTTCGTTGGTGGAGCTGATTTCAAGGGTTGCTTGAATCTTGGTTCTTTATCTGATTGAACTGCGCCGGGATAATGAAAGTCTGTAGCTACGCGAACCGGGTATTGCATCCTTCGAAATGGACATTGCTCGTCGTTTCTGTAGTTTGCTGTAAATGGGAAGCGAGTAAGGATCGTCTTTGTACCCTCCAGTTGGCCATCGAGAACAAGACATTCGAGTCTTTCGTTGTGTAACCGCAGGACTCGAAGATGACTACTCTTAGATATCTGGCTGCTACAATTGAGATCACGAAGGACAGTTAATGTGCATCCAATCTTGATCCGCAGTCGGTGAGGTGGCAATCCGAGGGGGTTCAATTTATGTAGTAGCGATGCGGATGGCTCCCATTTGGGCGTATTCATTGATGTATCGACAGACAAAAGTTCGATCAGGGGCTCTGGCAACGCAGCTAGTGAATTTTCGATGACTTTATTAATTGGACCATGGAGACGAGTAAAATCCACACCCTCTTTGATTGGAGATTGTTTCTGAGGTGAGATTATATTCTTTGTTGGTGCCGATACTCGGACAGGCGTCGGTGTAGGAATAGGCGGGATTTCCCTTGCCTTTTCTGGAGAATCAGAAACAAACGTATCATGAGCCTCGAGTAGTGCGTCATCATCTAGATCCTCATCGAACAGCTGGTCCTCCGCATTCGCCTTCGGTAACTCAGGTGGCACTGTCGCCAGATCAAGCACCATGCCGACTTCATCGAACAGCTGGACCTCCGGATTTGCCTTCGGCTTCTCAGGTGTCCCGATCGCCAAATCTACCACTGCACCGACCTCATCCTCATTATCCCAAGGCTCCTTATCCAATTCCTCTGCCAAATCTTCAAGCTGCTTATTCGTCTCCCTCTCCTTCTCCTTCTCCTCCTCTTCCTTCTTCTTCCTAAACCCCAGAAACGCCTCCATCCCACTCTTCATCCTCGCCTGCGTATGCGAGTACCCGATCAACTGCGTCGCGAGCCCCACACCCAACTGCTTCCTTATCGCCTGCTCCTTCCGTTCCTTCTCCTCCCGCTTCTGCTTCGCGAGCCGCTTCCGCCGCTCCTGCTCGCGATACTTGGCCGCGCGTTCGTCGAGCACGACTCCGCGCTCCAGCTGGCGCATTTGGCCTTGCGGGATGTAGGTGCCATGACTCTTCTTCTTGTACTCTTTCTGCGCCTCTTTGGAGGTTTGGGCGATGCGCGTGTGTGTGATCGTCATAGCAGATGCATTGTTGGGGTAGGGTGATGGGGGTGTAGGGGGAGTGGGGATGTTTGTTGACGGGGGTGGCGCATCGTCATTGTGGACGGACGCGAAAGAGTGAATTCGCCAAGCATGTCGGGGGTGCTGAAGTCTGTGCGTCTGACGAGTTGTGCGCGTGCGCACGTGATCGAATCTGGGGTTGGCAGATCTGGTGAAAGCCCTCGAATGAGGGTGAATTCAAGGCCAGGGTTGGCCAGGGTTCCTTTTCACGGAAGATAACAATCTGCATATGATTGGCTATAAAGATGAGGCGATGCCTAGTCATTGAAGCAAAAAGCACGTTTCTACTCAACAGTTCCTACTAGAACCCTATCAAGGTTGTACAGCACGAAGTCGAGGCCTCCGTGCAACATCCACGCCCCAAACATAAGCCTAATAGGAACGAGGCTCCCGATGTCAAAACACACTTTGTACGACGTGGCTGTCACAACGGTAACCGCACTCGCATGTCCGGTAGCGGGGGGCGCATGAATTATCGATGACCTCAACATGTGAGACATGACCACGCAACACCGAACGACGAGAGCAATCAAGGGCATATTGAAAATGGAAACGGCCATAAAGGCTAACTAAATCTCGATTGGAATCTGACTCGAGTACGAGTAAGTTGTCTGGGGAAGTGCCTGTCGTATGAATCAAGTCGGAAGGGGAGGTTGTAGGGCGTTCCCGAGCACCCGCGGGAAACTTCATCCTGACTTTGCGATGGGATGGAATGGGAAAGGATCGTCAGATGTGGGAGAACAATGGCACACACTGGGCCTGCTGGGGCTGGTGGTAGGAGCCGGTAGTCGGAACGCCAGATCCCCGCGCGTCCACCCCCGCAAACGTAGCTGGGGGATAATTATTGCCTTTCAGGCTTGTGAGTGACTACGGGAGCTTGAGGTCTACCTAGAACAGAGGGAGTGAGGGGGAGCTTTTAGTAGAGCTATCCGAGTTGGTATGGTAAATTGATGCTAATTATTAACTACTTGCTTGGACCCTGACCAATTCACCTCGTATGGCCTGGAGCTGTTGAAAGGGATCGGCGTGGCGCTCTTCTGTCGTATTGAGCATATCTTCAACACCACAACTTCATACCATTATTGCGAGTGATACCGGGATTCCATAGAGGCAATAGAATGGCTTTCGCACTCAAGGGTGTCGCCTACATCACAGGTGCTGGCTCAGGTAAGTGATCTCGACAATCTAGCATTCCCATGTCGACTGTAGCTGCGCCGCTCATGTGCATCTCATCTCACATCTGCATTCTCCAGGAATTGGACAGTATGCTGCATATTCGCTTGCACGCCAGGGTGTACGCTCCTTCGCCCTGCTCGACCGCAACTCAGTCTCCAACACCGCCTCCGAGCTGAAGAAGATCGCACCGGATGTCTCTGTCCTCGAGCTGGAATTGGACGTCGCGAGCGAAGACGCCGTCAATAACAGCGTGGACCAGACGGTCAAGAAATTCGGTCGGCTCGACTATGCGCTCAACAATGCAGGCATTGGCGGAGCCCTCAAGACGACCGACCAGATCCCCAAGGACGACTTCGAACGGGTGCTTTCGGTCAACACTACGGGCGTCTGGCTGTGCCAGCGGGCTCAGATCCGCCAGATGCTCACGCAGGACAAACTACGTGACTCCCCTCGCTCATATCGCGGATCGATTGTCAACACCGCATCCATGTACGGCATCCTAGGCCCATCACTGAACGTCCCATCGACAGCCTATGCCACGAGCAAGCACGCCGTTATTGGATTGACGAGAGCAGATGCCATCGCTTTTGCGCCGAAGGGTATCAAGATCAATGCGCTGTGTCCCGGTTATGTAGCCACTCCGCTCGTGATGAGCTCGATGAATGTAGGCAGCGTTATGGACGACGAGCGCGTGAAGGTGCCCGTCCAACGGCTGGCGACGATGGAGGAAATTGGGGATTGTGTATCTTTCCTCCACTCAGAAGCGAGCAGTTACATGATCGGAGCTTCGTTGGTGGCGGATGGTGGGTTTACGATACAATAGATGCAAATGAATTCATTCTACGATAATGCTAATCATAATTGAACCAAACATCCTGCTTACGAGGCCAAACTTCTACAGTCTCAACAACACAATAGATTTGGCAGACGCACACAATTACTATGTATTGGAACTTGTGTGTGCGTATTCACAAATGACCGAAATTCGTCCCGTAATTTCGACATAGCCTGGTCTGACCTTTGTTTGTCGGATCCTCGGTTGCGATTGAAATGATGGGCAGATCAGACGAGGGGTCCTCGTACCGTTCAGACCGTTAGCTACATGGAACAACCGTATTCGTACTCGATGGAATCGAGCGGAACAATTAAGTCGAGACTCGAGACTCGATTGTGTGTGTTGCACCGAGAAACTCCAGACCGCGGCGCTATCTGCTCATGTTACGAGCTGGCTACTGCATGAACACGATTAGACCGCACGTATTCGACATTAGTCTGCTCGCAAGGCGACTTTTGCAAGATAACGCGACTTTGAGTGCTCGGGGGACGGACGGTGGGTCTAGCGTTTCTCCGTGGCATTTCCAAAAAATAAAAACAATGTTCCTGAATGTTAGTCTCTTGTGTCGAGAAGTCTGGCAGTCGGAAATGGTTTACCACAACGGCAACGAGATCCAACCAATTCAGTGGATGGCGTCTCCACGATTTTAGCTTCGTTTACCCCGGAATGGCTTGGAAACAACTGGGGACCCTTCGTGGCCCCGGGTTTCCTAATGGGCTGTCCACTGGAGTTGAATCAGATTGTCATGAGCTACCTGCCTAACATGACTCTTGACCGCTCGACGGGACGAGATATGGAGCAGCAATTCACCTGCAGTGTACAGTTTAGGGTATAAAAGTAGTGGCAGCACGGAATCTCCTCTTCTTCAGACCTTACGTTGCACATTTATCTAGCTCCTCTCTCCCTCCCGTTCTCTCATCTTTCTCCTCAACTTCTTCCTCCTTACCTTTGCACTTCAGATCTGCTGTAACGTTGGGTAGCTTGTGTGCGACTGGCTTTGTGCACTGTTTTCTTCCCTTTCCTTTCCAGATACCCCAGAAATCTGCTTCACTACCTTCGCAATGGCAGACTTCATTGTCCCGTCCACCAATCGCCCGGAATCGGATGCTCAGCACCGACTACACGGTCCCATCCATGCGCAGCGCCACGTGCGAATCATCTGCGTCGGTGCCGGTGCGTCGGGTCTGCTGATGGCATACAAGCTGCAACGACACTTCAACAACTTCAGTCTCACAGTCTACGAGAAGAACCCAGAAGTCTCGGGCACATGGTGGGAGAACAGATATCCTGGGTAAGTAATTACTTTTTTTCCAAGCTTGGAGCGAATTGGTGGTGGCGTTTCTCGACGTGTTTGAATGAATCGACCATTTACATTTTTTGTGGATGGCATTGTGTAACGTTACCCCACACACCTCGGTTCACTTGATCCAACCCCAACCACACACGAAAACAGATGAACAGCCAATGACTCGAGCATCCGAAGGGAATCATGAACCAAACCATAAGCTGACACAATTGAACCTACAGCTGCGCATGCGACGTCCCCTCACACAACTACACCTGGTCCTTCGAGCCAAAAGTCGATTGGTCGGCCGTGTACGCCAGCTCCAAGGAAATCTTCAGCTACTTCAACGACTTTGCGCGCAAGTACGGCCTGCACAAGTACGTCAAGACGGAGCACCAGGTCTCTGGCGCGTACTGGAACCACGAGAAGGGCGGGTACGACGTGCACATTCGGGACCTCCAGAAAGGTCAGGATGTGCGTGATCACTGCGACATTCTCGTCAATGCCAGTGGCATCTTGAACAATTGGGCGTGGCCTGCTATCCCCGGACTCGACAAGTACAAGGGAACGCTTCTGCACACTGCAAACTGGGATGATAAGATTGACCTCAAGGGTCGCCATGTCGGTCTCATTGGCAATGGGTAAGTCTGACAACATCCCCCGTCTCCTTTTTGCATTCATTCAGCCACTGACATCCCCAAAGATCCTCTGGAATCCAAGTCCTCCCAACCATCCAACCCCACGTCTCCAAAGTAACCACCTTCATCCGAGAACCCACCTGGGTATCCCCCGTGCAAGGCCTCGAGCAGCACGTCTTCAGCGACCAAGAGCGCCTCGAATTCGCCACCAAGCCCCAAGCCCTCGTCGACTACCGCAAGAACGTCGAGCGCGGCCTCAACGGCCAATTCGGCATCTTCCTCAAGGGCACCACCACCAACAACGACACCGAGACCTACTTCCGCCAGCAGATGTCCGAGAAGCTCTCCAACCCGTACCTCGAAGAGCGCCTCATCCCCAACTGGCACGTCGGGTGCCGCCGCCTCACCCCCGGCGTCGGCTACCTCGAATCCCTCGGCAAAGACAACGTCCAAGTCGTCTACGGCGAGATCAACGAGATCACGGAGCGCGGCTGCAAATGCGACGACGGCAACGAATACCCCGTCGACATCCTGATCTGCGCTACGGGCTTCAACACCTCCTTCAAGCCCCGCTTCCCCGTCATCGGACCCTCCGGCAAGAACCTCCAGGACGTCTGGGCACAGGAAGCAACATCCTACTTCGGGCTCGCGGCCGCCGACTTCCCCAACTACCTCATCTTCCTCGGCCCCAACTGCCCCATCGGCAACGGCCCCGTGCTCTCCGCCATCGAATGCCAGGCAGACTACATGCTCAAGCTCATCGACCGCTTCCAGACGCACAACATCTCGCAGTTCGCGCCGAAGGCCGAGGCTGTCGCGGACTTCATCGCGCATAAGGACCTCTTTATGTCGAAGACCGTCTGGCACGACCCGTGTCGCTCGTGGTACAAGGCGGCTGGCCCGAACGGGAAGATAACCGCGCTGTGGCCCGGGTCAACGCTGCATTACATCGAGGCGCTGATGGAGCTGCGGCTCGATGACTGGGAGGTCAAGTATAATGGGAATAGGTTTGCGTGGCTGGGTAACGGGTATTCGCAGACGGAGCTGGACGAGTCGGCGGATTGGGCGTATTATATCAGGGACCATGATGATGATGAGCCATTTAGTAGGGGACGGAAGTTGCAGTTGATTAATAAGAGTGGGACGGTGCAAAGTAATCTGGGAGTGTCGTTTTCGGGCATGGATAAGAGTAAGGAGGGGGAGGCGAAGTTGTGAGGGTGTGATGGGGATGGGTGGATGCATTTGATTGACTGATCATATACGTATATAGCGTTTCGCTTTGCATAAAATGTAAATATTCATTTTTTGAATGTTAAAGGATTGTTCATCTGTGATAATGCCGGTCTTGTGCTGGTTGATATGAAGAGAATTGTTGTGGACACAGGGGATGTCACTGTTGCATTACACTGTGATGCTTTTATGGAAAGTGGTTTGATGGGTGTTTGGATATCTCGTTTTCGTTCGTAACATCTATGGCTCATGTCTATGCAGTACTATCATATCACCATCGTCTCCTCTTGCTCTGTCTGTCCGTCCGCGACCTCCTCCTCCTCCTCATCAAGGTCCTCGAGCGGGAACGTCAATATCGCAGCTATATTTCCCAATCCTTCCAATCGCTTCCCACTCTCGTGCAGACTGCTCAGCACTCTGACCTCGCCACCCTCTACCTCTCGCACCCGGTCGACCAGAGCAACCCACCGTTTCCTCTCCTTGACGTCCTGTGCTCTGAACAGCGCGTTCGATATAAGCAGCACACCACCTCCTCTCCCCACCGCCCCCTTCTCCACGGCACGCTCGACCTCACGAGGTCCGTACCACGCCCGTCCGTCGTCTTGTCGGATCAGCGTTGTGAACTTATCCATGAGTGATGTCTCACGCGCGAATTTCGTGTCGGAGAGTTTCGACAGCACACCCTGCGATGCCAGCACTTCCTTCAACGCATGAACGTGGTATGACGACGAATGCGCCACTAGTATATTCGGGACCGCAGCAAGCAATGGCTTATTTGTCGTCCTCGTCGCCTCGCTCTTGATGTACTGCAGAAACGTCTGCGCAACGAACCCCGGACTCGCTAGCAGCAAAGGAACAGTCTTATCCTCTTTTGCCTTCTCCGCCAAATCGATGTGTCGTAATAACGTGGCCAGCGTCGTGCTGAAAAACTTCTCCATCCCCTTGTCGTGACCATCGAGTCCACCCTTCCGCTTCCTCGGCACCGACACTTCGACCTTCTGCCGCGGTATCGTCTGGTGCTCGGTTATCAAGCAGATATTTGCCACACCCTCGCCCATAACGACAGCCCACAGCTCCGCCTTCCGCTCCGTGTCGCACGCCTCGCGCAGGATCTCAAGCGCAATGCTGTCCCACCCGTCCGCCTTTTCCAGCGAGAAGTCGCGGTTCAGCTCGAGGTCGAGCGTATGGTGCGAGCCGAGTTTGACGTGCTCGTTCTCGTTGGCGACGCGCCCCGCTACGTGGAGCTGCCCGCTGCCGATGTCGAAGTCCGTCGAGGTCACCGATATCGTGAGGTTCAGGACTATGCGCTGCGAGGCGACAGAGCCGCTGTCGGAGGTTTTGGATACGCGGCGCACGGCGCGCGCGCGGAGTAGGTCGCCTGGTTGGATTAGGTTGTATGCGTGCCACTGGGTTGTTGTTAGTTTGATGCATGCGCTTGATTGTGCGATGGGGTGGGCGTACCATGTCTTCGGGCTCTTCTGGGAGGAGTGACGCATATCCTGCGCCATCCTTTTTGTCTATTTGCGATTTTAAGAGTCGCATGATGAAATGTGAAGAAACGATGAAAATTGACTGGAATGCGTCGATGGGTGAACAATGAGGGTATGTATCAAGCTTGAATTTGTTGCAATGATTTGAAGTCTACCGCAGATGCTATGACTGTGTGAATAGGTTTCAATGTGGCGAAATATTGAAGGGAAGGAGGTTTATATTTTGAGGATATTTGGTTGGGCTTGGACAAGATGAATGAATGACGTGGTGGGGTCAACACAGGCACACAAGTTGTCTGCTATCGATAGTGCTCAATCCCCATCAGCCAATCAAATGCTACCTGTATGTACAAACATATTCTTATGGTAGGGATTCAGATTTACGCCGCACAGGCAGCCATATTGAGGTTTCTTGTTTCATAGGAATACGACTAAATCTATACAAAAGTAATGTGGTATATGCCTCAAGTTTCCCGTCATTACATTGGCTCTCGAGTCTCATAATTGGGAATTTTGTCCAGCAAGACGTTCAGATACATTGAAACGCTTCGACTCCTGAACAGAGGCAATCTCCCTTCTGATCAATCGTAAGGATCCTAAGAAACTGTCAGTATACTCGCCGTGAGAAGGAAATGGCACCTCTAGTTACTAAGTGGGAAGATTTGGTTTTCATTTACGAGGAAGTCGACGACGTTACTGGCAAATTCCAGCACACAACATTCGCATTCGTTGATGAAGACGGCTCTGCATACTTCGGCAAATTGAACACCCCCAAAATCAATCTGACATTGAACCAACTCGATTCTGCCCTCTTATCCATCTCCGATGATGAAGTCTTTCCAGAATGGTCGTCCTCGTCAAAGCTCACCAAAGCTTCCGAACCGCTTCCATCTAGTGTCTACATCAAGCGCCCAGCACTGATATTCTACGATACATTCCAGGAACACAATGTCCTCCACCTGATACCCAAAGGTTTCATTGAAGAGGTAGACGCCATGGAAATGCTCTCTCAGCACCCACATCCAAACATCATCAAATACCACGGCTGCCAGGTCCGCCGGGGTCGCATCACCGGTCTCGTTCTTGATCGCCACCCCAACACCTTTTCAGAATACCTGAAGAGCAAAGTCGGGCCCATTGATAAGGAACCCTTCATGCAGGCCCTCCAATCGGCTATTTCTCATCTGCATTCTCTTCACTGGGCTCACAACGACCTTAATCCCAGCAACATCCTGATAAATGAGGAGGGCATGCCAGTCTTGATCGATTTCGGCTCGGCGCGTGAGGTGGGCATGAAGTTGGGTACTAGTCGGGGGACGAAGGGTTGGATAGACTGTGAGTTGAAGGACTATCACACTTCGGACTATGGCCATGATTTGTTCGCTCTGGAAAAGTTGCGGACTTGGTTGGATGAACCGACTTTTGAGTAGAGAAAGCGACTGTTGCGAGGGTTTACATATAGGTCATAATGTGCAAGTGGGACTTTGAGCGTACACGAAGTGTTCTCGAGTGGTTAGTATTGAGTTGCTATCAAATGACCAGTAAAGACATATGCTTGACTACCTGTGACATGAATTAACTCTCTCCGACCCAGAACTTGCACTTCCATACAGCAACAGGGGGAAGAGCACGTGATTCTATAACCATAACCATTTCTTTCGAGTCCGGTACTCAGTGAAGATGGAGATATCAGTAAGAACTGAAGTCTTACTCTTATTTTTCTCTACATCCTCGCTCCTAGATGCATGTTAATCAGCCCAAGTCGGAATGCAAGGATTGGTTTTCCGCAAGCTTAATCTTCGGATTAAGATAGATTAATGGCTAAATCCGGTATCTCGTATTCAAGACACAAAATTCAATTGTTTCACAGAATATACCTCGTATCTTCAACCCAGCGTTGCTGACAACTCAGCCGTTACTATCGCGGAGAATCACTGGGGGGAGCCGGGTGATCGACAACCTAGCCGACGTGTGGCAGACGCCGGGCCCACGACGTCGTCACCGCCACGCTCCCAACATCACAAATTCTTTTGCAGAGGAGGTGAGATCAGCAGCGGGGAAATTATCTTACACGACGCTTCAGGAATATCGTGGATTTCTCGAAACGGTGCAAGATGGGCGTGGCTGCGGTCGTGCTCGTCCCAATTGGGAGTACCAGCTTTGTTGGTCCGGCTAGTCACAGCCATGGCGGGCGGAGATCCGTACCGGACGGTGTAACCTGGAGTCATCAACGTGCAGGAATGGGACATTGCACTGCATGGTGAGGTCGATGCCGCGGCGTTTCGATGCTGTGATAGGATGGAGACGGGGGTCTTGCGAATGGGTTGAGGCGAGGGATACCGGTGAGTGAGGTGAGAAACGGTCGTGTAATTAGAGTTGGGCGGCGTACCGGACAGCTGTAGGGGACAATGGCAATATTGGTGCTGGAAATGGAATTGATTGTCATTCCCGGAGCGACCATGTTTGGATTGGGGAGTGTTGGTTACGGGAATAGGGTTGTGGATTTGATTGAGGTATCGCCAGAAGATTGATATAAGATCATGCATTCCCTTCATGGAGATACACATAGACCCAAATCAACAACCAATTCACAGCTCTTCTACTACAGCCAGCAAGGACCTTCAATTCAACTCAACACCTATCATAAACAACATTACTACAAAATGAGCACCACCAGCGTCTCCACTTCACTGCCCACTGGGCTCTCGTCAAGGCTAGTTGTCGCCGCGCTGCACAACCACGACCTCATGATCCGGACTCTATGCCCAGCCCTTGTGTCCTACAACTTCGAGTCTGGCAATCCAAACACCCAGGCAACCTACACCGTAACAGATAGGAAGCCCAATGGCCTCGTGCGTACCCCTGCTCGTGTACGATTCGACCTAAATACACAACAAAACTGACACATTTGATGCAGACAACATACAAACTCACTCTTACCAACAATCCTACCGGTGTCGACTCCCTCGTCAATGCAAACCCGCCAGTGGGCATCCTTACCATCGCTGGCAAATGGCGGGTCGGGGGCGGCAAGCTTGTCGAGGACGTCATGATTGACGGGAACTTTATGATGAAGAAGATGGCCAAGGGAAACGTGGAGAAGACACATCCGGGACATCACGCGATGTTGTTTCAATTAGCTGCGAGGGCATGAGAAGGGTAGGAGAGGGCGAGGCGAGGTATGGTGATTGGGAATTTCGAGCCGGGAGGCATTGCAAAGGAGTTTGGTTCGTGCTTTATTTGGTGTTACTTTTACTTGCATTTACATCTGGCGTACTGGGATGGGAATTGGGGACTCAAGCGTGCATATGTTATGCATCTTGTTGAGGTGTCTTGTATAGTGAGCATTCCCTACTCGCTATTTCAAAGCAAGAAGAATTAATCAAAATTTCAAAAGTCTATGAAGGAATGTTTACCACTCAAGTCTCATCTTTAGAATAACATCAGCCAGAAGTTTATCGACAAATGTTTATTCCTTATCCAAACTGTTCTTACGTAGAGCAGTATTGATCAAGTAGCAGACTCATAAGCAATAACATGTCCAATACATTCAAACGGGCGTGAAGTCTATCTACCAAACATAAATTTGAATCAATTTTATTTTATTATTTTTGTAAAAGAGCAAGATATTAAAGGTAAATAAATCAATTACTACGAGTACATTAAATTTCCTAAAGATTGGCCTTTCTTATTTTTCTACTCTACAATTCAGCCGTAAAGAGCTAATGGAGGACAGCCTAGTATGACGTTTTGGTCTGCCCGTACCTCGACAACACATCGGCATACTCGTAAACAAACCTACTACTTCATCCTCTTCATCACTGTTTTATCTGGAAGGATAATGTTATAGGAAATTATCACATCCGAAATTATTCACATCCAACACGTCACTCGTCATTCTAGTCACCTCTCTGATAATATACAATTCCCACCATGGTTGACGATCGTCAATCCCACGCCCCCAAGCCATTCAGCACAGCTCGAATTCAGCCCTGTCAAGCCAAGCACAACGTCATCGTCTACCCAAGGCGATCCAACTCCCAAGCTTCTCAGCTTCTCAGCCTTTCCAGGATGAATCCCTCCTCTCCCTCCCAAGGAAAACCCCAGAAAACGACGAGAAAGATCCATATATCCAAGGAACCGTGTGGGTCGCACAGATCGAACGAACAAGCACCGAGCTATTAGAGCTTCACGGAACATCTTCCGAACAGGTGGGCGTTCTACCCTACCAGCCAGCTACCAGGCAGGCAAGGCCGGCGCGCGAACCAGCGGAGCGTAACCGGATTACCCGGGGGACCCATACAATTACACACTCAACCAGCCAGCCAGCGCTCGACCACAAGATTATAGTGTGTCTGGATTGGGGTTTGGGTTTGGTTTATTCATGATGAGCGAGTATGAAGATTTAGTCGTACGTTTGAGTTCTTTTTTTCTTGTCTTTTCTTTCTCTCCAGGCTCAATGTGCTTGACAAAAAGCAGTCATAAGTCCGGGAGTCCCGTAGTTTCTCGAGCATCCATTTTAAAGTCATGGATCCAAAGTTCATTTAATCTTCATAACATCATCATCTTCCCTATACACCTGTAAACACCTATATTTGTGTACATATTTCTTTATACGAGGACTATAAGCTTCGGCCTGAAAATCAGCCTAACACGACACAACAACTCAAAACCATAACCCTTGAAATCTTCAACGTAGAGAAATCCAATTAACACAAGGCTTCAAACTTCCAGGAACTCGGTTTCGAAGGCCTCGACAAGTTCGCGACGAAACTCGACCACATCCACCTCCCCCATCGTCACCACCATCACCACCATCACCACCACCACACTCCATTCCACTTCCCTCGCACGTCACGCCGCCAGCAACATCACCACCATCAGCAGCGCCATCAAACCCACCAGCACCAGCACCAGCACCACCCCAGCGGCATTGAAAACACCAGAAATGACAACGACATAAGAATCCCAGAAGATAGCAGCAACAGCAGCAGCACCCATAACATACTCAACCCAGCCGTCGAACTCCCCCCACATCCAGCACCAGTGCCAGCACCACCACCACCACCACCCCCTGGTCCATTTCTTGCCCCGGAAGACCGGCACGGCGGAAGCTTGTCATCATCACCATTGGCACCACCACCACTACCAGCGTTTGCTGGCGGTCAAGAACGACAGATGTATGCCACTGAGAGTGTCATTGATGATAGAGGAGGTGGTAGGAGGGTTGTTGAGGGGACGATGAGAGGGGGAGGCGGAGGGGAGAGGGTGGTTTATGAGGATGAGTACGTCGGTCGTGGTTGTGAGAGAGATGGAGGGAGATTGGTGGTCGTACGGGAGCGTGATGGTGGTAGAGGGGGAGGGTATGATGGGTATCAGGGCGTTATGATGGTATGTTGGAACCTTTTCATACTCTCTTCTTCTTCCAACTCGCCTATCCACATTTCTTGCGTTTGATCTCCCGTACATCTTCATTTTCTCGTCCGGCGGGCTCGCTGTAGTACATACACGTCTCTTTCCATCCCCATCTTCCCACATACACCATTCCATACATCAAAACAAACCCTCCTTCAGCATCAAAACACCCACCCATCTAACCCCCCTCATAGCAACGACCCTACAACGACCCCCTCCGCAACAGCCCCAACAACAACGAGCTCTACATAGCCAACCGCACCACCATCTCCCCCCGTCCCCCTAACCCCTACCGCCGCCGGAGCAACCCCTCCCCCTCCCCGCCTCCCCCGCGGCACCGCCCTCGCCCGCGCCCCCGCACCCGCTCAAGCTCCCCGTACCACGACCACACGACGACCGTGGCCGTAGGCGCGCTGGCAGGAGGTTTACTGGCGAACGCGGCAGGGCGAGGGAGGGAGTCAGCGTGGACGACGGTTGCGGGGGCGGTGGTTGGTGGGCTTGGTGCGAGAGAGGTGGAGAGGATGGTGGAGAGGCGGAGGTGGGAGAGGGAGAGGAGTGAGGAGAGGGCGCGGGAGAGGGCGAGGAGGAGGAGGGAGAGGGAGAGGGAGAGGGAGAGGGAGTGGGAGTGGGAGGGGCGGTGATGAATTTAATGGGCTAATGAGTTATGATGGCGGTTTATAATTTTCGGTTCTTATTGAATGTTTTCTTTTTATATTTACGAAGTTTTAATGAATCATGGCCGTTCCTTTACTTTTGTTTCTTTCTTCTTAGTAGTTTTGAAGGGTTCGAGGGGTTTCGGGATGGGAATAGGGGGCGAGATGTCGAGAATGTGTGTTGTGTTGAATGCTGGGAATCGAGGGATTGATATATACAAAGGATTGATAGAGTTGATGTAAACCCAGAGAGAAATTAATCACTTGCAAGCTTAAGACTCTAGCGGATTCTACTTGAGAAATCGACAAGCAAGGATTGAGACTTGATCACCAGAACCAGACCTTAACAACAGATACTTGAGGTTTGAAAAACGTAGAAATTGGATGCCTGAATTAAGGACTGGGATTTGCAAATCGAGTGAATAAACATACGAAGGGAGTATCATATCGAGAGATAACAAGACCGAGAATTGAGATCTGAGTAATGACCTCACATATTAGATATAAAATAATGCGACTTCAAAAAAAAAGGGATCAAAGTATACTTCTATACACTCACCATAACGACAACCTATACATACCTGAAGAGTAGAACATTCATCTACACGTCCGCTACTATATCAAGCATCCACACCTCACACAATTATATCCCCCATACCACTTATCACCATCAACATTAACACCCATTCAATTCTCCCCTAATTACCACCCATTCCCGTTCCCCGTCTATCAAATGCCCCTAATTACCAGCAAATCCATCTCTCTCCACCGCACCACAGTAACATACAATACAATACTTACAAACCCATCCACGATGATCCACCCCGATGACTACCCACCTACCCACCTACCCAACCTTCAACAAACAACGAACAACCCCCCCAGAAGCTCCAGGTCCCCACGAACGAAGAGCGGACGCAAGCAAGCAAGCATACCCATCCCTCTCTCCCTGCTAGATTCGGGGTATATTCTTTTGGGAGTGGGGACGTGAAGGGGGAAGTATGTCGCGTGCAGCACTGGCACCATAGAGCGGCAGCGAGTCGTCGTTTTTCTTTTCTTTTTCGATGGGTCGGAGCGTGGTGAGCAGGGCAGGCATGTGAGTTAGCTACGCTACCTAGCCTATGTAGATCCGTTTCGGGGTCTTTATGAGCACGCGACTTGGGTATGTGACTAAGGTTTTGGAAACGTCGAGTCGAAGATGGATAAACTACATGGGTAGGTGGAAGCATGGGAGCATGGATACAAGGGCGAGCGAGGAAGATGGGATGGGTTTCCCCGGGGAGCGGATGATGTGACGGTCGGGGAATTTCGAGAGGGTTTGTTTGTTCATTTTTTCTTTTCTTTTTCCTTTTTGGTTCTCGGAGAATAGCGTAACTACAGGGATGGATGGATGGATGGATGGGTGGGTGGGTGATGTGTTCTTCTTCGTTTCGAGAAGGCAGGGAGGTTAAGGAACGCGCGGCACGGCGGAGGTGTGAGGTTACGAGGAAGAGGGAGGGGAAAAGATGAAGAGTTGGTGATGGTGCGAGGTCGGTGGAGATGGTGATGGTGATGGGTTGGTGGTGGAGTGGAGCGGTAACGGCTTTCGCTCCCATAGAACTGACTGGGCCTTCGGAATTGAACTGGTGCCGGGGTTGGTAGAATCGACCGGTTCGCGGAACCAAATTGCAACCGGTACCGGGTTTTGAGAGATGGGGAATGGTGAGTTACGAGTTACTGGGTAGGTGGTTAGTTAATTGGCGATTGTGATTACTTGGATGGAGGAGGGAGATGCCCAGGCCGATGAACAGAACGAGTGGCGGCGATCTTCCAACAAATGCCCCATGGGAAGTGGGAGCTAGAACTCGTATACGGGGGGAAGACGGCGTGGCGAGACGGGGGAAAAGAGAAGGACAAGAAGAAAAGGAAAAGCAACGGGAAAGGGAGAAGAGAAAGAGTGGAAGAGTCGGAAACATGAGGATGATTAATTCGACTGGAATTTGGAAACTAGAAATTGGAAACGTGAAGCAAGTGAAACGTCCAGGGGGTGTGAAAGGGCTAAGAATAGTAATACTCGTAGTGGTTAATGGTTGCTGTACTGGGTACACACATGTACATACATGTACGGAAAAGCTACACATACGAATGATTAGTGGTTTAGTCGGTGCACAATACTCCGAATATGAGTTGACTTCCCATAGATGTTGGTGTTCATGTCAGTGGTTCGTTCTCGAATGATATACGAGCAATATCGTGTATTTACAGAGTACTAGGTGCGTATGTACTCGTATGTCGGCATGAGGCACGGATAGGATAACCGGTGGGGGGTCGGGTATGGCGCGAACCTTTCTTTAACGAACAAATGAACGAGACTGTTATTACCGTAGACTGAGGATGGTCGATTGTAGCTACAGTAGACTGTATGCAGGTGTGCGGCGAAGGTACGAGGTAATGCCTGTGCCTGTCTTCTTATCTGTACGTCTAAGTGTTGCAGTGTTTCAAGACTCTCCTTAGATTCCAGAAGGACTTCAGAATATCAATACTACTACTCGTACTCGTACGACTGTATGTATCTACGAGTATCTACGAGTATCTACAAGTAAATACAAGTAGATTCAAGTAACAAGAAGTAACTACAATGAAATAAAGTGTTGTTAGTCTTGGGTGCTTATTGGTCCATCGGCACAAGCCAGCGCCTCATCCTCCAACCGGCCTCCCGTCATCGTCATAATCATCGTCATCATCAGCGCCATCCCATCCCCGACCCGACTGCCATCCACCTCCGCCATCACTTGCTGTATTGCACTGTTGCACTGTATGTACTGGATACACACACACACTCAGATAGTATAGAAACAATCCACTGAGCATAAAACAAACAATTCTCGGATCAAGCAAACATCTATCCTCGTACAGGTGGTCGTATAGCCAATTGCCACCAGTTTAACCCACCAATGAGACCCCTCTCTGTCCCAGGTACCTACCTACATACCTCGTTGTTCCAACTGAACAGCAGCAATAATCGTCAATGATCAGATGGAAACAGGTTAACATTGCCCATGAACGATTTGCATGATACCAGTAAGAATTGGAAAGAAGGCAGTCGCGAGAGAAAAGAAGAAGGAAATGTCATTCATCAATCATCATCCTTCCGAGGGTTTGGCATCGTGTGGGTAGATCCGCCCGCAGGTGCATCGTAGAATAAAATAAGACAATCAATCATATCAACCAGTGACTCAACTACCATCACGAAGGATGGGAGTATCAACCATCATTCCCTCTTAAAGGATTGCACAGTAACTCTAGAGTATTCGTAGCAAAATCCACTCGTACTCTTGTCGTCCAGATGATGCTTTGAACCATCTCTACCAGTATTAGCCAACTGCTAGATAGACTCAATATAGTAGATACCCACCCAAACCACCCAAACCACCCAAACTACGCCTACATAGCCCGTTCCCTCCATCTACCCTACCTCTACCCTACCTCCTACCTACTCCA
The DNA here is from genome assembly GCF_010015735.1 of Aaosphaeria arxii CBS 175.79. Taxonomy (NCBI): domain Eukaryota; kingdom Fungi; phylum Ascomycota; class Dothideomycetes; order Pleosporales; genus Aaosphaeria; species Aaosphaeria arxii. Next base: position 2,382,568 of record NW_022983479.1, read on the forward strand.
CTCCACTCCACTTCCACCTACGACGGTAACACAGTATACTTACTATTCAAACCACCTCATCTCACCTCTTTTCCTCTGCCTTCTTTCTTCCCTCATCTTCCTCCGACCTCACTGCACCACGCCATGCCGTCCAGCTAGCCATCCTGTTTCGCGATTCCCCCTCGCCTCCCATCACCCCTCCATTCCCTTTGACCTGACTAGTTACCCTTTCCCTTCCTTTCCTTTTACAATCCCGCAAGCTTGCTTCGCGTGTCCCCGCGTGTCGTATCCTACGCCTACCTTACCTCGTACCTTACCTTATCCACATACACACACAGACACCGACACAGACACACACCCCCGTCACCGCTCTGGCATCGACTACTGACGAGCTCCGGCACGTTTCCTTCCCACCAGGCGCACGTTCGCTCTTGCAACACCCAGCACGCAACACGCAACACGCACACGCCCACAAACGAACACCATCACCACCACCATCCACCTTCCGCTCTCCC